>NC_138372.1:164889355-164913277 GCF_054177405.1 Leptonychotes weddellii
AAAGGGAGACAATGTGATCAGGCAGGGGAGTAGAAAAAAAACAATACACTAGAGATTTAGGGTATATTTTGATCTGTTAGAAGAAACTATCTCAAAATTTTAAAGAGAGAACAACTTATATATATATGCCAAAAATAAGGGTAACTACTATGAAGGGATAGAATATGACTCTAAAAATGAAAAATAAAAATGTTTTTTAAAAAAGGGATTGATAAGATGTTGGTTGAAAAAGGGAAAAAGAAAAATCCAAAAAAAAAAAGTTAAAAAAAAATTAATTTTGAAAGACAAAAGAATCATGGTAAAAAAGCCATGGATTCTATGTGCAGTATTCCCCTAGCGCTGGAGTTCTGCCGTTCTCATTGATCGGTAAACTTGGTCTTGGCTGGCTGTTCTTGCTGATCTTCTGGGGGAGGGGCCTGTTGCCGTGGTTCCCAAAAGTCTTTGCCGGAGGCGGAATTGCCCTGCCCTTGCTGGTCCGGGCTAAGTAATCTGCTTGGGTTTGCTCTCGGGAGCTTTTGTTCCCTGCAAGCTTTCCCTACAGCTTTGGAGGCGGAGAGTGAAAATGGTGGCCTCCCAATACCCCAGCCCCCCCCAGGAGCCGAGAACTGGGGCCCCGCTCCTCAGTGCGCCCCCAGAGAAAAGCAGTCAGTAACTCCCGTCTCCCTGGTCTCCGGCCGCACTCCGTGCTCACCCGGCATGTGACCGAGCATTTCTGTCTCCAGCACCCGACCCGGTGTGGAGTCTCCAAACCCAGCAGATCCCTGCGGTGCGCTCCCGCGCTGCTCCTCCCGGGGAAGAAGGTGAGTCTCCCCGGATCTGCCGCTTGTTGGGTCCCTGCTGGAGGAGCAGTGGCCCGACTATGCTGTGGATCACCGTTTATGGCAACCCCGAGCTGAGAGCCCGCTCCTCGGCTCCGTCTCTGCAGCCGGCTTCCCCGCTCCGATCCCTGGGAGCTCTGCTGCACTTAGGCACCCCCGGTCTTTCTGTGACCCCGAGGATCCTGAGACCACACTGTCCCGCGAGGGTTCCACCCCCGCTTAGCCACCGGAGTGACGTCCCTCAGCGGAACTGACTTTTAAAAGTTCCGATTTTGTGCTCCGCGGCTCTATCGCTTGCCAGAAGCGGCCGCGGAGGCCCCTCCTCCGCCATCTTTCCTCCTGAATATCGGCTCAGATTCACTTCTCCGCATGTCCTACCTTCCAGAAAGTGGTCGCTTTTCTGTTCAGAGAGTTGTTGCTATTCTTTTCTTTGATCTCCTGTTGAGTTTGTAGGTGTTCAGAATGGTTTGATCCCTATCCAGCTGAGTTCCTGAGACCATATGAAATCCAGGTCTCCTACTCCTCTGCCATCTTGCTCCGCCCAAAATGATTACTTTTTCTTAATGAAGGCATATCTCAAGACAGAGCTGTGAGGTGTGGGCATTACACGTGGCCCCTGCTCTGGTCTAGCATAGCTCCTGTTCTGTGTAGTCTTCAGCTGAAAGGCAGAACTCGAGCACCAATTGCCAGTGTGAGAAATCTCAAAGTTATGCTCCTTTTATTGTCTCAGAATAGGTTTGTTTCTTCCCATTTTTTCTTTATGTAATTTATTGCTCTAATTTATTCAAAAAAGTACTTCATTATAGCAGTGATAAATGGGTTTTATCAGAGACTGAACCCATTCTCAGAGAAAAGTATGTCATTAGGCAGGACCACTTGTTGTTGATGCACACTGATAACATCCCAGGTAACGTGGGACACCGAAAACACCCAAGCACCCGAGTACTGCAGATAGCAATAGCAGAAGCATGAAGATGCAAATTAAATTGATTTAAAGTGTCTCTGATGCCTCTGAAATAAATCAGACTTTTAGTTATTGCTTACATTTTTTTTTTTAATTCCCCAAATTCAAAAGTCGATTGTCAGCGTGTTGGTGAGCAGTTGTTCTGTTTGTCTGCAGGCTGTCTGTTGATCAGAAAAGCATGACGTTGCTCTCAGTCCTTTCTCAAGACTCCAGAAAGGTGGTTTTAAAGTTCTGTGTCCCAGGGCGCCTGGGTGGCTCAGTTGGTTAAGCGACTGCCTTCGGCTCAGGTCATGTTCCTGGGAGTCCCGGGATCGAGTCCCACGTCGGGCTCCCTGCTCAGCAGGGAGTCTGCCTCTCTCTCTGACCCTCCCCCCTCTCATGCTCTCTATCTCATTCTCTCTCTCAAATAAATGGATAAAATCTTTAAAAAAAAAAGTTCTGTGTCCCAGAGCAGCTCATGGCTCTGTGGAGAGTCCTGATCTGGAGGGAAAAGGGGAAGCTGCGCAAGCCTCCTGCCCCCGCCTCGCTTTTGACTCCCAGGTCCTGAGATGCCTTATAAGATTTTGATTTGTTTAATGAGTTTTACTGCTTTTTACTGTCTTGTTTTTAAGTACGGGAAGTCATGAGGAAGTTCTGCCTCAGTGTCTGTGTGTCTCTCACCTACTCAGAGACACATACTAAGAGAGCACTGTCTGCACTTTGGACGCATCGCCCATCACGTAGGTTACCATCAGTTCAGAACCGACTCCCCACCCTGCATTTGTACCATCTACAAGGACTTAGAAGAACACAGACACACAAACACACACACACACACAAGTCATGTGTCTTAACAGTCAATTGACTGTATTCTGTATTGTACATTCTTTTAGTTTCCTTTTGACTGTCAGGGTTTTGTTCATAAATGGTAAATTGGGGTGCTACTTTTGGTAATAATAAGCTCTGTGAGCCTCAGTTTCTCCATCTATGAAATGACCACCAGAGAATCGGTAAAGTGCCTGGTGTCTTGTGGGCACCCCTCCTCCAGCAGCGCACCTGTCCCCTCTTCACGGAGCCCCGCACAGGCACGGACGGGGCAGACTCGACACCCGTCGTGTGCTTCTCGAAGCGTTCCTCTAGAAGGCAGTACCTGAGTTCATAGCTCCCCAGTGTCTGCTCCGCCATGTGACTTCCAGGAAAGGAGTCACAGCAGAACATACCGTTTGGGCTTGGACAATCAGCAGGACATGGCACAGGAACAGCCCAATCCGCTAGTGAGACTTCAGACTTTCACTCTTTCCGGGAATCACTGCCCAATTTCCAGGGACGCTTTGGGAGAGCCCTGGCAGGCTGTGTGTTTCCTCCACTGCCTTCCCCCCTGAACTGGAGGGTGTTCGGTTCTTCTTCAGAAAGGCTCGTGCTCCTCAGCGGGGCTAAGTGCTGGGACACAGAGCTGGGTGGTACTTGGTTCCTGCTGAAGGCATTTTCAGCTCAGTGGGGAAGCAGCCAAGTTAAAGACATACATACTGCAGGGTGGTAAGTGCCGCAGGAAAGACAAGTGCAGGGTCCTTTGGCACTACCTGGGTGTGGTACATTATCCCGACCCACGTGTGACTGCTGGGGGAGCTGCAGAGGGTGACATACCTGTGACGTGAGTCACTTCTCAGAGTCTGTTTCTTCAGCATTGACCGTGGGCATCTGTGTAACCGCGGGACCCCCTGTTGGGCAGGTAGTGTGCTCAGAGGGGGCTCTTGCTCTCCTCCCCCCGCACCCCCCGTGAGTCCCAGCACGTGCAGTACGGCCCTTCTTTCTCTTTGCAGCCATCCTTGTATTTATCACACTCCGGATGATAATGATTTGTTGGGAGTTATTTCTCCCATGAGAATCCAGGTTCCTTCAGGCAGGAAATGTGACTTACTGTCTTTGATTCCTGCCCGGTGCCCAGCACGGTGCCTGGGAAATAGTGGGTTCTCAGTAATGTTTGTAGAATGAAGAGCCAGTCAGTCTCACATTTCTTCTTCTATGCATTAGGACAGTGAATTCATTATCTCAGGGTGCTTTGTTGAAGAAACATGGAGCGTGTTTCCATTTTATTTAAGTTTCCAGCTACAGATCGTGAGAGACCTACCATTTCTCAGGCCATTGTGGCAGGTGGGTGCACCCTGGCAGTATGGGTATGGGCCTTCAGTCTGGACCCAGACTTTGTCTCCTAAGAATTACTGAACCTGGGCACGTACCTTCACCTCTCCAAACTCAGTTCCTTAGTTTGTTCAAGCAGGCATGGTACTGCCTACCTCCCAGACTTCTTGTGAGGATTTAGTGACATACCTCAACACTGTATAGACTCCAGGCTGCTTGGATCTCCAGCACTCAGAATAGTGTTAGCACACAGTAGGCACTCAGTGTTTTTTGAATGAATAATACATGTGAAAGCACCTTCTATTAGTTTGTCTGGAGTATAAAGTAAAAGCAGGAATGTATTGAGAAGTGGAGTGGGGAATAGGCAGGGACTAGAACGTGTAGGACCTTTAAGTGGCTAAGGAGTATGAATGCATTTTAAAATTTGGAGCACGATTGACGGATAGAATGCGGGAGAAGGACATGGTCAGTCAGCTACATGTTTTAGAAAGATCATTTGGGATGTTGAACAATACAGGTGAAAAGTGTTTGAAGTAAGTGAGTTCAGAATTATATGTGGAATTCCTAGACGTCTGACTGCGCTAAGAACGCATTGCTGTGTATCTGAAGCTGTGGTGGAGGAGGACGTTCCCTGGGGAGAGTGTGCAGAATCAAAAGAGGAAAGGACAAAGAGACCCTTGTGGCCGCGTCAACACTGGAGTTTTGGGCAAAGGAGAAGAAACCCTCTGTTGTTTCCTTTTCTTACTTCATAAAGGGTGTGTGAGTCCGTCAGTGTAAATTACACTTGAAACTGTATTTTAAAAGCTTTTTTTATGTGCATGTGTGATACATTTCTTTTCAAGGAGGAATCTTAAAATTTGTCACTGCCAGTGATGCTTAAGTAAAACAGGATCTCTGTAAGCTTCTTGAACCCTGAGCTGATAACAGTTTGAATTGGCTGGTGGACCAGTCAGGTTATCACAGGCTTATCTGTCCACAGAGCTTCTTGGCTCCTCATCGCTGCTCGTGTTCATGACCACACGTCTTCCAGATTAACTGTTAAGTTGGTTCACACTTTCCCAGTAGAGCTTAAATTTGAGTGAAATGCTTTGTGGCTTTTAATTCTCACCAGCAAATGAATGTTGAAATCGCCACTTTCTTTGTGAATGTTTTGGTTAGTGTTGCTACGGTCAGCAGTAAGGGTGGGTCCACAGACCATCCTAAAGGTGAATCCTGCTGCCCAGACAAGAGCCGAAGAGCCGTGCCTCAGAGGTTCCCTGGGGATGTGTGCAGAGGGCGGAGACACTGCTCTAGGCCAACTTACGCTCTCGCCGTTAGAGAACTGGGACAGTTTGATTTGTCCCACCTCCTTTCATTTAGGGCTTAGGGAAGGAGAGACTTGTCGTCGGCTTCATGCCACCTCCCCTGGTTCTTGTTTGGTCTCTGGCATGGGTGGCAGGGGTAGAGCTGTGTGACTTTCTTACTGCAACAGCCGGGTGGAAAAAATGGGCCCAAAATGGCGAGTTCCAGGAGAAAAGCCTGGTAAGGTCCCCTCATCCGATGATATTTTTACTCTCTTGTCTACTTGCCCTGGAGGTGTCACCTTCTAGTGCTTGGACCCACTGTGGTGGCCCAGGCGAGTCTACAGGACTGCAGTACCTTCTCACTGGTGCTGCTGTCACAACTTTGGGGGGCCAGCGAGGATCCTTGTATCCTCCAGAGATTTGGGTGTGTCAGTGACACTGTATTTTAGCTCCTTGACCGCAGACCATACTAGGAATTAAGGAAGCACCAGGTCCTAATTAACAGTCTCAAGTTGTCACTTTCTACTTGAGTAACATTTCAAAACCCCTTTCCATAATAGTTTTGCCATCAGTTTGAAAAATATCAGTAATAAACTTTTCTGAGTTCCTAGATTTGGGGTCCTCGTCTAGAGTGAATATTGGCCTCCACTGTTATTACATCTAAGTCAAAGAAGCAGTTTTCCTTTGATTAAACAAAAATCACAGCATGCAGATAGGTTTCACACCATAAACTTTGCCTCGAAACTTAACATACAGTATACTTGAAGCTAGGATGCCCAAGGGAAATATGTACCATGTTCTGCTTAGTTTTGGATGATAAAGACTTCTCCTGAGTTGGCTGCTTCTTTTAACACCAGGTACTTCTATGCAGTGGGTTGTATCTTAATTAAATTATTAACACTATTGTTCCGAAATGATAATGAGTCCATCTGTATTGTTTAATATCAAGTTCTTTATGACAACGGCCAAGAATCAAGCACTGTTCAGGTCACTCATCAGTATAGTTCAGTAAGAAGTGATTTTCTTAAGAGATTTCATTTAAGGTGAGGTTCATCTGCATAGAGAAAACAAAAATAATTTGCTTTTTTCCTTTTTCAATTTTCAGATTCAGATGTTATTTGTGACTTATTTATAATAAAACCAAAAAACCGGATGGGAGAGTGTATCAGTGTTCTACAACTGCTATGACAAATTGCCAGGAATTTGGTGGCTTTATTATCTTCCATTTCTGAGGGCAGGAGTCTGGAATGGTTCTCACTGGACTAAAGTCAGGCTGTCAGCAGAACTGCATCCCTTTCTGGAGACTCAAGGGGAGGAATCGCTCCCTATCTCTTCCTGCTGCTGAAGACTGCCCACAGCCCTGGGCACCTGACCCCTTCCCCCATCTTTGAAGCCAGCAATGTCAGGATGGGTTCTTTCCACACTGCTGTCCCTGTAGGCCTCTCTCTCCTGCTTTTCTCATCTATTTCTAAGATTCTTTGTAATTACCTTGGGTTTACCTGGATAATCCAAGATAATCTCCCCATTTTAAGACTAGCTGATTAACAACCTTAGTTATGTCTGCAACATGCAGCTTTCCTTCGCCATGAAACTTGACATTCACAGGTTCTGGAGATGAGGATGTGTGGATGTGTCTGAGGGAGACACTGGTTTCTTCTACCACAGACGGATTAAGGGAAGCTGAAGAATGCTGATGTTTACCAGTTACCAAGGACATCTTCAGCCTCGTTTTAGGGATTTTCATGTGTTAGGATATTATCTCTAATTATACATCAGGGGTTCCAGAGATATTAAATAACTTGTTGGTGTCACATAATTGTTAATAATAATGAGCTATTATTTGTTGAGTTCTTGCTAAGTGCCAGCAGATGTGCAGACAGTATTTTTCTCAATTCTTAGTACAGGTCTCTGAGATAGAAGACGTAGATTCCACTTGATAGGGGAGAAAACAGGCTTTTGTGGACGTTGTGCCTGGCCTTATGTCACATGGCCAGCTTGTAACTGGGTGCTTTGGATTTTTTCAATCTGCTTCCCTGTTCCAGTGGATTAAGATGTAAGGGCTGTACAGAACTCATCATCATACTGACGTTGTTATCTGGATAATATTCAGAGTACTGTCAAAGTATTTGGCAAAGATTGTTTGGTTCATGTGTCAGAATGACCAGGTAGTTAATCGATTGACTTGACAGCTGCTTTCCTTCCCTCTGCCCATCTAATTCTTATCTGTCTGTAGACCATTTCAGTCTTAGCGAGTGTTTATTAAGCTCCTCCTTAGTCACTGCCTTATACAGATAGATATTAATGCCCCCATTTTATAACGAAACTGGGTCTGACAAAGGTGAAGGGCAAGATTAAAACCAAGCTCTGTTTCTACTCAAAACCTGTGCTCTTTTTTTGCTATGCTATAAAAGGTGTATCTTATTTACAGATTATTGCTTCAGTCCTACATGTTCAGCATGATCACTTGAAATAATTCCATAAAATATGAGGAAAATATAGAGAAAAGAAACTAAACATGGCTGATGTAGTATTTAAACTGATAAAGAATGTCCAAAGAACATAAGTTTATATATCCAAACGTAGGGTTAAAAGGTGCTTGGTTTATACTGACCCTGGTGAGCTCAGTGATATGGAACAAACTAGGACTTGATTCAACAGTTTGTGTCAAATTTGATTCAATAATTTGTTTCAGTTAATGTTTGTGGTGAGTGAAAGGTGTTCCCCAAATATATGTACATCTTAAGCCCTAGAAATTGTGAATACTACCTTATGTGGCAAAAGGGACTTTGCAGATATTATTAAGGATCTGGAGGTAGAGAGATTGTCATGATCATCTGGGCGGGCCCAGTGTAATCTCACTGGTCCTTGTAAGAGGGATGTGGAGGAGCAGTCTGAGTCAGACAGAAGGCAGGTGACAGTGGAAGCAGTGATTGTAGTGATGTGGCCCCAAGCAGTAGGACATGCTTCCTTACATACCTATTTAGACTTTTAAGTTCCAGGACTGTGAGGTAATATGTTCATGTTGTTGTTTCAAGCCACTAAATTTGTGGTAATTTGTTACAGTGGCAATAGGAAACTAATACAATGTCCTTAAATAATTATGACTTCCTTAACAATAATAGTTGGAGACTTCAATAACATTTTACAGTAATGGATACAACAACTAGGTAGGAGATCAGTAAGGAAACAGAAGACTTAAACAGCATTATAAGCTGACTAGATTTAGCAGACATCTGTAGAACGTGTTCTCTTGAAAACAGCAGAAAAAATTTTCATAAGTCACATGGAATATTCTCCAGGACAGATTATATGCTAGTCCATAAAACAAGCCTCAATAAATTCTAAAAGATTAAAATTATGCAAAGGATGTTCTCTGGCCACAATGAAATGAGATTAGAAATCAATAACAGAAAGAAACTTGGAGAATTCACAAATATGTGGAAATTAGTAGACACTTTAATAACTGATGAGCCAAACGAGAAATCACAAGGAGAATTAGGAAATACTTTGAGATGAATGAAAATGAAAATACAACATAGCAAAATTTATGGGATGCAGCTAAAGCAGCACTTAGAGGCAAACTTATAGCTGTAAAATACCTATATTAAAAATGAAGATAAATGTCAAATCAGTTACCTAATTTTCCATCTTAACATTGAAAAGAAACAAATTACATGTAAAATAAGCAGAATGAAGGAAATAATACAGATCTGTCCTTGAGAATGTTCCACATGGCTTAAGAAAAATTAGTTTCTGCTACTGTCAAGGGAACATGTTCTATGGATGTCTGCTAATAATACATATTAGAATGGAAATTATCAAAAAGCAAATAGAAAAACAATAGAGAAAATCAACAAACCAGAAGTTGTTTTTTTGAAAACAACACCAAAATTTAACTTTAACTAAATTGACTAAGAGAAGAGGGAGAAAATTCAAATGACTAAAGTCAGGAGTGAAAAAGGGGACATTCTGCTGACTTTACGGAAATCAAAGGGATTGTAAGGAAATACTGTGAATAATTGTATGTTCATGAATTAGATGACTTCGTTGAAATGGGCAGATTCCTAGAAGGACATGAACAACCAACACTGACTCAAGAAGAAATAGAAAATTTGAATAGAAGGGTGAAGAGATTAATTGGTAAATAAAAAATACTGAAAAAAGCCCAGGTCCAGATGGCTTTACTGGTGAATCCTACCAAACATTAAAAAAAAATTAATACAAATTCTTGATAAACTCTTCCAAAAAAAATAGATACTTCCCAACTCATTCTATGAGAACAGTTTTGCCCTTATTCCAAAATCAGACAAAGATATCACATATACAAAAAAATACAAAAACCTCAGACCAATCTCTGTTATGAATATAGAAATAAAAATCCTTAAAATATTAGCAAACCAAATCTAGCAACATATAAAAAGGATTACACACCATAATCACATAGGATTTATCTTAGGAATGCAAGGTTGGTTTAGCATTGAAAAATCAGTTAATATACCATCAATGGAATACAGTACAAAAAACACATAATCATTTCAATAGACACAGGAAAAGCATTTGATAAATTCTAACCATTTCATGATAAAAACACTGAACAAACTAAGAGTAGAAGGGAACTTCCACACCTGATAATGAAGGATGTCTATGAAAAACCCACAGGTGACATCATAATTGTGAGAGACTTTTCCCTTAAGATTAGGAAGAAGCAAAGATGTCTGCTTTCACCTGTTACTATTCAGTGTTGTTCTGGAGGTTCTAGCCAGGGTAGCGATGCAAGAAAATGAAATAAAAGGCATTGGCATCCAGATTGGGAAGAAAGAAGTATGATTAACTGTATTCTATAGATGATGTGATCTTTTATAGAAAATCATAAGGAATCTACTAAAAGTCTATTAAAACTAATAAATGAGTTCAGGACATTCCTTTCTTCCTCCGCTTTTGGATTTAAATTTAAAATTAATATATTTCTGATAAATACAGTCTGTATAGGACCATAAGTTTCATGAAGCCAGGGTTCATGTCTGTTTTGTAGACCACTGCATACCTAGCTCCAGCACACATGCCTGGTGCATCGAAAGCCCTCCTGATGCATCTGATAAATGATTGCTTATTTTGGATAAAAATAGAAAGTATAAAAATTTTTTTTTAAAAGTTGCACTCCCCAGAAAGCAGTCATTTGGGGATAATCATTGTCAATATTTTAGTTTCCTTCTCCGTATAGAATTTTAGATTTTAGTGTTTAGTTTAATGTTCTACCATAATCATTTTCTTAGGTAGTTGCAAAGTTGGAAACTGTTTTTCATGGCTGTGTAGTACTCCATGTTACATATGTCATCATATTCTTGAGCTGATTCTTCACGAATGAGCATTTCCAGTTTTTGGAATTATAATTCAGAATTGTCTGTGCCATTGCTTTGCAGTGTGTCCATTTCTGCTTTTGCCTAGGTTGCTGTGACAGCCTGAATCTGCTTCCTCACCACCAGAGCTGTTCGCCTCTCTGTTAAGGTTTCCATTTTAAAAGGCAGCAGTGCAAATGGTGGGTATTCACCCTTTCTGATGGCTGAGTAATATTCCACTAGGGATTATGCTAAGTGAAATAAGTCAAGCCGAGAAAGACAATTATCATATGGTTTCACTCATATGTGGAACATATAAGGAATAGTACAGAGAACCACAGGGGAAGGGAGGGAAAACTGAAGGGGGAGAAATCAGAGAAGGAGACAAACTGAGAGAGATTCTGAACTCCAGGAAACCATTTGAAGGTTTCAGAGCGAGGGGTTAGGGGGATGGAGTAGCTAGGTGATGGGTATTAAGGAGGGCATGTGTTATAATGAGCACTGGGTGTTATATGCAACTAATGAATCATTGAACACTACATCAAAAACTAATGATATACTGTATGGTGGCTAACTGAACATAATAAAATAAATAAATAAAAAATAAAAGGAAGCAGTGCAAAATGCAAATCTTTTTAAACAGTCATTCCCGTGTTTAAAAGTTTTCACTGGTTCGGGGCGCCTGGGTGGCTCAGATGGTTAAGCATCTGCCTTCAGCTCAGGTCATGATCTCCAGGTCCTGGGATTGAGCCCCCCATCAGGCTCCCAGCTCAGTGGGTGGTCTGCATCTCCCTTTCCCTCTGCCTCTCCCCTTGCTTGTGCTCTCTCTGTCTCTCAAATGAATAAAGTCTTTAAAAAAATTTAAAAAAATGTTTTCAGTGGTTCTTCATATCTTAACAGTAAAATCTTAATTTCTCAGGACGGTGTTCACCCTTACTTTGGTCTCCAGTCTCATTTCAGTCACCCCGCTCTAGGGTCCTGAGGTTATTAGCACACTGGATTTCTTGTCTGATTCGTGAAAGCCCTATGCTCTTTCGAAGGCCTTCTGTGTGCTGTGTTTTGTTTTTTTGTTTTGTTTTTTTAATAACAGAAATGCCCTTTCCCCTCTTACTTGCTTATTAACTCATTTATATTCTTAGGGATTCAGCTGGGGTATCCCCACCTAGAGGAAACCTGCTTGCCACCCACTCTCACCTCTGGCTTGGGTTTCCTTGCTGCCCTTTTCTGCCTCCCTCTGTCATAGTCTTTCACACTGGATTGGGGTTTTCTTCCTACGTATGTCTTCCCTTTACAGGGTAAACTCCTTGAAGGCAAGGACTGTGTATCCACCGTGACTGGAACACAGTAGGTCTTTAGTGAGTGCCTCAGTGCACCTCTTTGCACATAAGTCTGCAGTGGGCATTCAAATAATTTCTTGAGGACAGTTTCCCAGAAGTTGGGATGAGTAGGTCATAGTTTATCAATATTGTAAAGCTTCTTGACCCACATTGTCAAATTGATTTATAGATGAGTTGTACCA
Source organism: Leptonychotes weddellii (assembly GCF_054177405.1). NCBI lineage: Eukaryota > Metazoa > Chordata > Mammalia > Carnivora > Phocidae > Leptonychotes > Leptonychotes weddellii. The sequence goes on from NC_138372.1 coordinate 164,901,394, forward strand.
GTTAAAACTTTCTGCCAGTCATTATGTGCATATATTTGATGAGGCCCTCAATCATATTTTTAAACATTTTTCATTCGTAATAGATTTCTTTTTTTACAAAATAATGAATTTTTCAATTCTAGTATAATTAACATATAGTACTGTATTAGTTTCAGGTGTATAATATAGTGATTCAACTGCCAGGATAATTTATATTGTCTGCCTAGGACATGGTTATTTAGGGAAATGCTAAGTAGAGAGCATTTATGGAGGCTCTCAGCCTGTCACCTTTTATGTTTACCTGCTCATGGGAGCATATTCTACTAAACTAAAACACTGAATATTTACATGGTATTACATGTTATTGGGTGTTATGTTAATGTATAAGTTCAGAGTTACTTGTTGGGCAGATGAACTTACAGTAGCTAAAGTTGTCGACAAGACAGAGAGAAAAATAATTAGCAGTGATGTATCTAGTGTTTGGATTTGCACCTGATAAAACCTGCCGTGGAATTATAACGTAATTTACAGTGCTTCCCTGGGAAATGTGAAATGGTTCAATTTATAAGGCTTAATACTAATGAAGAGGGAAGGCAGAACTGAGCTCTCGCTTCCCAGACCGGTTTCTAGGAGAAACCTTGTGTTCCTCTGAGATAGTTCTCTATCTGCTGTATGCCCAATTGTCCTTCTGCCTCCATGGTGTGCCATCCTTTCTCCCGATCTCTCTTTCTTTGTGTGTGTGTGTGTGTGTGTGTGTGTGTGTGTGTTGTGTTTTGGGATAGGTGAGGAGTAGCATTAGAAGCTGGGAAAAGCTTGCTATCTGAGATTCTGATTTCATTGTTTGGGCAAGTGTTAGTCTGGGAGAGAAGATAATCGACTGTGCTCTGGTCCAGTTGTAGCTGTGAGGACTCGTGCAAGTTAATTCACACTTGCCGAGGAGGAGAGCACTGCTAGTGGTGCTGTTGGGAGGTGAGAAGGTCGGGGCGGGAAAGGAAATATTTGTCAAGAGTCAGACTAGTGCCTGGCATGTAGCAGGTGCCCAGCCAGTGTTTATACTTTCTTTTTCATAAAGCTCATTTAGATCATTTAGAAAAGAAAGTGCATTAAATCATGGGGGCTTGTTACTGTTGTTGTGCTGGTTCCTGGGACAAGATCGTTTTTTCTCTTCCCCTAGCATTTCCAGACATTGTCTCCCTCCTCCCTGCCCCTCTCTCTACCCCTTTCCCATTGAAAAGAAAGGTCAGAACTGATGGTTTTCTCTACTAAAATGTATTTACTAATTCAGTCCTCTTTGCACCTAGCTTACGTTTCAAAGTTGCTGATCATATTTTATGGACCCTTTTCTTTCTTTTAAACATGTGGCACAGGGGCGCCTGGGTGGCTCAGTTGGTTGAGCGTCTGCCTTCGGCTCAGGTCATGATCCCAGGGTCCTGGGATCGAGCCCTGCATCGGGCTCCCTGCTCCGCGGGAAGCCTGCTTCACCCTCTGCCTGCCACTCTTCCTATCTGTGCTCTCTCTCTATCTCTCTGTCAAATAAATAAAATCTTAAAAAAAAAAATAAACACGTGGCACAATGGTCAGACTTGTCGGAAACATCTCAAACCGGTCGTTATTACAGTTGCATCGTTGTCCGGCACCAAACCTGGAGTGTGATGGGTTGTGGCAGATGAACGCCCTCGGCTGCCCTGGGCGCGCTGGCTGTGCCTTGCAGCCGCCCGCACTGGCCTGTAACTGCTGCAGGAACGCGGGTACGAGGGTGCTGGGAGGGCGGAGCGCCTTTTCTGAGCTTTAAGAATCTTTGAAGCTAATGAGTTTTTGGAATTAAATAGTATACCGTACACAAATCAGATTCATACTCTGAATTCAGATGATTTCCTAAGTGTGCTGTGCTATAAAGGAATCAGGCCCAGGTGCCTGGTTGTGCCGCTTGCGGGCTTCCTGCCCCTCACGTGCTGCGGAGCTGAGCTTGCTGTCTGCATCCCCGAGGGCTTGGCGTGTGTGAATCCAGTCATGACCGGCTCATTCTCGCTCCCCGTCCAGGACTGTGAGACTCCGTTTGGGGGCCAGTACAAGCCATTTCTAGACGTGTAGGAGAGCACAAATGCACAATTCCAGTTTGGCTTGCTGTAAGATGACTTCGAATGTCCAGTATTTGGGAAGACAGTACTGGGTTGCGACTAAGAATGAGGCTTCTGGAGTCAGATTGCTTGGGTTCAAATCTGCCTTGTCACTCCTGCTTGCTGACTGTGTGTCCTGGACAAGTAGCGTAAGCCCTCCCTGCCCGGACCCCTCCCTCCCTCCCCAGGTGGGTCCCATGTGGCACGTAGCTCCGCGGGTCTGGTGGAGGTGAAGCCTGCGGACGGGGGAGCTCCCCTGGCGCGGGAGGCGGTAGCTGTCCATGGTAGCCGTGGCTTCTCCTGTCGCGTTTGAGGAGGGCTGTGCGGACGCAGGCCGCTGCGGTCTGTGGGCACGCGGACCGCGGCACCGTGTGCAGCGTGGTGGATGCACTGACCGCGCCTGCTCCCTCCTCGCTCCGTCCCGTTTTCAGAGCACCCCGTTACCGTCTGACATATGGCCCGTTTGTCGTCCGCCCCTCCCTGTTGGAATCGAGACCGCATGTGAACAGCGTGCGCTCCAGCACCTCCGGCAGTGACAGGCACGTAGTAGGTGTTCAGTAAGAGACACCGAACCAACGAATGCTGACGAGAAAACCCGGAATCAGCTGGGTGGGACGAGGAAAGCCACAGAGGTGGTGCTTTTTACGTTGGACCTCGAAGGGAGAGGAAGAGTTTGCCAGCCGCGTGCAGGGTTGGAGGAGAGCAGGCCAGCCAGAAGAGCAGAGGTTTGGAGGTTTGCAGAGGTGGTGTGAATGAGGGGAGAGGGTCACACCCGGTGCCGCATCACCCGGTGGCCAGTTTGCCTGGAGATTGTCAGGGTTTGTTTTCTGTTTGGTCACTTGCTTAGTTGTCGGGACCATTTCCACACAAACTCTTGCTCTGCTCCTTGCAGGAAGGGTTTTCATGTAAGGGCCCATATGGTAGCTTAATCTTTTTGGTGGAAGTTAATTTTTAGAATATCAGCCGTTGCTCAATGCTATAATCACACACCAGTGGGACCAAATGATGATGGTGACGACAATGATGATGGCATTTGAAAGCATTTTACAGGGCTTTTACCAAAGATTTTCACCTTTTACTTCACTGGAGACTCTTAATAGTGCTGTAAGATGTACAGGATTGGTGGGCATCCCTGGTTTCTATATTTTTTTTAATTTGCCTAGGCACTCAAAGTGGATAGCTTGCAAAGAGACGCCAGGATCCTTGTATCACTACCAGAGGCCTGAGCTCCTGGGTTCTACCTGGTGTCTTTGTTACTGACCTGTGCCAGGCAGTAGGACCACCCTGGACCCTGGGCCCAGAGAGTAAAGAGCAACATGCCTGAGCAGTGTGGTTCATGCGTTCCATTTTGGTACCTACACAACTTTCCCACTGTCCACAGGCAGTCCTGGCTCAGGGTCAGCATGCCGACCTCATGGTTTGAGAAGCAAATGAAGAGGTCAGTGAGACTCAAGTCCCTGTCCCATACCATGTATAATGCTTTATTTTTCTCTCTAAAGGCATCACCCCTTTGCAGGTCATAAGCTCCATGAGGGCAGGTCTTTATATTATTTACTGCTGATGCCACATGGTCAAAACAGGGCTTGGCACGTAGAAGATGTTGAGTGAACATTTTGGATGAAGGATTGTTAAAGGGGCAGTAGGCTCATTTGTCTACGAGAAGTCTACTTGCCCTAGATTCTTCTCTGAGCTCCTGTTTGTGGTGATGGGGAGGTCATAGGGGTGGACTCCTCCCAGAAAGTAGAGGTTTGCTCCTAGGCAGGGAGCATGTCCTCTCTGTTTCCTAAGTGAGAAGAGAAGAGTTAAGTGATCGGAGCACAATTGAATGACTTTCTCAGCTCCCTCAGAAAGGCATGTTAATAGTTGTTTATATGTAATCTGTGCATGTTTAGGGATGGATGTGTTGTGTTTTGTCTCCCAGGTGTTTTCAGTATATGAACATAGTTTGAATAATAACAGTGATGTTTACCTGTGTAGCAAAACTCATTCTTATATGGTGTGTATTTGTTATAAATTGACATGATTAATTGTGACAGAAATAGATTTGCAGAAATACTTTTTTCAGACCTGATCAAACGTGAATCAGCTGCACACAAATACTTATTTTCAGAAGCATCTCTGATGAAAGAAAAGCAAGTTAGTTCTTCTCTTTTATTCTGTCTCTTTTTTCGGAAGAGGATGGTTTGAGCTAATTTGTATAAAAAGATTTTTCTCTTCTATCTGGTATTTTGATCTCGAACCTTTAGATCTATGTAAAACAAATTTTCTTCCCGTATTCTTTCCTTTATGTTTGTCTTTATTTTTTTCAACATTTTAAGTCATTCAAATATCTTACACGTAATGTCTAAGGATAGTTCTCATTTGACATCTTTTGTCAGTGGTTGTTAATATACTTAACTCTTGAAGGTCTGAGAGGACAAGTGTGGTGTCTCTGCTCAGTGTTGATTTCTTAGCACATAGTGGGCTGCAAATGTTTGTGGAATCAGTGAATTTATTAAATACCTGTTGTATTAGACCCTGCAGGAGCTGGATGGAGGAGGGAGGGGGTGTCCCGAAGGAAGTGTGGCCCAGCTGCTGGAGGAGCACTTGGGGCGTGTAACTCATGGGTATGTTTGGAAGGGGACTTCACCGACTGAATTTAAAGCTTACATGGGATTGAAGGAGAAGAGGGGGAATGGATAACGGTACGAACTCATGGAACCTGGAGAGAGCACAGTAGGTTCTGGTTGATTGCCATAAAGAAGGGAGAGAAGGATCAGCTTGCCTGAATTCCATTTCAGTATCTGTGCTAACAGATAGAACATGGACATTGCCCTAGAAGTAATTGGAGGAGTCTTTATAATTCGTAGGCTTAAAGGATTGTTTTAACGTTGTTGACCCTTGTCCCATAGAAATACTTCAAAAGTGATACCTTTTTAAAAAATTAGTGCTAAATATTTCAGAAATGGTTGCTATGTGTGCTAGCTGTGCATGTGTATATGGGTATTTACGTACGTGTATGTATGTTGGATACTAATCTTGAGAAAAATAAATACATATAGTATATAAATACATTTATAGAAAATGGCATATATAGTTCTACATAAAGTTGTGTATTTAGTTTTATGTATTTAATTTTAACTTGTACACTTGCTCATACTGATCATGCTTTTTGCTAAGTGGAGATTATTACTATATTGATCTCAGAAAAGAACTAAGAGGGAAGTGCATTTATAGGTCTTTTAATTGTTATTGCCAAACTATTGAATAATTAGCTTTATTAGGTATACATGATGGGTTTCAGGAGAGATCGTGTTTCTTTCATTTATTAAGCTGTAAAAATACCCTTCTTATTGTGACTTGATCCTGCAGCCTGGCAGAGATAAGAAGTCCAGAGACCTACTCTAAATTCAGCTTATTAATAAAGACACTTTAAACAAAGATTAAATTATGCCCCCCCTTTTTTTGTTTTTACTGCTATTTAGATTCAGTATCCAGAGATTAGAGGAAGTTAAGGATAGCAAGTGTCAGCCTAGTGCTCAGCATCTTTTTGAAAATTATGCCATCTTCAACAATAGAGAGGGTTGAGGGGTACCTGGGTGGCTCAGTCGGTTAAGCAGGTACCTTCGGCTGGGGTCATGATCCTGGGGTCCTGGGATTGAGCCCCATATTGGGAAGTCTGCGTCTCTCTCTCAAATAAATAAAAATCTTAAAAGCAAAACAAAACAATAGAGAGGGTTGAGAAACAGAGCAAGATGAGGATGCAGGGCTACTGGTTTTCATGGCGTGAATTTCATATCTGATTGGGAGTCTGGCTATGATCAGAAGCCTGGAAAAGAGCCCGTGTTCAGTGAGAGGCTCCTAAACATCATGATTTGAATTGCATATGGAAAGAGGACATGTTTTGATTATTACTGTGGACTAAGTGTATGGTTAGTTCCTGCTTATACTTGATGCTTAATGAATGTTTCCGAGTGGAGGTTTTTGAGCGTTTGTGCTTAGCTAATCTTGAGTTCAGGTCCCAGCAATGCTGATTATTATCTGTGCATTAGATAAGTTACATTTTATGAGTGTTGTCTATTCTGAAAATGAGAGATGTCATGTGTAGAGGCCCGATAAAGTACCTGCAGGTGGTGGATGACCAGCCAGAATACAGAAGCAGCTATTTTAACTTATTATCATCATCACATTATAGCTGGTAATATATATTTACAGGACTTCTTATATTCTTAGGTAATTCTGTCCAACCCCTTTCTTCCTTCTCCCTTACAAAGTCTACCTCCCTTAGCAGGCCATAGTCCCCCACAAGATCAGGGACTGTTTCTGTTTCATTCCCCTCTGTCTCTCATGCTAGACAGAGAGCAGGATTCCAGTCCACTTGGTGACCGATGGGTACACTGCGTATCAATCATGGTGCCCTGTTGCTTTGGCGTGTGATGATGACATGTGTGCCTTTCCTCTCTCGTTCCATGCTGCCCTATATAAGACAGCAGCTGTAATCTGATATAGGTGCAGAAGTAGTTTAACGTTTCACAGTTGCAGGGCACTTAGCACGGTTCCAAGCTCTCTGTGCATCAGGATTTGCGTTTGTATCTGTGGAGGACTGGGGTTCTTATTTGGGAGAGAGAAGCTGACGACTTGTTTCTGCACCTGGAGAAGCGCCTTACAGTTCAGTGCCAGTCACTGTTGGTTTTGGTGACCTCTCCAGCTCTGAAAAGGAACATGTCCACCCAGTGTCCCTTAATTTTGACATGTTTGTAGCTTTTTGCTGGAGGAAATTGACTAGTCTTTGTTAAGTGCAGTGTTCTGGTTCTGGAAATGTTACCTGCAAGAAAGTACCTGCCCTCCCTGCCTCCACGCCTGCACACTTCTGGTAGTATAGAGCCCATCTTTGAACCTTGTGACTCAGATAACTTACTTCTCTGCTGTGCCCTTCTTCCTCCTCACCTCTAACATGGAGATAATGGTTGATAAGATGGAAGAATGAGAAAGACTCTCAGTTTGTCAAGTGTAACACAAAGTCAAAGTGCTTGGGTATCACCATGGGTATCTTCAGGGCTGTTGATACACAGGTGTGGGATTCAATGTATTTTATAATCAGCTTTGAAAAGTTGAATAATATGAAAGTGAGTGACTGATACAAGGTATTGTGTAATCAGGTGTTAAGAGGAAAGCCAGGGAGCAGACTGAGGGCATATTATTGAGAAAACCAAGTGTCACTGGGGGTAGGAATTCTGAACTTCAGTGTCTGCCAGCATTAATAGTGAATAATGAAGAAATGTTCTCTGTGTTTTTTTGTTTGTTTTGTGTTGGAATTTTTTAAACTACTTCTTTGGGTAATACCTTTAGATTTAAACACAAATCATTAAAATAGGTGATGACAGTAATGATATTGGAGATAAATGGCACTTAGCATTTGATTTTATTTGTGTATCTAATATTTATGTAATATATGCTATGTGCCACTTGGTGGGTGTACTTATTGTGAATGATATTTTAGAATGAAATAAATAATTTTTAACATTTTATTTTCCATCAGTTCCCAAAGAGTCCCCAAAGTGTACAGTAGTGCCACTTTCAAAGTTGAGGAATGTAGGCAGGGGGACAACGGAAGTGAGTCAAGTGGGGACATCTGGCGGCTGGGCAGGGCAGCTTGGCTGTGGACCCCTGTCTTCTGGTGGGAATATCAAAACTTCCCTCTTTGGGTTGTTGCAAAGGTTAAAGAATTACTGTCACGTGCCTTAGGCATAGGAAGTACTCAGTCCGTGTTGGCTGGTGAGACCACACTTACCTAGGTCTGGTGTGCATGAAGAGGTCCGACCCAGTGAAAATGGTGCGGGCTTGCCAGCACCGAAGTGACGGGTGAAGTTGGGAGAGCAGATGGAATCCAGAAGCCAGCCATAGAGACCCATGTGAGAAGGCAAATGTCTGACCCCAGAAGCAGAAGGGCCACATATACACTTGTAATAAAACAGTATAAATATGATTGAAGTAAAGTAATTGAGAAAACTACACAGAATGTGATGATAATTTGCATGGGCCACCATGTCTTGTTATTTTCTCAAGCTTCATTCAAATTAAAAAAGAATTGTTTAAAATAAGAATTTTTCCTAGCAGCCTGGTGGGTGGCTTGTATGGAAGGTGACATGCTGACCAGTATGGAAAGGTCCTTAAATACCATGTTTTAGAACCTTGTGTGTGCTTGTGAAGTGTTCAGGGTTTGAAAATGTCAGGTATGACAATACTTTGTTATCAGAAAGGAAGAAAATTTGGGGATGCCCATTTATTCACGTCACCTGCATTTCTTGTCTTCCATATACTGGCCTCATTCTTGGCACGAGGGCCACACTCATGAGCAGTGTGTCCAGGACCCTCTTCTGGCAGAACTAGAGTTATAGTGGGAGGATGGGCACATACAAGGAAACCCAAAGTGGATATCCAGCAACAGTCAGTTCTCTCATGTCCAGACTAGCGCATTTCAGTTAGTGGGATCAAAGGGACTGTTCCCTGTAGATGGAACTACAGTAGAGGGCCTCAGAGGAGCCCGGAGACATACACGTAACCCAGACCGGGGTATAAGAAACGGCTTTCCAGTAAAAGGTGATGCCTGAGTCGAGTCTTCCAGGTTGAGAATAAGCTAGGGGTACGCAGGCTGGGGCTGGAGATGAAGAAGGCCTCAGCTGCTCTTGCCTTCACTGCTGTGGGATTGCCTGGTAGCAGGGGCAGGAGAGAAAGGATAAACAACCTAAAGAACTAGACTTACCTGGAGGATTTTCCCAGCCTTCTCTGATCCTTAGAGCTCCCTTTCCTGCTCCTCAGACTGGAAAGAGAAGGCTGTTCTTGGTGCTTTTTCTGTCGATCACTGGTACGGAATTCTAGATTTGGGGCTGCCTTTAAGTCCAGGATGGGAGAAATGGAAGGAAAACAAAAGAGGCACTCATCACTGGGTGGCTCTTACTTCAGTTTCTGGTTTCTTTCCCCAGTTCTCCTGCTGCCATTTCTTTTAAAGCCCTTTAGATGACTGCTCTCTGCACTCCATCCAGGCTTTGCTCGCATTCCTGGGAGATACCTGGTAGAACGGGCTTAATTCCACTTTCACTGAAGCCAGAATCAGAACCTTGTTTTAAAATGTAAAATTTTGATTTTTTTCTGAATTAAAAAAAAGTCCTATAATTCATTTTGTAGATACTTAGTATTTTACTGAATGATTTTCATTTTACAGAAATGATTTCCAGTGTTCCCTGTTTTTATAAATAGCACTGCAGTGAACTTCTTTGTGCATTAAAAAAAAATTGAACCTAGTTCAAGTTATTCTTTTAGAATATCGACTTTGTTTTTGCTATTTTGTAAGCACGGTATCGGATAATATTCATTAAATATATGCTGTGTGGTAGTATGTGCTTACTGCATTAGCTCATGTGATTCTTCTAATAACTCAGTGGAGTAAATACTCCCCTTGGTTTTTAAAGAGTTTTTGATCAGGAGGTTCTTCGACCAAGTGGCTAAAAAGTTGGCATCTCAAAACTGAAGAATGGATTGTGTGTTTTTCCAATATTTCAGAAACTATGTCCAACTTTGTTTTTTTTTTTAATATAAACATTTACTGTAAGTGTTCTCCTGAGCAGAAACTGATCACAAGAGTGAATAGAGTTAATACAAAAGTATCTTCTTGTTGAGTAAGTCATTATCACAACTAGAAATAAAGTTCCTTTATTCTGGCTTCTGATACTTTTATATCTATCATTAGGTTAAAATGTGAGGAAAGCTAAAAAAGTGTTTTGAAGATATGAAGAATATGTAAGTAATATACTTGAATTTTATAAAATACTTAACAGCAGTCTCCAGCCTGTATATTCTAAATCAGGATTCACAGTCTTTGGCCTGTCAGCCAAATCTGGCTTTTTTTTTAAGACTTGCAAGCTAAGAATGGTTGACAAAAAAATTTCTTGACATGTGAAAGTTCCTTGAAATTCAAATATCAGTGTCCATAAATAAAGTCTTGGTAGAAAAGCGACACATTCATGTGTTTAGCTGTTGCCTGTAATTTCACCGTAGGTTTTGTGCTACGACAGAATTGAAGCTCTAACAGACTTATGACTTGCAAAGCCTAAAATATCTACCATCTGACCTTTCACACAAAGTTTTCTAACCCTGTTCTAAATCAAATTGTTACTGGGAATTTGACACGTCTTTCAATACAAAAATCACATTGCTAAACGTGTGAGTCACCGTGGGCTTTGGAGTTGGCATATGCGGTTGTGTTTGACCAGCCTGTGACTCACTAGCTTTGTGAAATACAAGGGGTTGTGAGCTTTAAATGCCATCAGTAAGTTTTCAGTACATGGTAACGTATTAATAGATGTTGATTTTCTTTCTTACTTTCCCTTAGTTTCCAAGCTGACCCTTAGATTTCTAGTTAACCCAGTAATGTAAATGAACTAATGTTACCCTCATAGACTTACCTTGCCTCCCCTCCCTCTTTGGAATACAGCCCCTTCCTTTCCAAGTTGCCCTCAGAGTGAGAAGTCCTTTCTCAACACAGCTCTTGGTGAGTCTGAGAGCCTCCCTACCTTCTCCCTGGCAGGGACAGGCTCATTATGTTGCCTCCAACCACTGTTACTTACCTAGAGAGAATTCTTTGGGTTTTAGAAAAAATGAGAATGTTTCCCTTTCCAAGGAAAAAAAAAAAAAAAAAAAGCAAGATGAAGAAAATGAACTGGAATTCATGCATTCAGTTAGCTAAGCTTTATTTTCATGCAGGTAAATATTTAGTCTGGGTAAAGGTACACATTGTGTATGTGTATTATTGTTTCATTTTTAACTTACGATGTAAGAAAATTGGTATGGTTATTAAGCTAAGAACCAGAGAGCCCCAAAAGATAAGAGTCAGTTATCCTATTGGTTGAAGACCCATGGGAGAGTTGACTTAGTTTCATCAATAGATTAATGCAGTAGTTCTCAAAAGTGTGGTCCATGAATCCCTGAAGGGGGTCTGTGAGGTCAAAACAGTTTTTTCCAAGAAGGTGATGTTTCTGGCTTTTTTATTGTGTAAACATTTTTACTGGTAATGCAAAAGTAATGCAGAGAAAATTCCTGGCCCCTCAGCACAAATATCAAGACAGTGGCACCAAACTGTACTTGATAGTAATTTTATTCTTCACCAATACCAGGTGCTGCAGGGAAAAACAAAACAAAACAAACAAAAACAAACCAGTTTCACTTAAGAATGTTCTTGGAGTGGTAGAAATTGTTAATGCTATTGAGTGTCCCCCTTTGGATACATTTCTTTTTAATATTCCTTGTGACAAAAAGGGAAACCTGTGTACAGTACTTCTCATGGATACCCTAGTAGTAAATAGTTGTCTCAAGGAAAAAACATTTGTGTGGTTGTTTGAGTTGTTAGCTGAACTAGCCACTTTTTTTCCATAAAAATCCATTTTTACTCAAAAGAAAGATTGACATTGACAGATAAGTAAGGATTATTCAGATTTGAGTATTTTACAGACTTTTTCTCAAAAATGAGCCTAAGTAGCTCATAGTTTTTGTTGTCAGTGATAAAATTTGAGCTTTCAAATGAAAATTAGATTTTTGGAGATTCTAAGTACATGCTTAACTGCTTCCTAATAATAGATTCTGAGGAGAGTAACGATATAAACAAATGTGCTTTTTTATTTTTATTTTTTTTTTATTCTTATGTTAATCCCCTACATTACATCATTAGTTTTAGATGTAGTGTTCCATGATTCGTTGTTTGTGCATAACACCCAGTGCTCCATGCAGAACGTGCCCTCCTCAATACCCACCACCAG
>NC_138372.1:164913777-164929005 GCF_054177405.1 Leptonychotes weddellii
AAGCGGGGGAAATCGGGAGGGGTAGACGAACCATGAGAGACGATGGACTCTGAAAAACAAACTGAGGGTTCTAGAGGGGAGGGGGGTGGGAGGATGGGTTAGCCTGGTGGTGGGTATTGAGGAGGGCACGTTCTGCATGGAGCACTGGGTGTTATGCACAAACAATGAATCATGGAACACTTTATCTAAAACTAATGATATAATGTATGGGGATTAACATAAGAATAAAAAAAAAAAGAAAAAAAAAAAGAATTGACTTGCTGTTCATATTTCTCTTACCCTACTACAGCCACAGGTCAGTTTTGGTGCCCGTTCTAGGTGAATGATGTGCAGGAAAGCAAAGAGCGTTGCAGATTTCAGTTGGGAAAAGTAGGTATTTTCAGTGTGTGTGTGAATGTGTGCGTGTGTGTGTGTGTGTGGCCTGGGGGAGGGTCACTTAAAAGTACATAAAGATAACAATATTAATAGGTAATAAAAGTATCGACTGCCTGTCAGGCATTATTTGTATTTGTCTTCTGTTTTAGTTGCTTATGGCATCCTGCATAGTGGGTATCAGTGTCTACATTTGGCCAATAAAGAAAGTGTCAAAGATTAAGCAGTTTGACTAAAGTCACACAGCTTCAGGGTGTCGGAGATGTCATTTAAGTCCACTTCCACCTATTTTTAACTCCTGTCTTCCCGCAAATGTACCTTGATGCCTTTAAAACTCCTAATGCGGGGTGCCTGGGTGGCTCAGTCGGTTAAGCGTCTGCCTTCGGCTCAGGTCATGATCCCAGGGTCCTGGGATAGGGTACCGCCTCGGGCTCCCTGCTCTGCGGGAGCCTGCTTCTCCCTCTGCCTCTGCCTCTCTCTCTTTCTGTCTCTCATGAATAAATAAATAAAATCTTTAAAAAAAAAATAAAAAATAAAAAAATAAAACTCCTAGTGCACTCAGCTATGTGTGTGTGTGTCCCGTTACACAAAATGGAAATTGCAACTCTTATCTGTAACTTTGTCTTTCATTATAATCTCCTCTTTTTGAAGATATAAAATCCTAGATACAGAATATAGCCAGCAGGTCATGTTTTTGTTAAGGCACAGTATCTACACATCTTAGTTTTTATTTTGATTGCACTTTTAAAAACTATTCATTTTTACTCTAGAAACACATCAGAGTGTCTTAAGCTCATTTATCTTACTTTTGCTTCCTGAGTTTTTATCTTTCCCTGGAGGAGGAAATTTACTTAGATTTTTATTTGATCAAAGACACTTTTTGTATTAGGTGGCAATAAAAAAAATTTTTAAGCAGTTTCCTTTTATCCGGCCTCCTTCCTTGCTAGAGCTCTTACCCCACTTACACTTCCACAAAGTTAAAATGAAATAGAAAATATTTGTTACATTTACAGTAAAGTTTACTTTTGTTAGTTCCAAGATGGAGTTAAACTGTTATATATTGGCTACAATTACCTTCAGAATTTTTCCACAGAAAATCATGTTGTCATATTTAATGATACTGCATCTCTTAATTGAAGATAGTTTATCATTGATCTCAGAAAATCACTGCAACTGCTAAGGTTGGTCAGACTTAGCCCTAAAAACACGAACAAAAGGATTTCAAGAAGAGACAAAAGTAGTGCAGTGGTCAGCGAGAGAAATGCAGTTCATTGTGAGGTCTGATAAGCCAGGATCCTGTAGAAGTTTGGTTTCAATTTTTTTTTTTTTTAATAAAGTGATTAGATGAAAGGAGGTGATATTATTGGAGGCTGTTCTATGTGGAGGAGACCAAACAGAACTTGAACATCAGAGCTCATAGGGCCAGTGGAGGATGATAGGAGTCGGTTTTGAAATGGACAGGAACAAGGGCCCCTCAGAGGAGGGATTGCCTGGAAAGGAAGCAGATATCACATGCCCCTTGTCTCAGGGGCTGTTGGTCCCAGTTAGAGGTAGCGGCTGGCTGCACTGGGGTGGGCAGAGGGAGAGAGCTCAGAAAATATTTCCTGGAAGAAATGGAAAATAAAACTCAGAACACTTGTAGTTTGCTAAAGGTCACTTAACTACTTCATGGTAAAAATCAGCAGGGAATTCATATCTTATGATTGTTGAAGACAAATGCATTCATTTATTCATCCAGTACTTGATACATCCACAGCACTGTCCTGATTGGTGGAAATTAGCCATGATTAAGACAGAGCTAAACAGTTGTGGTAAATGCTGCAAAGTAGCAATGCATGAGTGCTTTGGGAAGATGAGTAAAATGATTGACCAGGAATTGGTGGAAGTTTATATTAAGTATATTGAACTTGAATTAAATATTCTCATTGAAGAATGTAATGCTATTGCTATAGTCAAAAACATGGACCTTTAAATCACTTATGGATATACTGCCTATTACTTCCATTTATTGCCTTGAGAGGCAAGAAAAGACCCTCCTGTGTTTGTTACCTCCCTCAAAGATTAATTAGGACATATTTAAAAGTGTCTAAAATATACTTGTCTGATATTCAGGAGCCTCTCAATAAATGCTGACCTCCATCTCTTTTGCTGCTTATTATCATATGCAATATAGTGCATGGCTGAACGAACAATTTATAAAATAGACATAAACAGCATTGGCTGATTTTTGGAGCCCTGTTCCCTTTATTTTGTAATATTTTCTTTCTTAGAATTTAGGGCCTTTGAATATATCTGATTGGTGACTCATGAACATACATAAAGGTGTGATGTCCTGGCATTAAGACTTTTAAAAGTCCACATAAGGGGCGCCTGGGTGGCTCAGTCGTTAAGCGTCTGCCTTCAGCTCAGGTCATGATCCCAGGGTCCTGGGATCGAGCCCCGCATCGGGCTCCCTGCTCCGCGGGAAGCCTGCTTCTCCCTCCCCCACTCCCCCTGCTTGTGTTCCCTCTGTCGCTGTGTCTCTCTCTGTCAAATAAATAAATAAAATCTTTAAAAAAAAAAAAAAGTCCACATAAAATATCAGTCATGACGTGATTCTTGTTTCAGGCAAAAATAATCCCCTGTTAACATATTATTTCTATGAGTTGTAAAGGTCATTTTGAGAAGAATCACATGTAGCTGTTGAGCAAGAAACTGAAACGGTATCAGAGAATGTTTAAGAGATCTAAATGCATTTCGGGGTGGGGGGTAGGAATGAATTCAAGAGATTTAAGCTACAAGTAGATTAGAGGAAAAGAAATTTGAAATCCTACATTTCTACCCATCCTTCAGTAAGATTTATATCTGTTTACCAGATGCCCCAACATGTAGCTTGTCAGTCTTTTTCATCCTGTCTTGTAGAAAAGTGATAATGTAGGGATTTCTTTGGTTGTTTCTTCTTTCATAGGTACTGTATAACAGAATTTTCTTTCACATTTTATTTTATTTATTTATTTATTTTTAGAGATTTTATTTATTTATTCATGAGAGACAGAGAGAGAGAGAGAGGCAGAGGGAGAAGCAGGCTCCCAAGGAGCAGAGAGCCCGATGCGGGACTCGATCCCAGGACCCTGGGATCATGACCTGAGCCGAAGGCAGACGCTTAACGATCTGAGCCACCCAGGCGCCCCTTTCACATTTTAGTCTCAGAATAAGATGACTTTGTTGTCACAAGAAGACATTTTGGGGTGCTGCTCTTTGGGGATTCCACTTTCTGCAGTCTTCAGCCCCTGGCCCTAGGTTTAACATATAATATGTGAGTTTTTTCATGAAAGTTTATACCAGCACATCTTGTACTTTTTGCATGAATTGTTGAAGTTTTTAATTTGCTTCCCTCTTCTGATGTGGGTAGCTACCATAGAGAGACCTATAGAGGTCTCAAAACCCACCTTTTCTTTATCATATCTTTTCAATCCTGTACAGCCTTTTTGTAGCTTCTTTGTTTATTAAAGTAGTTTAGCCTTAACACAAATAGCCATGGACATGGAATCATCAGTTAGAACAGAATAGCCGTTGGGCACTGCTGTGGGATGCAGTTTCTCTCCTTCCAATGTAAGTGCCCCAGGCTTCCCAGCTGTCCTGAAGGAGCTGCTATTTAGCACAGCATTCATTGCAGGCCCTTCCTGACTTGCCTTAGGTCTGCCTGCCTGCCTCTTCAGCCCTGTCACCAGACAACCCCCCCTTTGTACCTTATGCTTCTGCCACTCTGTTACTTTGTAGTCTTTGCAGACATTACCATAGATCCATCTACAAAGCTCTGATCATGCTGTTCCCCATGCACAGGACGCCCCTGCACATATCCAGGCCTGCTCGTTTAGGCTCTGCTAACATACTGCTTATGGTCAAGTTCCTCTTGATCTTGGGCCTAGAAATGTTTACTGCCTCCTTTAAATTTTGTAATATTTCATCTGTACTTTTCTTAAAGTGATTAAAATGTATACGTTGTGTTGTGAGTATCCACATGTATGTACTTCTTGAGAAGTCAACATCATGACACGATTCAGTAACATAACCACCATTTATTGAGTCCAGGGCTGCCTGACCCCAGAGTCCATGTGGACTCGTCCGTCCCATCCAGGTGTTTTCTGGGGAGAATTGGTAGCATGTTGTAAGGGCTCAGTAAATTGTCACTGAACTTCATGACATCTCTTTCTGCCGATCAGATACCTTTTCACTTCCTTTTTAGTTTTTAGCTGTATTCTGGATCTGTGCTGATCGATGCGGGGCTCGATCCCAGGACCCTGAGATCATGACCTGAGCCGAAGGCAGATGCTTCACCGACTGAGCCACCCAGGTGCCCTGAAGCTATTCAAGTTTTAATTAATTAAAATGAAATAAAATGAAAAATTCAGTCATACTAGCCCCATTTCAAGTGCTCAGTATCCACATGTGGCCTGTGACCACTGTGTTGGACTGCATAGATACACATTTCCATCTTCACAGAAAGTTCTCTTGGGCATTGCTGGTCTCTGTGGTTTTGATTGCCTTCTAGAGAGTCCCTGTGTACATGTATGTGGTGTGTGTGTGAGACATACTTCTAGGATAGGAATGATGCAGTGGACAAACTGTCGTGTGGAAATACACCTGTATATACTGTTAGAGAACACTTTCCAATTTGATATTATTTCCTTGTTTGATCATCCCAGAGGCCCAGTTTTCGGCAGATACTCTACCTGTGCCCCGTCTCTTCACTGTTCTCGGGAACTGTTCCTTCGCCCAGCATACCATCTTCACTGCTCTTTGGAGGGAAGCAGACGTGGTTTTCCTCAGGTCTGAGCTTAGAGAGCTGGCCGAGCTGGAAATGGGAAATAGAAGGCTAACCTGGCAGGCCTCATGGAAAGGCTCCCCCTTATGCATTGTGGTCTGCAGCTTCCTTGTGCTGCTTAGAGGTAGCCTCCCAGATGGGGCTTGCCTCGGCCCTTGCTGCCGGTCGCATGATGCTCGAGTAGCTCTTGCAGGTTGTTGAGTGGAGTCTTCTACATGGTCTCATTTAATTTCCACCTTGACGAAGTGAGATAGTAGGGGACCCCCGTTTTACAGGTAAGGAAATGGAGTCGCAGGGAGGGTAAGGCGCTCACTGCCCCGGGTGAGTTGGGACAGAAGTGTTAAGCATCTCTAGCTTCATGCTCACGCTACCCTGGTGTGAGCCTGCCCGGTCCTTCCTGGTGGTGGTCGCTGCCACCGCTCAGATAGCTGACCGCAGGAGAACCAGGAACCTCTCTGCAAGTCTTTTTCTCTAGTGCTAATTATATTAATATTTCCACTTTTCATTGAAGTTTCATCAGCCTTCTCTTCGTGTAGACCTCTGCTCACATTAATGTGCAGAAATATGGAATACGTGGGAGGTTAGAATTTGCTATGCGCAGTGTCGAGGCACGCGATGTACATGATTAGTCCTCCCGGCTGCAGAAGTGGGTGTCCGTGTCCCTGATTGATAGTCAAGGGGACTGAGAGCCCTCTGACGTGCTTTTTTTTTTTTTTTTCCTTTTTTTCCAGTGTCCTAATGGATGCAAGTACTGGTCTGTGATTTGAACCCGTGTTTTTATTAGTTTTTATCACTTCAGGTCTCACTAAATTAAGCTCTTCTTTCGATATCATCATTAATTTATACTCTTATTGCAGGTGTCAAAAAGCTAGACAGTTGTGCCTGTCTGGAGGCTGTAGGTTAATATGCTGTTCTGAGAGTGCCATAAGCAAAAACAGGTGACAAATAACTCGATTAAGCATTCAGTTAGGGCTATTTTTGAATTTTCCTCTAAGCAACTTAATTTTACATTCGTTTTATGCTCATGTTTTGGCTTCATTTGTTCGCAAACTTGAGATCATGGAATTTAAAGGACTTGGCTGGTTGTAGCATTTGTATGTAATACCCGTGATACAGTTTCTTTGTCAGAGCATAATTAACAATATGATTTGTACATCTACTGCCTTCTGGTATTCACAACACAGTTTGTAAACTTAATTAGTTCTTGGAATAGCAAATGTTTTGAAGATGATAAACACTTTCCCTCTGAATAATGTGTTGAATGGTTATATATTCATAGGAATTTACTCTGTGTTACTCAAATTAGAATGCTGATAGGTATGCTTCTCAAGGTAAACATCACCTGCAGTTGCATATTCCCAGATTATATTGTTTTTGTGCTTTTCACAGGGGAAATCAGAAATTTAGCTCAGATAATTCAGCCTGCACGATATTCATTATGGTTCCATTGTATAGAGAACCTCTGTGCTAATATCATTACAGAGATGCCGTTTTTCCCAACTCTGATGCGATCATTATGGTATAGACGGGGGCTGGAGTGGGGAAGGAGCACACCACCACAGCCCTGCTTCCCTCGCCTCTGCTCTCCGCTGTCTCAGCCCTCATTGAGGCCAAGGAAGTAAGACTGCACTCTCAGCAAGCAGAAGAGATGCCGCACAAGTGTGCTGTGTACCCAGGAGGGGCCTTATTACCATTAATAAGTCGCCGGTCTACAATTTAATTGAGTTTCCAAGCAATACGGAACTAGAAGAATCAAATGAGGAGAGGCTCAGTGCCATTAGATTAGTGACTCCCAACCCCAGGTGTCGGGGACAGGTCCCAAAAGCCTGGGTTTCTCCCCATTTATATTTGTGAAGAAATGAGGGCACAGTGAGGCTAAGGGACTTGCCAGAGATGCTCTGGTGGTCAAGCTCAGGCTGCCGCTCCAGGCCCTGGGCTCCCTGCCACTTTTCTGCCTGGTTTGTGCTCAGTTGGGTCCTCCTGAAGGCCCAGCATGAGACCTGGCACATAGTACTTAGGACCCCAAGCCTTCTGATTTGCAGGTACTTTCCACTGTACTTCCAGGAACTTGTCAGGAGTGTATATCAATCAGGTGAACAGAAATCACACCAGGTGTTTTTTTTTTTATTTTATTTTATTTTTTTTTATTTTAAAGATTTTATTTATTTTTTTGACAGAGACACAGCGAGAGAGGGAACACAAGCAGAGGGAGTGGGAGAGAAAGAAGCAGGCCCTCCCGCCAAGCAGGGAGCCCGATGCGGGGCTCGATCCCAGGACCCTGGGATCATGACCTGAGCCGAAGGCAGACGCTTAACGACTGAGCCACCCAGGCGCCCCAACACCAGGTGTTTTTATAGAGAGGATTTACTCTGAAGAATTGGTTAGGTAGGTGCCGGGTGGCTGGAAAAGCAAGTGCGGACACAGAAGTGACACAGACTAGTCACACTAGTCAGACCCTTAGGGCATGGGGAACCAAGGAAGAAACTTGGAGGAAGCACTGCATGGGGGCTGGGGCCAAGGCCCAGTCAGTGTGATTACTCAGGGAGCTTGAAGAGGGAGCTCAGGGGGCAGGACTCAGGCCTCTGAGCCAAGGGTCCTGGTTTGCTGAGGAAGTACAGTGAGTGTGGCTCTGCGATGGCCCAGGAATCGCTGCCACTGCTCGAACTGGAAACCGCATGTGGCATGCTGCCAGCAACTGGAAGCCAAATGGGGAGAAATGGGGAGGGTCAGCCCCCCCTCCCCCCCGCCCCGCCCCGGTCTCTCCTCCTCCTCCAGCGCTTCCGAGTACAGACGGAGAGACCACAGCCTAGGAAGTGGCAGAGACGGTTCGTTTATGGAAGTGAGAGATAGACAGGTGCCTTTCTTTTTGGTTAATTAAACCTGTGGGGATTCTTAAAAGTTCATCAAGTCTTACTGTGCTCTCCATGGAGAATACCATCATTCTCTGTCATTCGCTCAATAAATATATTTTGAATGCATGTTGTATTTTTGGTGCAAAACTAGGTACTGGGGATATGATGATGAAGAACACAGTTTTGTGTGTGTAAGAGCTAGTCAGGGAGACAGATGATAAGGACGTGTGTAAATCTCAGGGTTGAAAAGAACCTCCCTGAGTTCAACTTGCCATCAGATGATTGAATCCTGTCTGACGTTCCTGTCAAGTGGGACCCGTCTGTGTCGGTCAGGGCTCTGTAGGTGAACTTAAACTCTCCTCAAGATCGCTCTTTCCATCTTGGAAGCATGCTGTCATTAGAATCTTCTCTCTGATTTCTACCTTTCTGTCCTAACTGTACCACTGGCCTTCTTACTGACCAAATCTAACTTCTCTTATATGATATACAGAAATGTTTATATGCATGTTTTATTTTCTCATGAATCATTTATCCTTTAGGATAAGCGTTTTCAGTTATTTCGGCTATTTTTCCCAGGCAGCACTTTTCAGTTTTTCCCCATTACTTCCTGCCTTACAGAGTCTTTTTAGGCTTTTTTCCCCCTAATCATTCCTTCTCCCTCTCCCATGAGTTAGTGATACTTCAGATCCACTGTCTGTCTGTTTATGCGCTGTGGCCCACTGTTGCCACCCAAATTGGTGGATTCTTGGAACTGGTCCAGGGAAGCACTTCTCTGGATTCCTGGCCATGCTGTTCACCTTAGTCTTCTCACCTTAGTTTGTTAACTCATTGGTAGACCAGAACAACAAATTATCCCAACTCCAGTGCTGAAGACAAGAGAATAGAAGACTGGCAGACATCAACCTAAGATAGTGATTGCTAGTTTCAGTCGGAGTAAGCCCTATATCCATCCTTGATTCTGTCTCCTTTGCCCGGACAGGCCATGTGGGGCAGTTCTGGAAAGTAATAAGTATTCTGTATATTCAGCCTTAAAATAAATCAGTCAGTTGTCAGGAGACTTGACAAGGGGAACCCAGTAGCCTGCATAATTGCGTAACTAAATTTTTTACGGTTGAAAGACAAAATGAAAACAAACGAATGCAATTGACTGGCCTTAGCCGGTTGATTTTTTGTAAGATCCCTAGAGGATTTTAATGTACATATTGGTTTAGAATGTGAAGATCTATAACCAACTTGACAAATACCTTTAAGAAAATTCACAGTGGGAATGTCCACTGTGAAGAGACGGCATCTGACTCCTAAGGAGAAGCCGTGGACAAAATGTAGCTGGAGAATGACTTCATGTGGGTAACTCTTCCCAGCCTTCTGTTGGCGTGGGAAGTTTGTTCTCATTTCCAGCAAACTGTATGTGTCTGTGTTGGCATGTTCCTGTCCTCAGAAGCTGGGACTGTTAAAGTGTTTCCAAACTGATTTTTTAATCAATGTCTTAGCTTCTATGATGATGAAATTTGAGTGACAAAATTTTTGTCTCTGCTATTATTGTATTTTGTTTTTAAAAAGTGTTTTATGCCTATTTGGCAATTTTCAGGTAGCTTAGAAGTACATTGAGTTATGAGGGAAATATAGTATTTTTCGGCATCTTGTATGTTTTGTATTAAGCTGTGTTTTTTGTTTTTGTTTTTTTTAGCCATGTTCATTATTCTAGTATATCTCATGGTTTTGTTGATACACCTTTTAAATAGTATCGGAGTAGATGTGTTCTTTGGGATCTAGTTGCAATCCTTGATCGTGTTATTTATTTTTTTGTATTCTTCTTTATAAAAGTGACCCTGTATCAGCTTATGAAAAATGTGATTTAATATCTTAAGCATCATTTTGCCCCAATTACTCTGACTTTTTGAGGTATAAATAGGGACTGATTATGATTATGAAACTGGCCTAAAAATGTCTATCTAGACATCGCATGATTATATCCTACTTTGAATTTATTTTGAATAGTCCGTCATAGCCATAGAGTCTGCATTTTGTATATCTAACCAATAGAAAATATTCGTTCGTAATCTTATTAGCTATGAAAGTAATAGAGAGCAAAATGCTTGCATTATATGGTTGTTATAGGATATCATTAGTCCAGTCTTATTTCTGTCTCCAAGTATGGTAATGCCAGTGGGATAAATGAGAAAGACACCGAATCTTCACACAAAGGAAATGGGTTTTATAATGAGTACAGTCGGAACAGAACTAATCTCTTTCTTGGATCATTACTTCACCTAATCATAAAACCTTTTTTAATTCAAATCCTTGCAGGGTTCTAATTGGTGACCTCTGGAGCCTGATAATTGTTTAAGATAGCTGGTCTTTTGCAGTATACTTAATGATGTTTGCAATTAAAAGTGAGAGATGTGGTGTAACCCTCAGGCAGGTATAACTAAAATGTAGATTTTCCTTTTTTCAATCTTTAGTAGTTATTCCCATCTCTCCTTTCAGTAGTAACCAACTTAAATCATTGTTAACTTGAATTGACCTCATGCAGTGTTTTCTGCATTCAATCTGTGGGTTTACCGGATCTTCATTGAACAAATGTGTTGGGCTCTCTCCAGAACAGTCCTGAAGCATTTGGAACAGCCATGGGACTGGTCTGTTTGGGGAGGCAAGAACTCCTAGCCTCTTTCTCTCATCCCCTTCTCGGTCCGTCTTCCTGCCTCCCTTGTTGGGGTGATTTCAGTAGAAGCTGACCATTCTTGGCAGCCGATGCCAAAAAATACTTCTGAACTTTCTTTACTACCAGATGAAAATGGGTCAGTAGAAGAGAAATTTGCCAACATTCACCTTTAGAACTAACTGGTAAGACCATGGATGAACCTGAGCCCTGGTCATTTGTTGTCTTCATCACTCTGCATAGCATCATGCTGGGAATGAGTTTGCCCTGTGGTACATTTATTGTGTTTTTAACTCCCTCTCCGCTTCTGTCCTATTTCTCAGTAAATAGTGGGCATTCCATAAATGCAGTCGATGGATTGTTCCTATAAAATTCTATTGATTTATTGGTGGTGGAATTTAATCTGTTGTGCTCACCTGTTGGCTTGGAAGGTTTTGTTTGGTTTTTGAAGCCAAAGTTGTATGGTAATTTGGAGAAGAAGTACAACCTTTGAGAGTCCATAATGCTGCAGTCCAGCCTCAGCTCTGCTGCTGATCAGGTATAAGAAAAAGGGGATGGTAATTTCTGCCCCATCACTCTGAGAGGTTGTGAGGACTAAATGGAGGTAAAGCCTCCAGTGTAGTGTCCAGCATATAGGAACTGTTTAACTTGTTAGATACCGTCTACCAGTTCTAGGGAGTGTCTCAGCTCTGATTTACATGCTTTGGTCTTTATTGTTTTAAAATTATAGGGGGGAAAAAACCTTTTGCAGTTAGAAGTTTATTTTGAAAATTGTTAGAATTTAGAACCAAAATCCAGTAACCTACTTATTTCTGAAGGTCTTTGAGTCTTTCCCCTTGAGGCACCGAATGATCATGCTGTATCTTTGTATTGCTCTTTTTTCTGCCATTATGCCCTTTGTTTGGTGAATGCATATATTTCAGGGGAAATTAAGGTGCCAGTACACTAGAAGCATTTTCTTCCCTTAAAAAGAATTTGACAGAATGTTCATAATAATTCTGAGTAGTGCTCAGAATTTTTCAGTTATCTGGATTTGATTCTTTAGAATCATACAGCTTTTCTTTAGACTCATATAGCTTTCACAAATTCTTTTTGAAATCCATTCTGTAATGAGATACTTGTAAATAAATCACTGCAAATTAAACACTGTATTAAGTGAGCAATACTAGCCTATATTTGTTCTGTATGTTATAATTTTTAAAGCACTGTGATAAACATTATTTCTTTTGATACTTTCAATAGCTTGGTGACTTTCTGCAAAAATGAAATAATCCAAAGCATTTTTTTTTCTCACTCAAAATCAAGATCCCTGTACTACAGAAATACCAGAAACTGGAGGGAGCATAGCTTTAGGAAGAGGTGAACTGTGGTTGGGGTCCTGGATCGGGGCTGGCTGTGGGACCTCAGCTGTGTCCCTGGATGCCTCCAAGCAGCTATTCCCTTTCTATACAATGAAGATTATAGCTACTTTGCTGCAGCATTACAAGGATTAAATACCTGGAAGATAGTAAATACATTCCGGCTGCCTATATTATTGCTATATTTTTGTTAATTATCTATGATGGGTAGAATTAATTCCTCCCTTCCTCTTTGTTAACCTTTCTTCCTTCCTGGAGTAGTTTGACTTTCCTTTCTTTCTATATATGTTTTAATCTTATGTGTTGTATGTATATTTAAGGATATTCGTGCCTAAATATTTGCTCTGTCTTTATAAAAATAGTTTACTTCCAAGCATTCTTAATATTGAGAGTATTGACTGTGTCCAGCTTCCTGGATGGTATATATGTGTGTGTGTGTTTATGATGAGTCTGTTCATCCTTATTAGACAGTGATATGCATCTCTACTCTGCTGTGCCATTTATTTCTGTTTATGGAAGATTATTTGCAAGATCATGAGCTGTATGAATCAATCTAGTCTGGGCAGGTTTTAGTGTATTCAACTCTGGCTTGAATCTAATAGGTATTCAGTTAGGTTGCTTAAATAAAATAATTCCTTAGTGAAAACATTTGTCATGTTGCAAGTTAAAAAAAATTATTTTCAGACCAGCAGCCACAGTAACATTTTAGTAATCTGTCAAAGAGAATTTACAGTGACTTTGAACACTATATATGTATATCTTTTAAGATCAATTTAAATCCTCCAACTGGACTGTTGTATTATTTTGAAATAGATTTCTGAATGTTGAGCATGTAGTTGTTCTCCTTGTGTGGGCTTCTTGTTAGCATAGATCCGGGCTAAGTCCTGTCCTCTCTGATCAGTTCATACAGGGTGTGGCCCTTGGCAAGGGGGTCTCCTGACTGTGTTTCCGTCCCCACTCGGACTTTATCGTGCAGGCTAGCTAGTGCTATTTACCTACACTTTTATGACCCTTTTAAATGTTTTTTTTACTAAGTTGCTTTTATTATTTGTTTATTTTTAGAGAGAGAGAGAGTGCACATGCATCAGTGGGGGAAGGGGCAGAGAGAAGGAGAGGGAGAATCTCAAGCAGGCTCCACATTCAGCACAGAGCCCAAGGTGTGGCTCAGTCCAACAACCCTGAGATCATGACCCTGAGCCAAAATCAGGAATCGGACGCCTAACCAACTGAGCCACCCAGGCGCCCCCTAAGTAGCTTTTAAACAACTAGTAAGATGGGCTTTGACATTAGATATACCTTGATGTCAATCCTGAATCAACTCCTTATTACCTAACTTTTGTCAAACTTGTTAACCATTTGAATCCTCTGGGCTTATTCTGTAAAATGGACGTGATATATCATAGATCCGGTAGAATAAAAAGAGACTGTAAGTCAAACACAGAGCCCTGCTCCCGGTGACTCATTGTCAACAGAGTAATGACAATAATTACCTCATTAGTACCGGTGTAAGTGACCTCTGAAACAACTGTCATGACTTCTCAGCATTTGCTGTGTGATATTCCATGTGGTAAGCTCACGTGGAAAGGAGACATCAGAAATTCTTTAACGGCTCCTTTGGTTTTTACCGAAGATGTAGGGGTGGAGAGCTGCTCTCTGCCTTACCACTTCCTCTTCCCACCCTCTCCACTCTGCTCTGTGCCAGGAGGCCGATGTGGACGGCATGGGGGCGGCCTCAGCAGACACTCCTGGCCTCTGGCTTGTAGGTGGGTCAGTACCTGCCCAGCGGACGGCACCAGCAGCCAGCTGTCGGGAGGGAGAGGTGAGATCAGAGTGCTTGTTCTCTTCGGCTTCTTCCCTGTCAGGTTACCAGGAGTTGTCTGCTTCCCTCTGTGGGAGTCTGTGACCCCTGTCAGGCTGCCCTGGCCATACAGCCTCTTTCTTTGCTTTTCTTTGCCCCTTCGTGCTTCATGTCTTGGGGCAGTAATACCTCCCTTGCTAGCTAACCCCGGAGTGCTACACCATTCTTTCTTGCTATTATTGTAGGTTCTTTGCACCTTTAATATATAGGCCCTTAATTAAACTCTGCTCAGATTACCCAGTTTGAATGCCACACGTTTCCTTCTGGAATCCTGTTTCTTGGATCATTCACCCGGGGAAAGAACAGAAGCTCCAGGAATAGGCAGAGTTGCAGAGTATCAGGGTTTCTAGCTAACGGTTTCTGACCTAAAAGATAAATTCCATATGGGCTCAGCACAGGAATGTGTTGGTTCGTTAATGCATTCTTTCACTGACCTGTTTTGTAAAGAGTGCATTTTTTTCCTTTATAGAAACACTGTGTGCTAAAACCCTGATTGGGCTGTTAGCTTGACAAGTTATTTTAATGACCTGTGGATGGAATATGTTGGGAAAGTGTCCTGCATTCAGAGCCCTCAGTTTGAGTCTCAGTAATGTTGCTCGCAAACTGTGTGACTTTAAGAAACACATTTTCAAACTTTTCTCATGTGTAAAATGTGAATAATGCTCGCCGGTCCTGGAATATTGTCAGGATGATGTGAGATAAAGAAGCAAAAAGACTGAATAAAAGGTAAGGTTATAAGCATGTGTGTTTGTAATGATGAGTTCTTTTCACCATCCAGTCTCATCCAGTCTCACAGCTTGTACCTGGGAGCCCTCACCACTTTCCAGGCTCCATGAAAGAGATTGAAAGGGGGTAGCTGACAGGGTATTGCATGAAGTAGGAGGTTAGACCCGTGGTAAACATCATGATAGAGTACTGTGTTTTTTGGTTAACTGGTCTGGGAATTCAAGGGCACCTCTTCTAGGAAGTAGAACTTAGTTGGAGACACCAAAGAGAAGACACCTCAAGGCAAAAAGCCCACAGAATGTTCTAGTCTTAGAGAGCAAGTTCAAAGCCTACCTACGACATGGTGGACGTGGTGCTTAAGAACCTGTGGATGATTCCTTTAATGCAAGATATGTTAAGAAAAAAAAAAAGAAGAAGAAGGTAGCGGGAGGGGAGGAATGAAGCGGGGGAAATCGGAGGGGTGGACGAACCATGAGAGACGATGGACTCTGAAAAACAAACTGAGGGTTCTAGAGGGGAGGGGGGTGGGAGGATGGGTTGGCCTGGTGGTGGGTATTGAGGAGGGCACGTTCTGCATGGAGCACTGGGTGTTGTGCACG
>NC_138372.1:164929505-164963932 GCF_054177405.1 Leptonychotes weddellii
TTCTTCGATCTCCTGTTGAGTTTGTAGGTGTTCAGAATGGTTTGATCCCTATCCAGCTGAATTCCTGAGAGGAGACGAAATCCAGGTCTCCTACTCCTCCGCCATTTTGCTCCGCCCTCCTATAGATTTTTAATTTCTATCAGCAGCATTTTATGCTTTTCAGGGTAAAAGTCTTACTTGCCTTTTGTGAAATTCATTCTTAAATATTTTATGTTTTTTAATGTTATTGGACAATGGATATTTTAAAGTTTTATTTTCTCATTTTTTTACTTCTAATAGAAAATTTTGTATATTGACCTTATGTTCTGCTACCTTGCTAAATTCACTTGTTTTCATGAGTTGTTTTATAGATTACTTAGGATATGCTGTGTACACAATCTTATCACCTACATAAATAGTTTACTTCTTTCTCTCCAATTTTTATGCTTTTTATTTATTTAGCTTGCATTATTGTATTGTCTAATGCTTGAGTACAAGTAGTGAGATTAGGCCTTCTTTCCTTGTTACCAGAGTGGAAAAATTTAAGAGTGTTAACAGCCAGGGGGTTTTGTAGATGCCCTTTGTTAGGTGGAGGAAGTTCCCTCCTATCTCAGTTTTGCTGAGAGATTTGATCCTGACTGGGTGGTGAATTCCGTTGAATGCCTTTTCTGCATCTGTTGAAATGAACATAGAAGGTTACTTCTTTACACTGTTAATATAGTGAATTTTATTGATTGATTTGTCTAAATTAAACCAGCTTTGCATTCCTGGGTTAAACCCTACTAATTATCATCTCTTTTATATATATTGTTGGGTTCAAATGCTTCTATGTTCATGGACGATACTGGCCTATAATTTTTTTTCACGTATAACATCTTTGTCAGATTTTGATATTAGTGTTATGCTGGTTTCATAAAGTGAGGAGTGTTCCTTTCCTTTTTTTTTTTTTTTTTTAACCCCAAAGAATGTATGTCAGTTTGATGCTGTTTCATCCTCAGTATTTGATAGAATTAACCAGTGAAGACCTTTGAGCCTTAAGTTTGGTGATGAGTTCAAAGTCTTTAATTGACAGGGCACTAATCACATTTCCTATTTCATCTTTTGTGGTCTCCTCCCCCCACCAAGAGATTTGTCCATTTCATTGTAATATTTTAGCTATTACTTTTTCAAATACTTTTTATGACCCTTTCTCTCCACCTTTAGAGACCAGTTACACATATGTTCAACGTTTTGATATTCTCAAAACAGTTCCTGTGTCTCTTTTCTCTTTTCTCCGCTCCCTGCCCTGTTCTTCAGATTGGACTTCCACTTCTGTATCTTCAATTCATGAATTATCTCTAACGTTATCTTTATTTTTCTGTTAAGCCCATTAGATAAACTTTTTGTATCAGGTATTGTAATGATCTGTTTCAGAATTTATTATTTGATTCGTATATAAATATGTGTATGTGAAAAAAATTTTTTCTCTGCTGGGATTTTCTGCTTTTTATTCATTACAGGTGTCATATTATTTTGTGTCATTGAGTGCAGATAAAATAGGTGCTTTAAAGTCTCTAATTCTAAAATCCTAGTCATCTTGGATTTGACCTGAATTGATAAACTTTTATCTTGATAGTGAGTCATAGTGTTCCAGTTTTTTGTGTGTTGAGTAATTTTGGACTGTATCCTGGGCATAGTGAGTGTCGTGTTGACAAGACTCTGGATTCTGTTCTGTTTGAGGAATGTTGATGATTTTGGATTCAGACCGCAGACTTGTTGAGTAGAGTGCAGATCTCAGTTCAGTTCTTTTTTTTTTTTTTTTTTAATTATGTTATGTTAATCACCGTACATTACATCATTAGTTTTTGATGTAGTGTTCCATGATTGATTGTTCTTTTCTTAGTTTGACTTCTGCATTTGTTTTTGGCATACAGGGTCCTGGGGTCAGCCAGGGATTTGGGCGGATTTTTACACAAACTTGGAGGCCCCCCGTCTCTGACTCCGCCTTTCCTTGTATTCCTACCTCACATTTTGGCACTGTGGTTGTCTCAGGCTCTGCCACTCAGGCTAAAAATTCTAAAACCAGTAAGTTTGCCCAGGCCCAGTCTTCCAAGTCTTGACTCCTTTCCAGAATCCCCTTGTTTTTGATCATTCTCCAAAGGCTTCAGACAATTGATTTTTTTGTTTTGCTCAGAGTTTAAGAATTTATAGTTGTTATCTATAGATGGTCATCCTGTTAGGAGCTTACACAACTGTACCTGCAGAACTGAAGATACACGTTTTTAGTAAAGAGAAAACTCTGTTGCAAACATTTCATAGACAGACTCGTTACTAAACAAAGCATGGCTTACGGAAGGCTTTATAAATTGATCACTATGCTTGATACACTATATGCACACTAGGCAGTAGATAGAAAGATGAACACTCTCCCTGTCCTGAAATAGTTCATAGTCTAGTAGATGATTAATCTGGAATTAATACTTTGTGAATATGAGTGAGTATATGAAATACAGTATGTGTACAAAAGTACCTGAAATAAAATCTCAAATACTGTTTTTCACTGTCAGCTTTGATGAGAGTGGGGGAAGACAAATTATAATTTCTGTGTCTAACGGAGAGCAGAGTCTATTTCAAGTACTTATAATATCTGAAGTAGGCTGCTTAGACATCCACTGCTTTCAGAATGCTGAAAAAAAGATATTTCTGCTTAGCCTAATTGAGCCTGGGAGTTTCAGGCCAGACTTTTGTGAAGGCTAATCTGGCACTTGCGGCAGTTCTAAGAAAAAAGCTTTCTTGCTGGTGTCAGTGAGTAGATGGAGCTGGAGGAAGCTGGCGATCGGCCCTCCAGAGTGCAGGGCAGAGAGCAGCTGGATGCGCAGTTTTCCCGAGACTGTATACCTTCAGCTGCTGCGGCAAGAGAGCAGCGCTGTTTGTGAAGCTCCATCCAATAAAAGGATTTCCATTAATTGAATATTTTCTCTTTTTTTTTTTTTTTTAAAGATTTTACTTATTTATTTGACAGAGAGAGACACAGTGAGAGAGGGAACACAAGCAGGGGGAGAGGGAGAGGGAGAAGCAGGCCTCTCGCCGAGCAGGGAGCCCGATGCGGGGCTCGATCCCAGGACCCCGGGATCATGACCTGAGCCGAAGGCAGACGCTTAACGACTGAGCCACC
This sequence comes from Leptonychotes weddellii, assembly GCF_054177405.1. Classification (NCBI taxonomy): domain Eukaryota; kingdom Metazoa; phylum Chordata; class Mammalia; order Carnivora; family Phocidae; genus Leptonychotes; species Leptonychotes weddellii. The sequence continues at coordinate 164,932,639 of NC_138372.1, forward strand.
CAGGCGCCTCTTGAATATTTTCTCTTAATGAACCACTTCCAACACTCTTTCGGTGGGTAGCACGGAACATGAGTCTTTTAGTATTCAGAGCTAAGACACATTCACTTTCTTGAGTTATATGTCAGGGCTTGTAAAGTGTGAAACTCAAAGTAAACACTGTTTTATGGGGGGTTTTTTAAGACTTCAAGCTGTAGAAATTGCTATCCAGAGTCTTCCTGTGGAGAAACCCTTACCCTTGATTCTGAGCAGTGGCTAGGTACAACGTAAGGGCCAAATCAACATTGGAACCCATAGATCCTTTGTGGTTTAGATTTTACATTCTTTTGTTGTTGTTGTTGTTTCATACATCATTGAATCCATCCATCCATTAATATACCTAGTATTTACTGGGAAAACAGAAGTGATCAAGACATGTTCCTTTGTTACAGGAAGATCTGTTTTGTGGGGAGTGCAGATGAACAGCCTAACGTCTATAATATAGCATGAGAAGTTCAAGGTTAGGGTGCTCTGGGAAGACAGAGAGGAGGATCATATTGACACTCTGAGAGAAGCCTTCCCGAAGGTGGCTGTCTCTGAAGGAGCTAGCTGGGCTTGGGTCTGAAGTCAGACAGGGTGAGGTTAAGGGGTGGCCACGATAGGGAAACACAGGGTAGATGGCAGTTGTGAAATTACAAGCCATTTTATTTGGCTAAACAGGTTAATTTCAATAAGGTGTGCAGATTTTTATAGAGTAGTAATAGATAAAGTGGTAAGAGAGCGGAGTGTGGGGTCGGGCTGGCCATTGAGGGCTGCAGAGGTCGAACAGGAAGTGACGTGTGGGCTGTACTGGAGGATGAGGCAGGCTTCTCCAGGTGTGTCAGTGTTGGGAACTGTTTAAGAAGCAGGGCACACTGCATGCAGAGTTGTGCTGGGGCGGAAGACTCCTGTGCACCATTTGGAAAAGCAGGCTCTAAGATGAAAGGAATGCATTACATCTCTGTGTAGCCTTACGCACACTGCATGCTCTACTGCTGTGGTAAGATGTCTGCTACAATGTTAAGTAAACAAAGAAAAACAACATGTAAAGCAGATAGTACCCCAGTTGGACAATTATTTAGGAAAAAAAAACCCAACAACTTGACTCTTAAGAGCAGTTACTCTCTAGAGGGTAGGATCATGTGCGGCTTTCTGCTTTACCTATTTCTGTGCTTTAGTGTTCAGCAGTTTGGTGCAAATTTTATAACTGGGATAAAAAAAGATTTCCATTTTGGGGAAAAAATGGTCCTGAGATTGTTAATTTGGGAGAGACCTTTGTACTATGATTGTTAAGATTTAGTGTACCGAGTTAAATTCTGTCATTTTCAGTTATAAGTTTAAGTTAGATTTATTAATTTTCTTAATTTGCTAGTTGTTTAATCCCTAAGCATTATAATACATGCATACTATTTTCAAGTAACATTATATTAATCAACGTGGTTTGTTACAGTGAATGTTTTCCTATTATGTGCATATTTTAAATTTGATATATTTGCTGTTTCATAGAAGCTCTTAGGTTAAGGGTCTTGAGAGAGAGAAGAGAGAAGTACTTACAGAAACATGTTCCCTCCTGGAGTTTGAATTCAAGCTCAGGGAAACGTTCTTTTTAAAAATTGGTTTGCATTTTTCCCTTGTAGCATGTTGCAGACAAGTAAAAATCCATAAATTTACTACGGGGTAGAAACCTATTCCATAAAATCTTTTTTTTTTTTTTTTAAAGATTTTATTTATTTATTTGAGAGAGAGAGAATGAGAGAGAGCGAGTACATGAGAGGGGGGAGGGTCAGAGGAAGAAGCAGACTCCCTGCCGAGCAGGGAGCCCGATGCGGGACTCGATCCAGGGACTCCAGGATCATGACCTGAGCCGAAGGCAGTCGCTTAACCAACTGAGCCACCCAGGCGCCCCGAAACCTATTCCATAAAATCTTGATGGGTTTAAAAATTTCCCACAGTAGTAAATATTTTGACAGTTATGTTGGTATGTAAACACTTGCCTTTTCTGTGACTCCTAATTGATTTTCAGAGGCATATATAATGTTTTTCAAGAGGCTTTATATGAAAATAAGGTGTATTTTTGGTGTCCAGTTGATAGTTTACCTGTAGAAATAAAGTGATAGTATACTTGTATGTTAGTTCTTGATATATAGGTGCCATTACCAAAATTGATGTTGGTGGCCAGTGGGGATTTTGAAACTTGTTGACATCAAGGAGGCCTGATACTAAAAATAATCACTTTACGACACATGTATTTGTGATAAGTTGCTATTAGTGTCCCTCCTGGTATGCATTAACTTTTGGGACCCCATGACAAAGTAAGAAGGCCCCTCTGGACTCCAGAACCTCAGGGAAGGTAGTGAGGTAGAAGGCCGCTGTTTGACCACGAACCATCCAGGTCAGCCTCCCACCATCTCAACAGCCCACACCTCCCAGGGAACCGAGAGCTGTGCGGTTTTAGGTAGAGGTGGAAGGATGCATCTGCAGAGGCTGGTTTCCCTCTGTTGTGATCTTGGGACACATGCTGGTGTCATGACAATTAGAAAGTTATCTAAATTGGTATTTGTGAATACGATAGCATTCAAAAAATATTATGAAAGAACTTCAGATCTTATGCTGTGACTTTTCCTTTATTCTCTTTAAAATTCTTGATTTTTGACCTGGAAAGTAGCAACTTAAACCTAGATTTAGATTTGTTAAGTGAACTCCAAAACCAGCCAGGCATAAATTGAGGGGTTCCTAAAAGAATTTATGTTCCTGGAGAATTTATTTATGTTCCTGAAACATAGACATAACCAAATTTTGTGACTTTCATTCCTCCTCTTCTTGGCAAACCTACACCTTTTTCTGTGTTCCTTATTTCACCGAATGACCGACACCACATGTACCTAAGTGTCCATGCCTGAAATCAGTGTGTGATTTTTGTCTACTGGTTTCTCCTTCATTTACTTCCTCTCGCTCCATTCTTGAAGCACCTTGACTTAGACATTTATTATTTGTACTTCCTCAATTAATAACTATCCATCTCTGTGTTCCTGAAACAACTTCTGTTGTTTTAGGGGGTTATTATTGTTATTAATTATTATTACTCCTACTCTTTTATTGAGCCAAATGAATAATCAAAAAGTTTAGTTATATATAGACCCCCCCAAATTGCATTGCATTCAAAAGACTAGAAATGCTACCATATATGTACTTGGGTCACAACACAGTACCATTTAGAAATTAAAGTCTGTGATAAATATTGTTATATATAAATTTTGTATCGTATCACTGCTTACTTTCTAAAGGGTGATAGAAGATAGATCTGTGTGTTGCTGAGCCAAAAGGTAAAATCATTTTTAGTGCTTAACAATGTGTTACCACTGACTTAGATACCTTAAATATTATTGTACTGACTATTTTGGCTCTGGGCCCCCAGAGAACCACCAAGTTGGAGCAGTTGAAAATCACATGACTGTGGTATTGCACACAGGACATCTGGTCCCTCACTTCTAGGATTCCCTGCCCAGTCACTAAAATGGGAGAAATTCATACCACAGACCAAACTGTGAACTTTTATCAAGACAAATATTTGACACATAATTACATGAAGCAAAAGGACACATTGATTCTGAGAAGCAGTTAGAGAGGGGAAAGAAGCCAGGTTTAGGAACCAGTCCCTCTGTGTTATGCCCAGCTCTGTCATTTACTAGCTTTCTGACACCTGATGTGTCTCCTCTGTGTGGGTCTCTCTCTCTCCCCATCCTCTTTACCTCCTCCCCATCCCCGTCAGACCAAGCACCTACTGGACACCTCCACTTGGATGTCCCACAGACCTCTTACATTTGGCGTGCCCAAAAGTGACCTTCATTCCTCGCCTTCTTGGCAAACCTAGAGCTTTTTCTGTGTTCCTTATTTCACTGAATGACAACACATATACCTAAGTGCCCATGCCTGAAATCAGTGTGTGATTTTTGTCTACTAGCTTCTATTTGATTTACCTCCTCCCCCTCCATTCTTGAAATACCATGACTTACACATTTATTATTTCTACTTCCTCAATTAATTATGATTCATCTCTATGTTTGCATTCCGTTATACTCCTTAATTTATACTCCCTCACCCATCTTATATAACAGGCTCTTGTCCAGATCAGTTTATTGCCTTTAGTTTCATACCCCTCGAAGCCAGACTGTTGAAGTCTGGGAGTTTCTAATTAACAATTTCAAACTCACTATTGGATAGTTTTCTTTTTTTATTTGTTTTGTCATCTAGACACTCAAAGAATAGAATCCAGCCTTGAGCAAATAGAGATAGAAAGTATGTAGATTATTTCACATTGTACATTATTTGTGTATGCCTGTGTATATGGATTTTGCCTATATCACCTCCTGGAGAAGTTCTTTGTATACTTTGTTGATTTTTAGAGTTGCTGATGTCTAAATAAGTTGAGCTGTTTGCCATTTAGAAGTAGATACTATGTTAAAATTACAATCAGTGTAGAAACACCAAATAATCTCCACTACTACCAATAATACTTAAGTGATTGTGGTTGGCAAAGTAATAAATTTAAATAATTATTTTTATCCATAGCTTTAATAGGTCACAATAATTTCTGCAAGCAAAGAAAATCAATAAAATCTGTGTTGACTAGTGCCATTTGATTTGGGATAAAATAAACTTTAATTCCACAAGTATTTCTTGAGAAACTATTATGTAGGAAAAATGATGAATCAACTGTGGGTCCCAGTTACTCCCAAGGATTGATACTCTAACAGGAGCAACAGAGTACATTTCGCTAAATAATATAGGGTAAATACTAAGCCGGCAGACTCTACAAGAATTTAAAGATGTAAGAGAGAGCTATTTTTGGAGAAAGAATTACAGATGGAATTAAATTTAGTCCTTAAGTGTAAGTTCAGGATGTTAATAAGTAGAGATCAGAGGGGAGAGCAGAGTAACTGTTGAGCCAGAATGATTTAATTATGGAGAATAGTAGGTTGTAGCCGTCACTGGAATGGTGACAGCTAGTCTGGAAAGCCTTCAGTGCTATACTTGGGCATCAGAATTTTATGTAGCCAGGAGGAAGCCCTGGAAGACTGATGACATAGAGACAGACAGACAACTAGAATGTATAGGGGAAGGTGTTCTGTATTACAAAAAAATTTACTCTTTTTTTTAATTCCTCTTAAAATTTAGGAATGATTGATTTAAATACAAGTTTGGAATGTTTAAACAAGTTTGGAATAACTTTTATTCTTAGGAAATTCATCTATGTAGAGGTGATTATCAGAATCATGGAAGTTATTGTCAGTAATCCGAAGCTTGACTTAGTTACTGGCTCTGCTAAGAAACAAGCATGTTATTTCTAAAGCACCCACTCCACTTCACGTGGATGCCATGGTCCCGAATCTGTTATTAGGTTTACTATTGTTTGGAGTTTGGCATTTATGACATTGGTTTAATTCAAATAAGATCAATATTCTGAATGTCAACTAAAATGTGGATTTATTTAACTAACCATTGGGTTAGCAGTTACATCATTGGAAACTAAAATGGCCCATAGACCTAATAAAAGTGGTGATCTGGACTTTCCTTTCAAGCGAAGGCAGGTAAGACAGATCTCATTTACTCTTTACTTTCAGTTCTTGCCCTTGGGCAGGAATCAGAGGAATGTGGAGATTATGAACAAAATGTGTTTCTTGAGGGTTTAATTCTCTTTCCCCAGTAAGGTGAAAGCAAATGCTTAGGTGATGTTTTCCAAAGAGGGCTGTATGCACAACAATATATTTGGTGCTAGAAGCACTTGCTAGAATTTCTGTTTTAATGTGTGTGTGTGTGTGTGTGTGTGTGTGTGTGTGTGTGTATATATATATATAGCCTGTGGTTTATTTATATATATATAAATAGCCTGTGTGTCAGACACTGTTCCAGCATCTTACATGTATTAACTTATTTAATCCTTACAACTTTAGGAGGGAATGATTATCTCCTCTTCACATATGAAAAAACTAAAGAATAGAGAAGTAATTTGCTAAGGGTTACACAGTTACTAAGTAACAGGCATTTGAATCCCAGAAATCTGGCTCCAGAGCTCATGCTCTTATTCAAGAAATTAAACTTCATGTTAGTATTTAGTACCTAGATGAATGCAGGGTTCATGCGAGTGCCTACGGTTCCGTGCATGCTAAGACCATATCTTCCGGTAAAGGGGGGCAGGGGGAGTTCCACAGTGCAGAAGGTCTCACCAAGTCTTACTTTGCTTTCAGGACATTAGGGCATATAGCTGTGATATATGCCTCATTATGGATTCATGGGCTACGTTACCTAGTTTTAGTTAAACTTCCCTTTAAATGGGCACGGATTATTGCAAAAGAAACTGTGAATTAAAGATCTAAAAGACATTCTAAATGAGCAAGAAAAATGGCCTTGCTGATCCTTCCCCCGTGCCTAGTTCCAAGCCCAGCCTTATGACAGAGTGAAAGCACCTGTGATCTAGCTGGATGTGACAAAACGAATCTTCTCAAACTGGAACTGTTTCTCTGTGTCCAGTGTCATTAATGATGAATCTTTTGCCCTAAGTATTAAGATATTAATCAATGATAGAAGAGATACAGAATTTTAAAGTAAATGAGTGCCTACATACATACACAGATACACATACGTACACTTCACGTGTGTGTGTGTGTGTGTGTCTCTGTGAGAGGTGTGGGGACCAGTGGTAGGGATGATTCTTTGCTGCCTAACGTATGATCTTGGCCTACTTGAGGCAATGGCCCAAGGGTGAATTTGCATTTGCCATCACTGGTGACCTGCTCCCTTTGGCCTCCTTCCTCTGTTACATCTTCTTAGCTCTTAAATTAATGACATGTATACTTCATTCTGTATCCAGGCATTTAAAAAAAACTTCTTTTTATATCCTCTCTTTTGTTTTGCAGTCCTACTTCAGACCCATCTCTGTATACTAAACTACATTGTCTATCTGATATGTACCCTATTAATTTTGTAGTCTTTCTCAGATGTCTTTTTAAGCATTTTAATGAACATTTAGATTTTATATGACACTCACTTACAAGATGCTATTGGCCAGTTAGGACCCATCCACCAGAAATCTGCTGCCTTCCATCTGTGCTTATGTGGCATACTCTGGGTTTTCTTTAAGTTAATTAAACTGTGTTAAACCCTTGGGTAGTGATTGGTATACTCTGGACATTAATTTTGATTGACATTCATCATTCTCTTTGAATGCATGAGACACTGCTTGCCTGTTAGAAGCTAGGTGCTGTTTTACGCAGTTGTTGAGTTGTTGCACAGATGAATGAGACAGGGTCTCTGCCCTTAGAAGGTCACAACCTCTGTGCTCCTTAGGGAAAATAATAGGTGGGCAGGTACATTGCTAGGCCTAGAAAAGACTGTGATGTTTGAGGCTATGAAAACTTAACTTTTTGATAAATGACTGCTGTGTCATTGTTCTCTGTGCTGGTGCTCTGCCCTCAGCGATCACTGCCTGCCCTTCCCTTATGTCTCTCCTGACCTTGCAGCTCCCTTCCAGTGAGAACTTACCCCAGAGCTGACGTGGTGCCGGCTTCCGGGCATGTGCTTTAAGGGAACAGGTAGCTTCTGCTTTTCTGATCTTGGAAGTCATACGCCAGGAAAAAGCTCTGCCACCTTGAGGGCACCATGATAAGTGGGAGCCCAGGATACCTAGGTGGGGTCGAATCGGTGCAAACAAGGAAAACTGAGGACATCAGCTGACAGCCACCATCAGCGGTAACAGGCATCGAACGAGCCATCTTGAGAGCGGGTCTTCCGCCCCAGCTGATCTGGCCGTTGCCACATGGAACTCCCCCAGGGTTCAGATTGCTGAATTGTGAGCAGATAAATCAGTGGTTATTGTTTAGAGCCATTAAGATTTGGGTTAGTTGGTTACATAGCTGTAGATAACCAAGATAGCATTAAAGCGTGCTTTTCTCGCTGCCGGGTCAGGCCGGGCGTGTGAAATGACCGACATGTGCACATGCTGACTGCAGGCCAGGGTTTCAGGGTTGGAGGGGCAGGGCTGTGCTGGGGGGTGGGGGGGTTGGGCATTGTGGACCGAAGGGGTGGATTTTAGCAAGTGTCAGGTTTATCCCAGGATTTCATTTTGGCCGTGAAATAGTAAAGTGCATTTAAGAAAAGCAGTGGAGGTGGAGGGAGCATTAGAAAGTTCAGTTACAGTCAGGGAAGGTCCTGTAACCCGTGCATGCACTTCATCCCCTGGAGCTCACTCTCCCTTCAGTGTAAAGTTGTGCCATCGTTAAAGGAGTGAGTTCTTATCAAGAGGGAACAGTTAAGCAGTGACCAAAATACAAAGAGAAAGTGAAACCATCCAGATTGCCATCTGTATTTTAAACTCAGAATTAAATTGGGATTCTTGACAATGGCCTGCGAGACCTGCTGGATGTCTGTCTTTGACCCTCTTCCTTCCAAGCCCCGACTTGCTCTGCTCCCCTCAGGCTGCTGGCTTCTTGGTCTCAGAAGCTCCTTTGTGCCCAAGGGCTTTTGCACTGGCTGATCACATTGCAGGAAACGCTGTGTCCCCACACCCTTGCACAGGACACAGCTCATGCTCGGCTGTCACAGGCCAGCCCTCCGTGAACACCCAGACGCTCTGTAGGTGCTTTCGTCCACCTCCGTGGATGCTCACTGCCAGTTAGTCAGCATGGCTGTCTTCGTGTAAACTGTACTTGTCACCGGGCTCTTACTGCTGGAACGTGAAACTCTGTGTGAGCAGGGTCATCATCTCTTTCCTGTTTCCACTCGGCCCCTAGAACGAGCTTGCCACTTCACCAGTGTTGTAGTAGTCATAACACGTACTGAGGGCTAGAAGCTGATCTACTACATGCTTTGTTGACTTTGTCAGTATTTTAAAAAAGCAAAGCAGATTGGTCTTGTTGTCCTTGATCCTGCAGATTAAGCTTTTGTGCAGGGGTGTGATGAGGACATGAGTCTGAGCTGATCTCAGTAGTGGCTGCTTCCTTCTTACACACGGCACCCAGGGAAGTGGCCTCGGGAGTCTCCCCCGCTCCCTGATCTTCCCTGTGAGCACGTGGAGGTTGGGGCAGGAGTGTTGAATTCCTGCACAAAAGACCTTTAAGGGAGTGTCGACTCCTCTAATTCTGTGGCTTTTAGGGCTTCGTGCTCTCAGGTGAGCCCACCCCAGGTAAGCAAAGAAGCAAATGCTGGAGGCTCATTTCTCCCTGTAGGCGCCTGAACTCTGCCCCATGGGTGGTTGGTGTTTGCCCTGGGACTTGGGCGTTAACTTTCATTCTGTCCAGCTTTCTTCTTGTCTTAAAGGGCAAGAGTGACGTTCATCTGAGCTGAAATGGGTAGTTCTTAGAATGGGGTAGTTCTGAGAAATGGCAATGGCTAAAGTCAAAAGCAGGAGAGCAGTGGAGCCTGAGAGGCAGGCATGAGCCGGGTCAGGAAGGGCCTCTCTCAGCAGTGTCAGGACACGGGGACTTGATTCTGAAGACTGTTGGGAGTTGTGTTTGAATCAGAGATGTACCCGAGTGAACTTCGTGTGACACTCTGTGCTGCCTGAGGAGCTAGAGGTTGATTCAGTGAAAGGATGCTGAGGCGGGCGAGGCGAGCAAGGATGGTGGCCGGGGGTGGGGGCTCGTGGTGTGACTGCAGGCAAGTAGACTGTGAGAGGCATCGAGGTGAGATCGGTGCGATATAATGAGGTGTTGGAGCGGTGAGCACAAAAGGCCTCATCACTGCCCTCATGGCGTGAATGTCAGGTTCCTGGCTCGAGTCAGGGCACCGTGGCAGGCCCGCTGGCTGGGCTGAGGAGCTCTGACGGGCGCTGGCACAAGCCATGAGTTCAGTGTTAGGGTGGAGTTGGAGGTCAGTAAAGCATCCCTTTGTTGGACTAACCACCTCTTTGGTGAGCACCCAATTAAGGGGACCTTTTAATGGAGACAGTGACATGTTCTTGAGACTTAGTTGTTTATGAAATGACAGCTTAAGTGTAATTGTTCCCTGAGGAACAGTGTCACGTCACAAATATAGTTGAAACCAATTAAAGCCAGTTCAGAAAAGCATTTGGTCTTTACCAACGAAGAACATAATTACGGGATCTTATACATTATGCAGTGAAACCTCTATGTTGGTTTACCGTCTTTGAAAAGTTTCCTGTTTACAATTGTAACACTTGTAATATGATAATATATTTGCAATGTAATAATTCACATCTGGAAAAATATCATCCATCTTGGAAATAACACTTTCACCTTTTATTCAAATCTAGGCACAAATGAATTTATTAATAAAAATGAAAGTTAAAATATATTACATTCTCAGAATACAGTTATCAAAAACCAGATCCTGACTTTGGTTAAGGAAAGAGTTTATTTGAAAGTATTACAAAAAAGTATTACAAGAGCAGGGAGGGGGCCTTGTAATAGGGAGAAGATCTGCGCCTCATGAGATCAGTCAGACAGCCAAGGCTTTGCTTTATGAGGAGAGGGCATGAGGCCAGCAAGGTGGGGGAAGTGGGAGGAGTGGGTGGAAGTGGCATGAAGGGACAGTAGATCAGAAAACGTTCACCCTGAGGCTGGCGCCTGAAGTGGAGGGGTCTCTCTCGGGGGTTGTATGCTGGCCCAGGTTGCTGGTGGGTCACATTCAGGGTCCTGAAGAAAGAGAGAACTTCCCTGAAGTTTGATCAGGTCAGGTTAGTGGACATTTTCTGATTTATCAGTGGGGACAACAGGTCAGCTAATCTTGTGTGGGGCAAAGAATGTGCATTTAGAGGGTCTGTGTCTGGCCTTGTCGCAGGTGAACAGCGGGTCATCCACAGATCTTATCTAAATCATGTGCGGAGGAGTAGTTCTTAGCAATGAGCCATTCCCAGGAATGGAAAAGGGCCTGGGCTTGTCCTCATCATACTGTTTTTCAGGAGCACAGGGTCGGGTTAAATTCAGCATCCTTCCAGTGCTCAGCACTTACCTGATGCGCCTTAATCTTCATGATAACCCTTCAGCGTGAGGACTCTCACAAGCCGTGACTTGGCTTCCTGAGGACCGGGAAGGCTAAGGAACCGCCAAGGTCACGCTGCCAGTAAGGGGCGCCGTGCTGCTTCGGAAGGCTGTGGCCTGGGAGCACCAGTGGGCGGTCCTAGTACTCAGAGCAAGTGAGACAGCCATGCTGCCTGACTTGTGTATCGTCATGTTGTCTGAAGAATCCGTGTCACTCAGGCCTTTTCTTGTTGCAAGTAGCAACCTGGGCTAGCTTAAGATTTGTTTTGTTTTGTTTTGTTTTTTGAAGTATGTGGGGTACCTTACAGAATTCATGGAGACATTGAACTTGTAATCTGCAAGAAGGCCTGAAGCAAGGACTTAAAGCCTAAGAAAGAGAGAGGAACCAGAGTCAGTGACTCCTCTCCCTAGCGGTGTTTCTCAACAGGGACACAAAATGACATTGTACACAGGACACTTCTTCGTTGTGAAGGGCAGTCCCACCATTTCCGATGTGTAATATTCTTGGCCTTTGCCCACTAAATGCCAGTAGTGACCTACATCATTGTGACAACCAAACAGACGTGCTAAGTATTTCCAGATTCCCTGGGAGGTGATGCAATCAGCGGTTGAGAACCCGACCAAGCAGCCGAGCGCAGTGCCATTGTTGTGACTCAGCATTAAGGACATGAGTGTCCACACTCTTAGTTATAAACCTCAGACTCCATGACTTCCAGTCAGAGGCCAACTCCATGACCCGCCTGGGTGGCCTGGGCACAGTCCTGCCGTTTCAGTGTGCTGGCTCCCTTGGTAGCCTCGTGGATGGAGGGGAGTCAGTTTTCAGTAATCAGTGGATATTGTTCATATAGATTTATGTATGTCCATAATAGTTGAATTCATCAATTTATTACTTACTAATTTGGCCTGGAGTATGCACAGTCTGTTGGTTGCTCTCTTAGGTGATTTTTTTATACCTTTCTGTATTTAATTCATATTTACTGTTCATCAGTCAGTGGGTTGTATAATCCCTGTGTTGTAGATGAAGTCTGGGACTCATGAGGCTGACTTGACATAGAACATGTAACTCCTGCACAATATGTGCTTGAACAGAGAAGGGAGTGAAAGTGTTTCTGACTGTCAAAACACTCATTTATGTCCTTTTTGTGAGTGAAAGACTAACAGAAGTTAAATGGAGAAAGAAATCCTAAAGGCATATAAAATCATAAAAATACTTTTCCTTCTTATGTAGAGTTCTACAAGTGACCTTGAATAAATCATATCATTCTGTGGACTTCAGTTTCCTCAGTATAAAATTAGATGTTTGGACTGGATGATTTCTAAGGTGTCTTAGTTTTTGTTAATGGGGAAATATAAGATGTGATGTAAATATGGCTGCTTGCCCACAAATTTAGTCTCATGCCATCTTTGAAACCTTCCAAAATGAATATAAATGAAGGAAAAAGGCACAGATACTCAAAGACAAGAATGGAAGGGTGAAGCAATAATAGGCCAATGATGGGAGTGAAGTTTTGGTGGCTGCAAAATAGATGGACAAATGGTAATGACTTAGGCGTCAAGAGAAAGCAGAATTCAGGCTTACAGGGCAAGAGAAAGTGTCCCAGAAACATGGGCGTTAGTACGGAAATAGCTCGAGGAGGCTCAGGAATCATGGACACTAGTTATTGAGAAGGTGGATTGGTGGGCAGAACTGAAGAAGAGGAGACTTGGTTCAAAGTTTGTGTGAGAAGTGGTTAGACCATTGGATGCTCTGCCTGGCTGATAAAACCAGGCATCTGCCTTCTTAACCTATAGCAGGCTAGAGATTTCCTGGAGGGATTGAATAAAGAAGCCTTGGGCTCTCAGACCCAGATAGATACAACTGAGGGCTAGAGATGCCACACTGAAAATGAGGGTATTTATTTCCCTTATATATAAAGGTGTGCACCTACTAGTGGGAATCCCAGCATTCCAGCAGCCAAGCTGATACCTCCTCCTGGGAGACTGGGGAATTCCTATTCAGGGTAATGCTTACCTAGGCCAAGAGAAGAGAAACACAGATACTGATATTTGAGTAACGTTTGATGAAAAAACTAGCCTACCATCTTAAAGTGAATTGTCAAGTCCAGTTGTCAAATCCTGTGGATGAAAGCAGGACTTCAGGTAGTGTTTTGGAACCTCAGCCTTACATTTTTAAGAATAGGCAGCAGAGGATTACTGGTCACTTGAGGAAAGCCCATAATGTACAAAGAGACCAGTTCACAAAATGTGAATCTGTTGGAAGAAGCAGATACTATAAGCTCCAAGTCGGGGTGGGGGTGGGGGGCACTGCCATTCATATCCTCAGAAATATAAGAATTTATATCACTTCCATAAAATATTTTTAAAATGCTATAAAAAAAGAACAAATATAAGAAAATACTATTAATAGTTAAACATTTGATAGCAGAAATGAAAAAAATCAATAGATATGTAGGAAATGTACTTAAATTCCCCAGACAGTAAAACAGAGAAGGTGAAAGGGAAAGAGGAAAAATAAGAGAGAAATTTAGAGTTCCAACTCAGGAGATCCTAATAGCCAAATAATAGAATTTCCAGAAAGAAAAAGCAGAGAAAATGGGGAACCAAGAATAAGGTAGAGATGAGTGGATGGAGACACTGATTTTTTTTTTTCTATGTTGTATTATTTGATATTTTTAACTCTATATGTATCATTTCTATATTTTTAGAGAGTAATCGACTTAAAATTAAATTTAAAAAACAAAACATACTTACATGTGAAGGTTAAAAATACTGTAGATATTTGAGTTTTCATTGAAGACCAATAAAATTAAAAGTAGGCCAGGAAAAAATATCATTTTGATTTTTTAGAAGTATATATTTTAAGAAAATTACTTCAATTACCATAGAGAAATTGAAGAACCGTTTTCTCTTAAAAACAGCAACAGCACAGCAGTGGCACAGATCGTGGAGGAGCTGATGCCAAAACAGCGGCTGCATGAGTTTGTAATCAGAAGTCTTGCCAAAGAGAACAGTTTCCCTCCGGTCAATAGGGCTGACTTTCTGGGAACAAGAAGTATTCATGACTTACCTTAATTATGGGAAAGCTTTTAAAAGTTGTGTGAAATTCCTAATTACAGTCCTTTCATTCAAGATATATTTATTGTCTTTTCTATGCTAAGCATTGTTCTGATTCATTTATATGGACCCATTTAATCTTCCTAACAGCCTTACGGGAGTAGGTTCTGTTGTATTTCACTGTTCTCATTTTACAGACGAGGAACCCACGGTACAGAGAGGTCAGGTGACCCAGTTAACTAGCTGGGTTACTCAGCTGGTAAATGGAAAAGCCGGGTTTTAAAACCATGGCAATGTAGCCTCAGAGTCCATATCATTAATGAATTCACTTCTGCTGTGCTTATTAAATTAAGAACCCTAAGAATCAAGACTCATTAATTTGTCAACATTTTCATAGCTAGTTATTTTAGAAGAGATAGATGGACTTTGTCATAAAGCTTTGTGAGCCACCAAATGCTTGAGAACTCATCTAGGCCAGCGCAATCCCTGGTTGACGAACCAGGGCTCAAGTGCTGAGGTTAGGTGGAAGGACCCAGACACTCCATAGTGACCAGCCTGGAGCACCTTACATCTTCCCCACCTACATCCTCATCTTACTAGCACTGTGCATGGTTGAAGTCAAATGTGCGTTAAAATTGTCAGGATAGCAACCTAGGATTTCTGGGAATTAGCTTAATTTATAATTTGTGAAATCTAACCATCATTGAAATGATTGGTTTTTACTTTACGACTTTTAAGCCCCATTATATGTGGTTTGTGGAGAGGCATATAGCAGGAACTTAAATATTTGGCATTAATTAGTGATTTGTAGCATACTGTAGTGTTTACTGACATTCAAGATTAATAAATTACTTTCAGATATGAATGTTACAATTTTGGTTTGTTTGTTTTTTCCCTAGTTCAACTTTGTGGGGAAACTTTTGGGTCCCCGTGGCAATTCTCTGAAGCGTTTACAAGAAGAAACCTTGACCAAAATGTCCATCCTTGGGAAAGGTTCCATGCGAGACAAGGCAAAGGTAACATTCATCATAGACAATGGCTACTTTGGAGACAAGTTGCATAATGTACTTTTAGATTATCCATTGTATTAATACAAATTATATTAGAGCTAGCTAGGATTGCAAATGAAATTATATGAAAATGTTGTATAAGGCGATGAGTCTGTGGTACTGTGTAGAAAACTGAGTCTCTTGGACCAGTTTCAGAATATATGGTGTCCTCCGTGTACATCTGTAACTATTACCTTCATTTGTAAAATGCAATAGCAGTGCCTGTGGTTTCGACTGTAGAAGCGATTCCTCGTAGAAAGTACAGTGATACTGAAATTACCACGAAGAGAAAAGTTATCTGCAGTCTTAACTGCCGCTGTTTGCATCTTCGAGGAGTTCCTGGGGGCCTTTTTTCTATGCCTGTATTTGAAATAGTTGAGTTTATAAAGTATACACTTGGATTTGCTCTTTTTGCCCTTCATTTAATACCCTGTACATTTTATCAAGTTAAAATTGATTTTAAATGTTTTACTAGTGGCTTCGTATTCTCACACACAGTAGCTCTACTTGGCTCTAGTCCTTCTAACTGCCTCTTTTTTTTTTTTTTTTTTTCCTGTGATAAGCTAAAATTACTGAGTTTTTTATTGATCACTTTCTTAAATACACCACTTCTGAAAGAAGTTTTCACGTTTCATAGTGTGCTGTCATCACTTTCATTATTCTCCATTACCGTTTTGTTGCTCTGTCACTGTGAAGAGATTGATGTCACTGAAAACCAAACCCACATTCCGTGGCCACTTTCCATGAAATGTTGAACAATGATTGTGTCAGACAAGAAAGTTATTTAGACAAAATGCAGCCTCTTCGCACACACAAAAAAGTCCATCTAAACAAAGGCTTTTATAATAAAAAATGGCTGCCATTTGTTTATCGAACAGCTACTGTGAGTGCATTACTCTGTGTTATCCCTAGAAAAATGATGGAAGAAACATAACATTCTCCTTACTTTACATGTAAAAAAACTGAGATTTAGAGAACCTGAGTATATTATCTGTGTTAATCAGGGAAGTTAAATTATTTGATTAAAACAGGGCTGTTATCATACTCACATGGAGTGCTGTTTAAAAATAAGATTCCCAGGGCGCCTGGGTGGCTCAGTTGGTTAAGCGACTGCCTTCGGCTCAGGTCATGATCCTGGAGTCCCGGGATCGAGTCCCGCATCGGGCTCCCTGCTCGGCGGGGAGTCTGCTTCTCCCTCTGACCCTCCCCACTCTCATGTGCTCTCTCTCATTCTCTCTCTCTCAAATAAATAAACAAAATCTTTAAAAAAAAAAAAAATAAGATTCCCATACAACCTTTTTAGGGTAGAACCTCAAAATGAATTTTCAGTGGTTATTTGAAATGATTCTAGTGTGTGGCCAGGTTAGGTTAACTATTCACTAAGCCTTCCTGTCTCAAATGATGTTACTTTGATTCCCTGACTCATCTGTTCTGGCAGCTGGAGGAGATGGAACCATATATTGGTCAGTTGGTCAGAAATTTTGTATAACTTGTAGGAAACTAACCCATCCTTGCTGATACCTTAATTAGGTCTTCAATAAAGCCGTCTGGTCATGAAGTACATGAAATGACCAGTGAAATTCATCAACATACTGCTTATTTTGTTTGTTGTTAAGGGAGGTTTTTTTGTTTTGTTTTGTTTTGTTTTTTGTCAGAAGCGACATTTTGTGGCATACGATGGCAGTGATGAGGGCATCCACAGATAGTTTCACAGGTACAAAGGAAGGAGGGAAGGCAAGTCTTTAGCTGGATTATATGTCCAAGTAATAACAAGTGCCTGGCTATCCATTTAATGAAAAGGATTCTAAGTATGGTCACTTTGCTATCAGGGCTTGGTGGTTTTTCTAGATTATGTTGTCATTTTAAGGGCTATCTCTGCTGTTGGCATATTGGGCATTCAGCAGTGCAGTAGCTAAGAATCCTTTTTGAGGGGAGTCTGTGTTGTGAAGTAATATGTAACCTCTCTCTCTGTTGCCACAGACACTTTGTTCAAGTCCCTTGAGTAGCACTGAGGTGGCTGGGCAAGGAGGTGCTTTGACATCTACTAAAATGAGTCCCTTTGTCCTCCCCGGTCGCTGAGTGCTTGCTCTGCATTGCATGGGGCACCCTGTTCTCTTACACACTCAGTGGGTCTAGGCTGCTTTCCTAGACTACTTTCCAGCCCTTCACTAATCCTCTCATTTCTATGTCCTTGACCACATGGGTCTGAGAATCATTATAGAGATTCTGTAAGTGGCTGATCATTTCCATTCCATCAAGACACCCAGGAACTGGGGAAGTAGCATACATTTGGGGTTTACAGTCCATTGAGCTGCTATCAAGGGACAGGATCAGAAGTCCTTTATTCTCTTGACCCTGTAGATCCCACTGTCATCAGTGGCCCTCAGTGGAGAAGCATTTGCTGAGAGTCAAGTTTGTTAATCCTCAGGCTTTCTGGGTATTTATCTTATCAGTGCATAGTTGCTTTAGGAAAAGGCCCCAGATCCTTGGTGGGAAGACAAGGAGGAAGTGTCACATGTACACAAGGAGGTATTAACAGTTATTATTAGCTTTCTTATTCTCTGCGTCCCTGGGGCAAACAAGGATCTGATCCTGGGCCAGGAGGTCATACCAAGAAACAGTAATAAAGCGTGACACCTGGGTCGCTCAGTCAGTTAAGTAAGTGTCTACCTTCCGCTCAGGTCATAGTCCCAGGGTTCTGAACTCGAGCCCAGTGTCAGGCCCCCTGTTCTGTGGGGAGCCTGCTTCTCTGTCTCCCTCTGCCCCTCCCCCCGACTTGTGTGCACACTCTCTCTCTCTCTGTCTCTGTCTCTCCTCTTGCTCTCTCTCTCAAATAAATAAAATCTTAAAAAAAAAAAAATAAAGCCAGAGAATTTTCATCTCCTTTCAAGGAACTACCTTGGCTATTCAAAACAAGGTAGGAAAAGTTTCACCAGACAGGCTTCTGCCTGTGTGGAAGGCTCAGTGGGGCTTCAACATTTGAATACTAAGGGTTGTTTGAATCCTCCCAAATGTTGCCAATCCAGTTCTCAGATCTTCACTGTTCTCCAGACATTTTCCTAAACCTCACAGAAGAGGTGGCTGGGCAGTCTACTGTCCTTCAGCAACACACAGGCTTCAACTCTGCTTCTGCCTGTTGGCTCCATAAGCCTGTGGCCATAAGCAGTACACCTCCTAGCCTACTTCTGGCTCTTTGAGACTTGAACTCGTAATGTCAAGTCTTGAGTCTGTCATTTTCCTTTTAGAACTCTTCGGTACAGTTTGATCCCACTCCCCCTGCCTTGTTTTCCTCTTGTGCATCATACTGTGGCCGGCCTCTGCCACACGTGGCCATCAGTCTTCAGAAGCATGTCAGTTGGTGTCACCACAGGTGATAATTCAAGTACCAGGTTTGCTATAGAAGGGGAGACCACTGGTACCCTGTCCTGTGCTGCAGTCAGGTCCTCACTGCCTGGACTCTTGAATGCTGATCTCTGTTGATCCTTTTAGTCTGCAGAAGTTCTCAGTTAATAATGTTTATTGCTAAAGAGATTTCCATTACTATTAAAATCTCATCTTTTAGCTTTTCATAGTGTTCACTATCTAAATTCTAATGAGACCATAATTCATTTTATTCTTGTATTTTCTTTTTTTTTTGAAGATTTTATTCATTTATTTGACAGACAGAGACACAGCGAGAGAGGGAACACGAGCAGGGGGAGTAGGAGAGGGAGAAGCAGGCTTCCCGTGGAGCAGGGAGCCCGATGTGGGGGGCTCGATCCCAGGACCCCGGGATCATGACCTGAGCCGAAGGCAGACGCTTAACGACTGAGCCACCCAGGCACCCCTCTTGTATTTTCTACATTGACGAAATTACGGGAGTCATTACTGACTTGTATCAGTTGGTTATGTAGCATAATAATCACCGTAATGCTATGGTCTTTCGAGCCTTCAGTTTGTGCCAAGCATGCTGGCTGTTTTGCCCTTATCGTCTATATATAGAATAATAGAATAATTAATACTGTAGTCATCATTTATTGAGTGTTTATTATGTACTAAGCACAGTTCTAAAGATTTTTTGTGTCTTTAAACATGAAACTCTTTTTTTTTACTACAACTCCTTTATATTACTAATAACTCCTAATCACTGTTCTGGTAACTCCTTTATTACTACTCATTGAGCAGTAGATACTATACTGTTACTCTGCACTTAAAATCACCTCTTCAAGATGATAAAGTAACCTGTCGAAAATTATACAGTACATGTTGAATTTGGGATTTGAACGCAGAACTCCAAGCGAAGTCTGTGTTCTTCCCCAAACACCATGTTGCCTGTCCCTGCTAACCCAGGACAGAAGCTGATAAAGCTCCTCGCTCTGTGGGGATGAGTGACAGCAGGCTGGGCTAAGAAAGCCTCTCTCCCCGTTTCCATCCGGGGTAGCAACGGCAGAGTGCTGCACTGTGCGTCACAGTTACTCTCATTAATATCCGTAGTGTGATGCTGTATTCTAATAGGGAAGCAGTGTTGAGGTCAGTAGTTTATACTTTCAGAAGTGAACTGTTGAACATAAAATTCGACTTTATGAAGTTTAAAACTTCAGCTCTGAAAGGCAGAGTATCAGATCAAGTGATGGAGAGTGTTCTGATTAGAACAAATAGTCTACAGTTGGCCTAAAAGAATCGTGCTTTTTATACGGGACCAACTTTGAAGGAAATGCAGAGGATATTATGGTAGCTTATATTTGCTCTCCTTGCTTCAAATATTTCTCCTTCTTTTCCTTCGGTTTCTGACCTTCTTTCCGTAAATGCGAAGAAAACTGGCACTTATCGAGTCCTGGCACATGTAAAGCAGTGTGCTGGGCAGTATGTACGTGATCTCCTTTGCCAGGCATTTACGGAAAGTTGGTCCTTTTACTCTTCTCAACAGTCCTGTATTAATATACTTAACACCAACTTGATTTTTCAACTTAAGAGTTCATCTATCTAAACAGACACACCTGGTGTCTGGCATGGCTATGATTTGGGTATATCTGACTCAAAACCCCACGTCCTGTCATGCTCTATATGCAGATCTCTTTGTTCTCTAAAAGAAATCAAATGAGTGAAGTAACACAAGTTGACGTCTTAAACGATGAAGTCAGGGGTGCTTGGGCCTCTCTGACCTCTTGGCCTGTGGTGGAATTAAAAGGTGGTGTTGCCAGGAGTTCTAGGGTTCTCCTTCTCATGGGGTTGGTGTTTTAGAGAGGCTAGGAAGGTTTCCCCCCATTTTGGAAATCACTCTAGGTGTAGGTACCTGCTCTTCTTAATCTGTCTGATTTGAATGTTGGAAACAAAGACTTTTAGAAGATCCAGGTTCTGTCATTTGCCACTATAATGAATGCTAGTTAGGAGAAGATCATGGACCAAAATCATTTGTCTCTTGCTGACTGATCTAGGTTTTTCCCTCTCCTCTTTTTTCCCCCCTGTATTTCATTATGTAGACAAAAAAACTTTAATGTGTATCATAATTATGTAAAATCATGTAATAAAATCGTTCGTTTATTCTATTCACTGTTTTATCTTCAGATACAGTGCCTGGCATGTAGAAATGTTTTTTGAATGAATATATGAATGAGTGAATGAACATGGAAATGAGTAAATAATATTTACCTACTCGTCCAAATGTATTTGTCGGGTGTCAGCTATATTCCAAGCACTTTTCTAGACAAGGCAGATGAGCACCAGAGAAGACCATCATGGTCTTGTTCTGTTGCCGTCACCTCCAGTGAGGAAAATTAGATAATAGTCAAGTAAACAATAGGTATTTTAGGTAATTTGGCGGTGGAAATGCTTTGTGGCAGCATCACAGATACTTGGCGTAACCCATGTAGAGGGAGCTGGGGAGATCAGCCGGTCTGACCAGGGGTCTGAGCAGCACCTGGAGGGCGTCGGGCTGGGGGGACAGGAGGAGACAAAGCAACCAGAGCACACAGTGTGGCAGAGGGTCTCCCCCTAGGCCAGAGGCAGGGGTTGAGACTTATTCCAGTAGCAGCATGAAGCCTTGAGTGTTTTCATAGAAGGTGGGAATGGCAGGATCAGATGTGTATCTTAATCCTTCATCCTTAGGGCGGTGCTTGCCATTGAGTGAACCTTCTATGACAGCTGCATGCCGGATCAGCTCTGTGTAGCGTTCCTGTTCCTTTTCTTATAAAGATGCCCTTTTAAGCATGGTTTTTCTTTCTTCAGGAAGAAGAGTTGAGGAAAAGTGGAGAAGCCAAGTACTTTCACCTCAACGATGACCTGCATGTTCTCATTGAAGTCTTCGCTCCACCAGCAGAAGCATATGCCCGGATGGGACACGCACTGGAAGAAATCAAAAAGTTCCTCATTCCTGTTAGTACAATTTTCCTTGATAGTTAATTTGCACTTCAAAGTCCTTCTTTTATTTTAATCCATGGTAATTTTTAGCAGTAAGTATTATTTGCACAGCACTTTGTTAAAAGTGTCCCTGTGAATTGGCATTTTTCTTTCTTTATAAATGAGGCAAGGGATTTTTAAAGAGATCAGATAGGACTGGTAAGGCTAGCCGGCCAAGAAAGTTGAAGAGCATAATCACTAGTTCAAGTTTTGGGACTCACAAGTCCTAAGCCTTTTTGTGACACTAAAATCACCTACAGATCCATTGTTCTCCAGTATAAACCCATCAGTGCCTTCCATGCAGCAAGCACTGTGGGTGGTGTTGGACCAGCAGCCATAAATAAAAGCAGTCCCTACCCTCGAGGACTATGTGGTGTAGGGGAAGGGAGAAGCATAAGCCAATGATTTCAGTATAGCATGGTAAATATAATGACAGACCTAAGCATAAGGAGCACAGAGAAGAAAGGCACTGTGCTGATAGTTACCTGGCTTCTGCCAGGTGTTTTATGCTTTGGCTTTTTGTTTGTTTGTTTTTTGGGTTTTTTTTTTAAGATTTTTATTTATTTATTTGAGAGAGAGAGAGAGATCACAGTGGGAGAGGGAGAAGCAGGCTCCCTGCTGAGCAGAGAGCTGATGCGGGACTCGATCCCAGGACCCTGGGATCACGACCTGAGCCGAAGGCAGATGCTGCACCGACTGAGCCACCCAGGCGCCTCTTATGCTTTGTTAATGTAACAATTGCTATTCTGTTTTAACCCTTCCCAGATACTTGGACATTGCTAAGAATGTGGTAATTTAAATAGAATGTGTCCGTACCTCCATTATGAAAGTTAATTTAGGTTTTTTATATAATTTACATGTACTAGATTTAAAAAAAAACTGAAACATTGAACACTTTGGCTCTTTAGACAATTTATTTAGAGAAGCTGTCATATCTGCCAGACAGCTGCCTGAGGTAAGACTGTCTTCAGCAATCCCAGGTTGGTCTAGTAGATTGACTTACCTACCACAGCGTATGTGTCATGACTATATTAGCTGTGAGGAAAACTGTTGAATTTATAGGGAAGGGATATCTTAAGTCATGATTGCCTTGGAAAAGCTGAGACATGGGATTGTATTAAGTCATTTTACTTGGGAGCTGAAAATGGTTCAACTTCCTTAATTCCCTCATGATGATCCCAATATGATGCCAATATGATGATCCATTTATTCACTTATTTTTTTGTTTTGTTTTGGTTTTTAGAGAGGAGGGAGAGAGAGGTGGGGGGCCAGAGGGAGAAGGAGGTAATCTTAAGCAGGCTCCACACTCAGTGCAGAGCCTGATGCGGGGCTTGATCTCACAACGCTGAGATCATGACCTGAGCCGAAATCAAGAGTCAGAAGCTTAACCAACTCTGCCACCCAGGTGCCCCTACTCATTTAGTTTAGAAACAAAGTTTTTTAGTACTTTCTATGTGATAGATACATGGGAACTAACAAAAGACATTCTTTCATCTGACCCTGTGGAGTTTATATAATGGAAGAGACAGATAAGAATCAGATATTAGATATTCATACAAACAGTTATAAAATTGTTACTCCGACAAGACTAAGGAGAGGTTTAATGTCTTAGTGGTCATTCAGGGTGGACTGGGGAGTGCTGACCTAGCCACGTAGGCTGCCACAGGACCTCCCACCCCATCCCCTTTACACTCCTCCACCAGGACATGGATCTGACTTCTGTCCCCTTGAGTCTGGGCTGACCAGGAGAACTCTTTGCTGAACCGAGGGTCACAAAGATTTTTTGCTGTTTTCTTAATTTCTTATAGTATTAGCTCTGTCATTTTAAGTCTATGATCAATTTTACGTTAATTTTTGTGTATGGTATGAAGTTAGGATCTAGGTTTATCTTTTCCTATGTAGATATCCAGCCCGTTGTCCCAGCACCGTATGTTGAAAGGGTAATCCTTTTCTTATTGAACTGCAACACCATTGTTGAAAATCCACTGAACGTAAATGTATGGATTTGTTTCTGCATTCTCGGTTCTGTTCCATTGATTTATATGCCTGTCCTTATGCCAGTGTCATGCTCTTAATTACCTTAGCGTTCTAGCAATTTGGTGTGAAATCCAGGTTGTTGATTCTTTTTTAAAGAAAAAGTTCTGTTTCAAAATTGTTTTGGCTATTCTGGTTCCTATGCATTTCTACATATATTTCAGATTAGCTTGTCAGTTTCTACAAAAGAGCCTCCAAGGGTTTTGACAGAGGATTGAATCTGTAGCTCAGTTTGGGGATAATTTCCGTCTTAATAATCCTTAGTTTTCTAGTCCATGACTACGAAGTGTCTCTACTTAACAGATATTTTTTTGTTTCTTTCAGCAGTTATATAGTCTTCAGGGTGCCAGTCTTAGACTTCTTTTGTTTAATTTATTTCTAAGTATTGTACACTTTCTGATGCTATTGTGAATGGAACTTTTAAAATTTCATTTTCAGGGTGCCTGGGTGGCTCAGTTGGTTGAGCATCTGACTCTTGGTTTTGGCTCAGGTCATGATAATCAGGGTCCTGGGATCGAGCCCCGCACTGGGCTCCGTGCTCATTGGGGAGTCTGCTTGAGATTCTCTCTCCCTCTCCCTCTGCCCTTCCCGTTCATGCTCTCTTTATCTCTCTCTCTCAGATAAATAAATAAATCTTTAAAAAATTTTTCATTTTCAGATGGTTACCAGGATATTGAAATGCAGATGATTTTTATACACTGACCTTGTATCTTGTGACCGTGTTGGACCATTATTTCTAGTGTGTTGTTTTGGTTTTTATGGAATCATTAGGATTTTCTACATATAGAATTATGTTATCTGTGAATAAAGTATGTTTTATTTCTTCCTTTCAAATTTTAATGTCTTTATTTTTTTTATTTTATTTTCCCTTATCACACTGACTGGAACTTCGAATGCATTGTTGAGCAGGAGTGGTGAAGATGGAATATCTTTGCTTGTTGCTTTTCATCTTTCACCATTAAGTATGATGTCAGCTGTAAGGTTTTCCTTGCTGCCCTTGACCTTGTGGAAGAAGTTCTCTTCTGTTCCTGGGTGTTGAGAGTTTTATCATGAATGAGTATTGGATTTTGCCAGGTTTCTTTTTCTGCCCATTGAAATGCTCATGTGATTTATCTCCTTTTTTTTGTGAATAATAGTATATTGCATTAGTTGATTTTCAGATGTTAAGCCAGCCTTGCATTCCTAGGTGAAATCCCACTTCGTCATATTACATTTTGCTACACTTGATTTACTAGTAGTTTGTTGAGAATCCCTACATCTATAATCATGAGGGATGTTGGCTTGTAGTACAGTATTTCTATAATCTTTGCATTAACCCTTTACATTTACCGTTTCTGGTGCCCTTCATTTCTTTCTGTGGATAGAATTGCCACATGGTGCCACCTCTTTTCAGCCCAAAGGACTTGCTTTAGTCTTTCTTATAACCTTGATCTGCTAGCCCCAAAAATTGTTCTTTTTTTTTTTTTTTTTTTCAGAATGTCTTTATTTCCCCTATATTCTAAAAGATAGTTTATGTAATTCCTGGCTGACAGTTTTTTGTTTCAGGTGGTAGAAAGAAGGCCAGTCTGCTGCTTTCTGGCCTTCATTATTTTTGATGAGAGGAGTCCTTAAGGATTTTGTTGTTTTGTGCATGATCTGTTGCTTTTCTCTTGCTGCTGCCACGATTTTGTCTTTCTTTTTCATTAATTTGACTGTGATTGTGTATGCTTATCCTCCTTACTCATTAAGCTTTGTGGATCCATATGTATACATTTTTCTTCAAATGTGGGACGTTTTCAGCTATCGTTTCTTTAATATTTTTTGCCTTTTTCTTTCTCCTCTGCTCCCATTGGTCCTGGATTCCCATGATTCGTATGTTGATACACTTGACGATGTCCCACACGTCTCTGCGGCTCCTTTCTCTTCATCCTTTCTTCTCTGTGTTCCTGACCGGGTAATTTTAATTGGCTTATCTTCAAGTTTGCAGACTCATTCTTTTGCCGTCTCAAATCTGTTCTTGAACTCCTTTGGTTAAATTTCATTGTCGTTGCTGTACTTTCTCTTCTTTTTTTCTTTTTCTCTAAAATCTCCCTCTTCCCCCCCCCCCCCAACATCTGGGCCTCTCCAAGACAGTTTCTTCCTACTGCTCGCTTGCTTGCTTGCTTTCTCTTTCTTTCTTTCTTTCTCTGCGTATGGGTCACATTTTCTTGTTTCTTTGCATGTCTCTTAGCTTTTTTTTTTTTTTGAAAACTCCACATTTCAGATAACATAGTGCATTTGCATTCTGATTCATTTTAGTCTCCAAGGGTGGTGGTTGTTACAGGTTTTTCTTTTCTTTGTTTCTTTAGTCATTTCGTTGGACTAAATCTGCAGAGTCTCTCTACTTCATGATTTACGGCTTTGTTCATTTTTTTCCTTCTCACTTTTATTTTAAGCCTGCCCTGCTGGGCACCTCTTTGTGTCAGCATTGCTCAGACATCACCAGTGATTAGTCAGAGGCTGCGCTCACACACCTCTGTTAATAAGGCTTCTGCCCTCTGCTGATGGAATTGTGGGGGAGCACCCATAGACTAGTCAGTTGTCACATCTTCCCTGGCCTTTACTGTACTTGTGACCGAAGCTTAATCCCTGCATCCCCTTTGCACGTGCCCAGAGTCACTGTCAGGGAAGGATGTGTGGGGAGCTGTAAGCCCTCTCCAGTCTTGGCTGTACGTGTGCATAGTCTTCCATTCAGCAGAGATGTGCCAGATGTCAAGGCTCTCCGTGGCTGTTAAGTTTCTGGCTAGTCTGCCAGTCTGTTGCTTGCCCCACCCAAAACCTGAATATTAGGATTGCCTGTTCACTGGACTTCTATGTATTTGCTACCTAAATTGTTACTGATATTGACAGTGCTGTTGGTTATGAGGGTTTTTCACACTTTCTTCCAAATTAAGTGAACTTCCTCTTGCAGCAAACTATTGGTTTTCGTGTCTTTCCCCAGCGGTAGAACTGACACAACATCTGAGCTGGGGAGGAGGGATGGCTGTGTCCATCTCCCACTTGTCGTACCTGTCATGAATAAATTTACCATGTTTTCAATTTGATATGTAACTTCAGTCAGTTCCCAGAGTTCTGAAATGGTTGTTTTTAACTGTTTAACTGTGTGGTCAGCTTTTATTGTTGCTTTTTATGGAAAGGCTTTGCTCAGCTCCTTGTTTAGCTAAACTACAAGTCCCGTATTCTCTCATTACATTTATTTTTTTACATCTCAGATTATTTTGGACCTCTGACCATATGAGGATGTGTAAAATTTCCCTTCATTCTTTTTAGTGTCTGCATAATATTCCATCATATGCATGTTCTAGAATTTCTGTAATCAGTCTTCAAATAATGAACATTTATGTTATTTCTTATAGATTATAATACAGACATTGATCCCAGGATTAATCTTTGACATAATCGTTGGCGTATTTGGGCAAATATATCTGAAGAGAACATTCTTGGCAGAGAATCCACTAAATTTCAATGAATTCTTTTTAATGATTTCAATAAAATAAAATAAAAATAACTAACTTTTTTTCCCATTCTCTAGGCTAACACATTTAAATATGTTCTAAATTTACTGGATAGTAAAATCCCATGTATACCTGTGTAATTAGAATTCTGATCACTTTTCCACTCTTCACAGTTGATGACATGTTAGAATTAGTGTGATAATATGCTCACTTTTCTGATAGGAAGTTAAAATGGTAATTTACTAATGACTAGTTTAAAATGTAGAATTATCATTTAGTCTGTGTGCTAGCATATGTCACTTGGTTTCCCTCCTGATTTCAAATCGTCATATTAAAGACCAAGAAAATTGTAACTACAATGATTTTATCTATAGTGCTGACAGAAACCGTCACCTAAAGTTTCAAAAAGTTGCCTAACATCACGAAGTCGGTGAGTCCAGTTGGTTAAATTCAGGCTTAACCCAGGATGTGTTGACTCAGATTCCATAATTGGTTTCTAACTACATGGTTTGTCTTCTTGAAAATGTAGTTTTACAAAGATAATGTTTAGCTTTCATTCTAATTTTTTGACACCATTGAAATCACTTTACTTAGAGCAATTTCTTTTTCCTTTTTAAATTTTTAATAGTACTTTTGGATGCTGTGTTCTTTTCCCATGAATCTATTTTTGAACCACATTCAATTTTGTGTCACACCTCCTAGCACTTTTCAATAGGGCAAATATTTAGCATTTATGTAGCACATTTTATTTAGCATGTGCTTTACAAATAATTTATTAATCTTCACACGTTTTTAGTAAAATGGTAAGGAACATATTAATAGGCTTGTTTTAGAGAGGTTGAAGTAATGATAGATTCAAATGACTCTTGAGTTCGTAATACCCTAAATAAGTTAGAGAAAGAACCTCTATCTGCGGGAAAACCTAGACTCCTCGTCCTTTGCCTCTCCCACTAAATCATAGCAGGTTGAATTTGTCTTCGTTTCCCTCTCCTTCCCCCTCCTCTGCAAGTTTTTGCTTATTATGGTTTCAGCTTCCTCTTGACTTCCTTTTCGACTGGTGTTCGTGCTACTTTTCCTATTCCACAGTGCCTTCCGTATAGGTTTCAAGTCATTTTTTACACTCTGCTTTTGAAAACTAAGGAAGAGATAGCAGATTTTTTTTTTTTTATAAATGTACTAAGTCTATTTCATATTTTAAGCTCTAAATAATTCAGGAAACTGTTGCCCCTGAGTCTTTTATTCACACTCAGAAAGTTTGTTTCTTCTATCATAAGAGCCTCCCTTCCTCGCTCAAGCGGCTGTCCCTCCTGTTCCTCTTTGTAGAGCCACGCAGCTGGAAAACCCGCCTGCCCACACTCCCTCTTCCTTCCCCTGAGATGGATTCCGGCTCCACCCTTCCCCAAATCACCGTTGCTGAAGTCAGTATTGGCTTTACTGTTGAATCCCATGGGATGAGTACCTGGCTGCTTGACAGAATGTGAATGCAGCACTGACTTGCTGTGGCTTTTTCACACTAGCACGACCTCCGTGTCCTTCTCAGGCGTTTGTCTCCCGTTTTCCGTCTCCCCCACGCGGCTCTTCTTCTGTTACTCTGTGTTGATGTCCAGAACCCTTCTCTTGCTCCAGGAACATGCCCCAAGCAATCCTGCCTATTGCCGACATTTGTATACAGATGAGTTCTTGCTAAAGAACCACCTTCAAGCTCAGTAATTCTCTAGAAGGACCCGCAGGACTCAGAAAATCGGTTAAACACTGTGATTATGGATCATTTCAACAAAAGAATACAGATCAAAATCAGCAAGAAAAGGAGCACAAGGCAAAGACCAGGCAAAGTTTGGGCTAGGCTTCCAGGTGTCCCTTCCCAGGAGAATTACACAAGGATGGATGCATTTACTTCTTCCAGCAATGATGTGTGACAACACACGGGAGGGGTTGCTAACCAGTAAGGCTCCCCTGCACCACAAACCTGTGCACGGTTTTTACTGGGGACCAGTCACGTATGCATACAGCACCCCTGCACCTGACCTCAGCTACTCCCAGTCCAGCACCACCACCCCGCTTCCTGAGCCAAAACAAAGGTTCCCCACTAATCCCATTGCTAGGGCGGACTTAACCTGGCCACAGTGGGGCAGCATGGGCTCAAGCCTACGCATACAGAAACTCTCTCAGCGCAGGCAGCCTCCTCCGTGGGCTTAGAGGTTATCTTCTGGGGGCTGGCCACTCGCCGGCCTTGATGACGGGCCCTGCTCGGTGCTGTGGAGGGCCTGAGTAACCCTTCCTTGTCCACTTCTGTGTGCATATCTTTAACTTCTAAATTTCCAGTTTTTATGTCTGATTGCTATGGGACATCTCAATATGTCATAGGCCATCGCATATTCAGCCTGTACCAAACTGATTACAACATGGTACCACTGTTATTTATCCTTCTTATTTTCCAGATGCCCACTGACATTCTTGACTTTGCTGATATACCTACCCCCTCTAGGATATTACCATTTCTAATAAAATTAAACATAAATAACACCAAATCTACCTTCCCTCATCCTCCCTGCCACTTCCCTACTCCAGGTTGTCTTTACCACGCACTAGAATTAGGAGTTTCCATCTGGAATTTCTGCCTCTAGTGTGCTTTTTCCCATTTAATATCTTTATGGAAATACAAATCACATAGCATAAAATTCACTCCTATAAAGTATACAATTCAGTGACTTTTCGTGTATTCATAGAGTTTCACAGCTGTCACAATAACCTAAGACCATTTTTATTACCCCCCCAAGTAAACCTCGTCATGAACAGTGGCTTCCCATTCTTCTTCCTCCCTAGTCAACCACTAATTTACTTTTTTGCTTTTTACACAGCCTTTATGGAGATATAACTCACATACCCTACAGTTCACCCATTTAAGGCATACGGTTCACTGGGTGATTGTGCGTTCACAGTATGCAGCCATCAACACAATCTGTTTTTAGGTCTTCATCATCCCTCAGAGCAGCCCCATACCTGTGGGCAAGCACTCCCCATTCCAGTCCCCTACTGTCCCACTTCTCTGTCTCATGCCACCAGTAATCTGTCTCTATGGATTTGCCTGTTTTTGACATTTTATGTAAAACGGAACAGTATGTGTAGTCTTTTGTCCTACCTTCTTTCACTTAGCATACTGTTTTCAAGGTTCATTCAAGCTGCTTTTCATTGCTGGATGATATTTGATTGTATGGATATGCCATGTTTTATTTGTCCATTTTTTATTAGTTGAAGCCTTTGGTTGGGGTTATTTCTATTTTTTTATAATATTTCTGTTATTTTTTTGGCTATTATCAAGAATGCTGCTGTGAACATTCATGTACAGATTTTTGGGTGCATATATATTCTCACTTTCTTGGGTATGGCCTAGGAATGCAATTATTAGGTCGCATGGTAGCACTGTGCTTAACATTTTTGAGGCAGTGCTAAGTGGTTTTCCCAAGTGGCTGGACCAGTTTTCATTGCCTCCAGCAAGGTGTAAGGCTTCCATTATCTTCAGTGTTCTCCTTGTTATTATAGTACCACTTGCTAAAGAGACTGTTTGAATATCAATCTATAGTAACTTATGTCTAGGCTCCCAATTCTATTTCATTGATCTTTATGTCTACCCTTTAAGCCAGCACTACACAGTCTTTGTTACTATGGCTTTGTAGTAAGTTTTGAAGTGGGAATATATTAGTCTTCCAACTTTGTTCTTTTTTCTTAAAATTGTTCTGGATATACGAGGTCCCTTGGATTTTCATATAAATTTTAGCAAAGAAGGGTGCCTGGGTGGCTCAGCTGGTTAAGCGACTGCCTTCGGCTCAGGTCATGATCCCGGAGTCCTGGGATCGAGTCCCACATCGGGCTCCCGGCTTGGCGGGGAGCCTGCTTCTCCCTCTGACCCTATCCCCTCTCATGCTGTTTCTCTCTCTCTCTCTCTCAAATAAATAAATAAATAAATAAAATCTTTAAAAAAAAAAAAAATTTAGCAAAGAAGCCAGCTGGGATTTTGATGGGGATTTCCTTGACTCTGTAGATCAATCTGGGAGGTGGGAGAGCAGGGCAGGGATATTGTCATCATAACAGTATTAGGTCCTCCTATCCATGAATACTGGGTATCTTTCCATTTACTTAGGTTTTAAAAAATTTCTTCCAACAGTATTTTGTAGTTTTCAGCGTACAAATCTTGCTCTTATTTTAATTTATTCCTAAGTATGCTGTTCTTTATGATACTGCTGTGTAGTGCAGTTCTTTTTTTTTTTTTTTTTAAGATTTTTTTATTTATTTGACAGAGAGA
>NC_138372.1:164964432-164997867 GCF_054177405.1 Leptonychotes weddellii
TCTATAGGTTTCTTTTCTTGTAATGTCTTTGTCTGTTGTGGTACCCAGACGGTTCTGGCTTTATAGAGACAGTGAGGAAGACTCCTTCCTCTTTCATTTTTCTGGAAGTTTGTGAAGGATTAGCATTAATTCTTAATTATTTGT
Source organism: Leptonychotes weddellii (assembly GCF_054177405.1). Lineage (NCBI taxonomy): Eukaryota > Metazoa > Chordata > Mammalia > Carnivora > Phocidae > Leptonychotes > Leptonychotes weddellii. The sequence goes on from NC_138372.1 coordinate 164,964,577, forward strand.
AGAATTCACCATTAGAGTCTTGTGGGCCTAGGATTTTCTTTGCAGGACATTTATTGAGTATTAATTTAGTCTCGGCTTATCTGTCAAATTTTCTGTTTCTTCTTAAGTCAGTTTTGGTAGTTTGTGTCTTTGTAGGAATTCATCCTTGTCATTGTGTCATCTTAGCTACCTAATTTGATGGCATACAATTGTTCATAATATTTCTAAAACATAAACTTAGATACGCAACTCTGCTCCTTAAAACTATTAAGTGCTTTTTAGTACCTTTAATTTTAAACCTTTAAAGTTATATTTAAAATGACTTAAGGCTTTGTTTAATTTGGTTTCTGCTTTTCTCTCCACTTTGAGACCACGCCCCCCCATACACACCCCAAGTCATTCTTATAATTCAGCCATAGAGCACTTCTTCCTGTTCCCCTAGACACCATTTCTTTAGGTCTTAAACTATGCTTTTACCTCCAACTAGAGTACTTTATTGCCGCTTTTCTGGTATTTAGTTCATACTCATCCTTAGATGACACTTCTTATAGAGAAACCTGCTCTTATTGCACACAGCTGAGTTAGAGGACTTTCCTTTTTGACCATTTAGACCTGAATTTTCCTTTTATTGTGAAACAGATCACACTTTTATTTATTTATTACATGTCTTTCTTGATGACTCTTGAATGGGGTTAGAGATATTCAGGAAAGGAGGAATCAAGGATGACTCTCAGGGTTTCTCAGTTCAGTATTTAAACAATAATGTAAGATAACGAAGAGCACGTTTCCAAGAGTAAGATATTTTGGAAATGGTGCATTTTTGGAAATGGTGCATTTTTCTAGTATATCCAAATGGAAATGTACAAGAAGAATGTGTACATGTGGTTCTTAATTTCAGTAAAGCTATCCTGTGGTATGTATGTCTTCCTGCTTTGTCAGGTTGTGTGCTCCTCGGCTGCAGGGACCTGGGCTTGCTCCTCGGGCTCTGTTGGTGGCCCTTTACAGATCTCAGTAACTACTCGTTGAATTGAGTTGTAAATAACAATGCCATGTGTCTGTATATCATATTTTAATTTTATTGTAAATATCTTACTTGGAAAGTAGGCCCAGCGGAAGGAGTAATGGCTGATTGTAGAAAATTTTAGTTTGGGAAAAATCCTGTTTTGGTTTTCTTTTTCCTTTTTACAACAATTTATTGATGCATTTTCATTTCAACAATCTCAAATCTTATTTTATGAATTCAACTATTTCCCTTGCCCTTTTTTTCTTTTAAAAATTGTTCTATTCTTGTCCTAAATACTTTTGTATTTTTCACATGAGGTGAATTATGCTCTCTTCTGTCTTCTGTGTAGGACTATAATGACGAAATCAGGCAAGCACAGCTCCAAGAATTAACATACTTGAACGGTGGTTCAGAAAATGCAGATGTACCCATTGTTCGAGGGAAACCCACCTTGCGTACAAGAGGTGTACCAACCCCAGCAATAACCAGGTAGGTGTAATTAATTGACTTAACATTTTGTTGTTAGAATAGGGTACCAGGGCAACAGTTTTAATGTCTGCTTTATTAATAGTCAAGCAGCTCTATCAGTGTATCAGTACAAAGCCTGCAAGAATATATTCAGACATTATGATGTCGTAATTAAGGGGATTCACTTTGCTTGGACTGAGATCTTCCTGGGTTTCAATAGAAGCTGCACCACTTAAGTGGCTGATGACTGTAGACAAGTTTATTTATCTCTCTAACATTAATTTTTTAATTTTTTAAAATGAAACTTGTTTTAAAGTAATAGCATTGATATGCAAATTGAGGTCCTGGAAGCATGTGCCTTCCCCACTGAGTGTAGGATTAGGCCAGTTCTTTGCCACATCTCCAGTGTTGAGCACAATGTCAGGCACCAAGTGAGTATCTAAAGCCTGTTGTCATTTTATTCACTGAGAATGCTCTGTGGCATCTGAAAACTCCTCAGCTGGTCCAGGTACACGGAATTTTTTTTCTGTCTTTGGATTGATGACTACTTTTAATATGAAAAATGTTTTAATGAATTCATAAGACCGTTTAAGCAAAACCATATATTGAGATATGACTATCTCAGATTTATTTGAAAAAATTTAATTTTTTAATCTTTGCATCCAAAAGAACTCTGTAGAAAGAAGTAACACAGATTTTTCACTGGTGACTGTATATATTTTTCCAGATAGAATTTTGCATGAAATAAAATAGCATTCTTTTATATCTCCAAGTTCATTTGGGGGGAATAAAAAGTCAGTTTTCTTATTGAGTGTTGCTGATCAGTGTATGGTCAAAGAGAGCAATTACAAATAGGTGTTATTGCAATGTGAAATAAACAGATCTGCTCTGTACCAAGTGGATTTTCTCTATAAAAAAGGCTAATAATAATGGGATCGCTGTTGATGGTTTAATGATATTATTTAGGTGTTCAGTAAATGGTAAATCCCTTTCATTTTCATTTCTTCTACCATTAAATTTACTTTATTTTTTTTTTTTAAAGATTTTATTTATTTATTTGACAGAGAAAGACACAGCGAGAGAGGGAACACAAACGGGGAGTGGGAGAGGGAGAAGCAGACTCCCCGCCGAGCAGGGAGCCCGATGCGGGACTCGATCCCGGGACTCCAGGATCAAGACCTGAGCCGAAGGCAGTCGCTTAACCAACTGAGCCACCCAGGCGCCCTAAATTTACTTTAAATCATAAGAAATTACAATTGAACCTTGATCATTGTGGGGGATAGGGGTACTGACCCCTTGCATAGTCAAAAAGTGTACAACTTTTGACTCCCCCAAAACTTAACTAATAGGCTACTGTTGACTGGAAGCCTTACCGATAACGTAGTCGATGAACACATATTTTGTATGTTATATGTGTTAAATACTCTAATATTGCAAAATGTTACTAAGGGATTCATGAGGAGGAGAAGATGCATTTACACTACTGTATTTATTGAAAAAAACCTGTGTGAAAATGGAGCCGTGCAGTTCAAACCTGTGTTGTTCCAGGGTCGTCAACTGTACTTGCTTCATTAGTTTCCTGTGGCTGCTGGGGTGAATTACCACAAAGTTGCCGGCTTTAAACAATAGAGATTTATCACTTCTGGGGGCTAGATGTCCAAAATCAGTATTGGCCAGACCACAGTCAAGGTGTTGGTGTTGCTCCCCTCTCTAGAAGAGAGTCCTTTCCTTGCCCCTTGCAGCTTCGGGTGCTGCCAACAAGCCTTGACTTGTGGCCACATCACTCTGGTCTCTCTGTCTGCATGTCGATTTCTGTCATGTCTGTCTTTCATCTCCATTTGCTTCCCTCTTCCACATGATAGCATTTAGGACCCACCGGGATGATTCAGAGTATTCTCCCATCTCAAGATGCTTCCGATAATCACATCTGCAAAGGCTCTTTTTCTAAAGAAGGCAACATTCACAGAATGAATCTCCTGAACAGAGGGCGTAGAGAAGAGAGCACACTCGGTGCCACTCTTGAGGGCACTTTTTAGGGGATGCTGTGTTCCTTAAACCAGATCTGTCGTTTTGACTAAGATAATTTCTAATTTCCCTGTCAGTTTTTTTGTGTTTGTTTGTTTGTTTTAAGATTTTATTTATTTGTTTGTCAGAGAACGAGAGGGAGCACAAGCAGGGGGAGCTGCAGGCAGAGGGAGAAGCAGGCTCCCCACGGAGCAGGGAGCCTGATGCGGGGCTCGATCCCAGGACCCTGGGATCATGACCTGAGCCGAAGGCAGACGCTTCACCGACTGAGCCACCCGGCGCCCCTTGCTGTCAGGTTTTAAATTAAGTTGAAAATGTTATGTTATGACAGAGAACCCAATGCGGGGCTCGATCCCAGGACCCCAGGATCAAGACTTGAGCTGAAGGCAGACGCTTAATGGCGTCCAGGTGCTCCAGGAATAATAGAATTTATTAATGAGGGGTGCCTGGGTGGCACAGTGGGTTGAGTGTCCGACTCCTGGTTTCAGCTCAAGTGGTAATCTTGGGGTCATGGGATCGAGTCCCACATGGGGCTCCACACTCAGCACAAGGTCTACTTGAGATTCTCTCTCCCTCCCCTTGCCCCTCCCACTTGTGCTCTCTCTCTCTCAAATGAATAAATAAATCTTTAAAATAAAAAGACTTTGTTAATGAAAGGATTGTAGACAAAGTCGTCCCTAAGTTCCATGGCCTATGCCAGGCAGAAAGACTGTCAAGGACATGAGAGTTCTTAAACTGGTGAGTTCTGGGCCAAATGTGGCCCTCAGAAGTATTTTGTAGCTGGCACAATATGTTTTAGAACCTTTAATATGTACTCTGTATTTAAAAATTAAAACATTTTTACAAAACAAAACAAAAACAAAAACAAAAAAAAAATGTTATGTTATGAACAGGTGAGGAAGGCGGAAGCTTTTTGGTTTTTAGATTATAGTATCTGGAGAAACACCTCTGTCTGCCCAGTTGAAAAATTATTCCTCTTGATGACGCATATACATTGCTTGCCATTGAAAGCCTTTCCATTGTCTTGACAGTGAATATTGTCTTTGCGATGGAGTATGCTGGTTAGCGCTCGGCACTGGGCAGAGCATTTTACACACACCCTGCCTTCTTTCCTCCATTTGATTATGGGCTTCCTCAGTACCAGATCTTTCAAATACTCTGCTTTTTTACAGCGTAATATTCCTCTTCATAGAAGAGGTACTCAGAGCCCTCCTGTATTCTTTCTTAAGGCCTCACTCCGTTTAGTCTTTATTGATTACTTTGCCATATTTCCTGTGTGTTCCACCCCTGGCTGGAAACTGCTTGTTTCATGAAGTTGGTGCTCATGTCCTTCCAATACGTTTGTTCTCATTATTCCTCTGCCCACAGTTCTGTAACCCTTCTCAGCCCCTCACCTGTTTACATCCTACTTCTCTTTGTGTCTCACACCAAAGCTTATTTTAACACTTCTACTGTTTCTACTATGGATTACTTTTCTAAGCATTTACAGATATTAACTAGGTTACGCCTCATATCAACCCTGTGAGGGGGGCACTGGTGTGTTAAGTCACCATTTTATAAGTGAGGGAGGTGATGACTTGTCCAAGATTTGTGGACCCTGGTTCCACAGTCTGTGCCTGTCCCCTGTCTTTGATCCTCCCCTTGGATTTCATCCAGAGTCGGGCTTTCTTCCATCCATTCTGGCACTGCATTTCTTCCATAGAGTTTTGATTCTGTCATGTTTACTGCATTTTTATTGCAGCCCATGATGGCACCTTTAATACAAGTTATGGTGAACATACTTTTATGTTTTTTACTACTTTTTCTCATTAAATCACATATAGTAACTTGCCAAACTAATATGCACATCTCACAAATAAAAATAAATGGGTGTGGAAATTAGGACAGAAAGGTACAAAACCCTAAGGGTGAGGTTGGTACACAAGAGTACAGTCACAGAGTTGGTCTTCGAATTATGCTTTGAGCTTCCTTGTAACTCAAGCCGAGGAAAACATGGGCATCAATTCACATTGTCTCAAGGTCTAAAAAAGTAATAAAACAGAAGACAGATGTACTCATCGAAGCCCAGGGCCTTCTGGTCCTCAGACCTGTGAGAAATCTCTCCAGTGTGCAGTCATCAGTAGATCTTTGCCATATCCAGTCCCTCAGTACACCATTTTGATTTTACCTCTGAAATAAACCTTAAGTCTGGTTTTCATTAATCACCTCTTCCATCCCCCCTAATCTAGCCACACTGCTCTTCCACTTTTAATTTGCAGTCTTGAATGACCTGTTAAAATTAGCTTTTGTCTGCTCCCTGCCTCAGTTTCTCTGGTGGCTCCCTTTGCAGCTACAAGAATACCCAGACTTCCTGCTGTGCCCGACAACACCCTCCTCTTCCTCTGGCGCTCTCCCTGCCCTTTCTGACCTTGTGGTTTTCTGCACTGTGGCCAGGCTGGTCTCCTAACCATCTGGTAAACTGGCCAAGCTTATTTCCCTCCCAGGCCCTTTGCATTCACTGCCCCCGCTGCCCCCACCTCGGGACGCTTTGTCTGGGCATCACGTTGTAGGGAGACATAGGCACGTGTCTGGGAAGCCTTACTGATCGCCTTGCTGAGAGTCATCGTCCCCCAGTCCCACAGCTGGGGTACAGCATCCTGTCTCGGTCCCTTAGTAGCATTTCTTACGCTGAATTCTGCCTTTTTTATTTGTTCACATTTTCATTGGCTTCTCCTCATTATAATGTAAACCCGTAAAGGCTCTTGTGTCCCTAGGGCCTGGCATAAAGGATTCAGTCAGTAAATAATTGTTAAGTGAATATGGTACAATAGCAAATCCTTCAGGCTCTTTTTGATCCAAGTGTCGATCATTTACAGTGTTTTGTGTTAATGTGGTTCACTGTCCCATGACTGAATGTACTAGGGGAATAACTTTGTGGGAATGGTCACACAGTTGTCACCACTTAGGAATTTTAGACTGGAACAAGTTACTGCTGGAGTCTTCGTCAATGTTCCGCACTGTTACCACTTCAAGATACTTTTCAGCTGAAAGGTGTGAATGACCTAAAATTAAATCCTGCAGTGGGAAGTAGTACGTGTTTTAATAAAGCCTTCGTTTCAGTTCAAATGGGAGAACTAAACATCCCCTTTGTTAACTCAGGAGGTAGGGCGGTGTCCTTACTTCCGGTCTGTCCTGTGCATGTCTCCAGAAGCACTGCTGTGAAATGTGGCGTCCCCCGCTCTTTGCGCAGACCCCACAGAGAAGGAAGCTGTGGAGGTGAGGCCACTCCAGGCAGCACGCTTTGGGCAGGTCCTCCCCGCCACCCTGACCTGCTGCCCAGCGGTCTGGCTAGGCGGTCTCGAACCCACGGGGATGCTCCCTCCACCCTTTCTTCAAAACAGCTGCCTTGTTCTGTGTTGCTTTTCTCCCGACCTTTACTCTGGCCATCTGGCCCTTCCTCCCAAGTAGCTGGCAGTCTTACCTTCCCTGCATTTGAGACCAGAAGCAGCAGGAAGAAGAGTGGACCAAGCAGGTAAAGCCTGCCTTTCTGAGGAGTGAGTACATGTTCATCAGTTCTGGCTGCTGAATGTGGTGGTTTTGACCCAGGACATGAAGCTGACACAGTGCTCAGGGCTTTTTATAAGCTTTCATTAAGTTGGGGAAATTTTCAGCTCTGGTTTCTGTACATTTTTTCCCTGCCCTTTCCTTTCTTCTCTCGTGGACTGAAGTTCCACATTAAATCTTTTGGCTGCATTTCCCAAACTATATGCCAAGGTGCTGGGGTGCTGCAGTGTTTGCCGGGACTCCCGCAGTCCTCAGCATCTCGTACATACTGCTTGAGCTCTCAGCTTAAGGTAATTGTTTATAGGGGCGCCTGGGTGGCTCAGTTGGTTGGGCGACTGCCTTCGGCTCAGGTCATGATCCTGGAGTCCCGGGATCGAGTCCCGCATCGGGCTCCCTGCTCGGCGGGGAGTCTGCTTCTCCCTCTGACCCTCCTCCCTCTCATGCTCTCTGTCTTTCATTCACTCTCTCTCAAATAAATAAATAAAATCTTTAAAAAAAAAAAAAAAGGTAATTGTTTATACTTTCAACATTAGATTGTGCCCCACTGACATCTTATCTTTGTAAAACCGGCATTTTGGCAGTTTCTGTGTTAAACAACAAGTGGCCACAATTCCTTTGCCTCTGGGGCACTACATAACTTCTCAAACATGAGGTCGGATAGGACAGTCACTCGCGGGGCCTCATCTACACTGATTTCCACGTGATTTCACTTTTTGTTAAAATCGATCGTGAATGATATCATAGATGCTAACGGTTGTTTTAGTGATTGAAAATGAGGTATTTTCCCCCATAATGTATGAAGTTATTTATGAGAATGTTATCAGGAAAACTGAATAGTTAATATAAGAGTCATAATTTATATTTCACCAGTATATGATATGATTTGTGTTAATCTACCCATCTGTATTAAAAATCCTTTTTTTTTTTTTTTAACTAAAGATACAGGAAAATGACAATATATTTCTTTTTCTACTAGCCCACATTATAGGTAGGCATTTTCTATTAAAAAATAGCAACACTTTCTTGGGATGTAATTTAAATTATTTGATTCCCTGTTGGACTTACCTTCTCAGGACATTCTACCACCAAACTGTCAGAACAGAAGTCACCCTCCTCTCCTTCCTTCTGATCTAATAAAAACCTAGGCGTTGGTACTTGACATGTGTGCCCCACTTCCCAGGCAGAGAGTAGTAGACAACTTTCCTGGGAAATGAGTTTGCCTTCTTTTCTTGCCATAAGGTTCACGGATTTCTCCTACTGAGCTGCTCCCTCCTTCCTCAGTATCCACTTGCTTTCTGTTCCAATGGTCCCTGAGGGCGTATTAGTGAGTGGCCATACTGGAGTGGATTAAGGGGAAACAAAAGGAGAAAATGGGAAATGTGTGTTTTTTTTAAAATCATTTTAATAGGCTTTGGGAAGACAAAAACTAAGGCAAATAGTGTTATAAGTCGTGTGAGAACTTTGTACAAAAGCTTGTAATTCCGAAGCCAGCCAGGGGCCCGCAGGTAAGAACGGCAGCTAAGCATGGTTCTCCTGGTCACAGCTTGGTCCACCACGTACGTGCCAAGTGCAGCATACGGCCAGATAAATGTTCTTGGCCCCCCTGCAGGCGTCAGTGCCAACTGGAGGAAGGTTTTTGACATCCAGTTTGCCAACTGATTTTTCCCTACGATAATATTAGACAAGATCTGATAAACTGAGACAGTTTGGGGCGGATGGAATCGAGTGTGTTCACTTGCAGTGGGACTATCCTCCCATCACACCCTGGTTTTTCAGAAGCTTTTTTTTTTTTAAGATTTTATTTATTTATTTGACAGAGAGAGAGACAGCGAGGAGGGAACACAATCAGGGGGAGTGGGAGAGGGAGAAGCAGGCTTCCCGCCGAGCAGGGAGCCCAATGCAGGGCTTGATCCCAGGACCCTGGGATCATGACCTGAGCCGAGGGCAGACGCTTAACGACTTAGCCACCCAGGCGCCCCTCAGAAGCTTTAATGTATTTCTTCCTCTTTGAAAATCAGTCTATTCCTGCTGTTAGGTCATTTAATGTCACAGAGTATCTTTGAGCTCTTTCTGTGACAGGGATTGAAGTTACAGAGATGGCTAAGTCATTATTTTGACTTCAGGGAGTTTAAGAAACAAAAGTCAGAGAAACCAGTAATTATGGCAGACTGGTGTAAAAAGGGGATGGGAGATATGAAAACAAGTGGAATGGAAATAGAAATGAGGGGCAGATAATTTTTTAAAGTATTGTATCTACTCATTTGAGAGAGAGAGAGCACACGAGCCGAGGGGTGGAGGCGAGGGAGAGGGAGAAGCAGACTCCCTGCTGAGCAGGGAGCCCAGTGACCAGAGCCTAAGGCAGTTGCTTAATCAACTGAGCCATCCAGGCACCCCATAAGGTGCAAATAACTTTGAATGGGGAACATGGGTATAAGGCAAGACAGTGCCAGAGGGAAGTCAGCCCAAGCAGGGGACAGAGACGGGAAAGCAGAAAAGATGGGGACTGTTGGCTTGGCATTTGGGTGTGACTCTGTGGGACAATCAGTCCCCTGGCTCTTTCGAGCTGTAGGTCCTCAGGGGATTTCTCCCCAAGCTAAGCCCTGGTTTCCTTGCCTGTAAAATGGAGCTAGAACACTGAGGCCACGCTAATCCAAACCCTGCTTAATTTTTATCATGTCCATGGGCTTAATTTATTCAACTGTGCCATGATTCCTTTTCCGATTACGCAAAATGATCCCACATCACAACTTGAATTCTTATGGAGGACCTTGGGCAAAGTACACATCTCTCTTAAACTCCTTTACTATTAATTCACTGTTATCAGAGAGGAAGAGGACTTGTCCTGCGTAGTTGCAAAGGCAGAAATAGGGCCGTTAGAAATGATGAAGACTTCTGCAATTTTTATTTTATTTTATTTTTATTTTTAAATAAAGAAGAAAAGTAAAAGCATGCTAACAGAATTGGAAGACAGCGACAGGCTTCAAAGTAAGGAATGAGCTCCCTGTCTTCAGGGGGGATACATCACTGGCGGGAAAGAGAAGATAAATGCATTTCTTGCACTTTATAAGAGGTTGTGCTTCTCACACTGTTTTACTAAGAACTAGTTGGTAACTTCTTGAAGAAGAAACAAGTTGCCTTAGATTTATTTTGTACCCTGTGCAATGTAGAATAATGAAACAGTTGCTCATGAATTTTTCTTTAATTGTGTTGGAGATGGGATGGATCCCAGAATGAAGAACACGTCTGTAAGTTCTGGCTCCAAACCAGGAGCAGCATCACCCGAGAGTGCGTTGGAAATGAAACCCCAGACCTCCTGGCTCCCAACTCTGCCCCGACACAGGTCCTCGCTGGTGATGAGGACGCACAAGAAGTGTGGACATGCTGCCCTAGAACCACATTTCAGATCATCTCCAAAGGCGCTAAGAGTAAGGGCTGCCAGAGGGTCTGGAAGCTTCGGTCGTCATTGGCTTTGACGATTTCTTTTGCACGTTCTGAGGGATTATAACCGCAGGCTACGTTCCCTGATTGCTTTTATCTAGCCTCTCATTCACTTGTCACCTCTGGCAAGAAAGAAAAGTCTCAGAACGATTAAGTTTCCCTCTCAGAAAACCACAGAGATGAAGACAAGTTGTCCGTGAGTTTGTTAGGGGGTGTGTGGGAGAAATAAATTGCCCCTTGGGTGGTTAGTGCATCAGGGCATGGGCCTCAGGTGGGCATCTGGGAAGGTGAGCTTCCTGCTGTGATAGTGGTGGTGCCAAGCTAAGACCCTGCCGTTGGCTCCCTCGGGCACAGCCTGTGATCAGCTGTGGGACCCGCCCAGGTAGTAATGCTGGGGCTGGGTGCCCCAGGGGGCTCAGTCGTTGGGCTTCTGCCTTCGGCTCAGGTCGGGGTCCTGGGGTCCTGGGGTCCTGGGGTCGAGCCCCGCGTCGGGCTTCCCGCTCGGTGGGACCCCTGCTTCTCCCTCTCCCACTCCCCCTGCTTGTGTTCCCTCTCTTGCTGTGTCTCTCTCTGTCAAGTAAATAAATAAATAAATAAATCTTAAAAAAAAAAAAAAAATGCTGGGGCTGGCTTGAGCATTCAGGGCTTCTGCCACCAAAGTCACTGTTTTATCCAATACTTTTTGCTCCTCATAAAATTTATAGACAAAAGCCAAACACTGTAGTAGTATATGTTTATACTCTTTCTCTACCAGTCTGCATTCTTGCTCTGAAATGTATAGAGTGTGCATAAAGATGCTGTTGCTAACTGATGTGATCTATACCTTCAACCTGTTCTCTCCTCATCCTCCGGTAAGCAGCCCAAGGAAGGTGTCAGGACAGATTCCAAGTGGAAGACTGTGTAATAATTACCACTTACTAAGTGCCTGAGTTAGGTTAGGCACTTTATACATCCTGTGTGTAACCCTCACGACTGTCTGCAAGAGCTAGGTATTATTGAGACCATTTTACAGGTAGAAAACTGAGGCTTGGCAACCAAGTGACAGAGCAGATTTGAGTATGGGAATGTTGGAACTCAGAGCACATACTTTTTCATCACATCCTAAAACCTCTGCCAATCTATAAATAATTATTAGTTCCTGATGAATCAGTCATTCATTCAAAGCAGTGAAAGTACCTGTTCACAGACCTTTCTGGATTATTTCCATATCTGCGTTTCAAACCAGGAACCAGGGTCTCGCTGCTGAAGAATGCAAACAGAAAGAACCATGACCATCACAATGCTTCGTCTGCTTCCAAGCTTTCTGTTCAGATGGGTGATCCTTCTTTCCCGTTAGCCTCATTCTGAACAGTGTGGCAACCTGATTTTATCACTTTGAATCAATTTTTCAAGTAAAAAAAAAATAAATTCTCATTGATTATCATTGTCTCATCTAACAGACATTTTTTTCTCTTCTTGTCCCCATGTTATCAGTCCAGCTGTTAAACTTTACACTGAACTTCATTTGTAGCATTCAGTGGATACTTTGGAGATTGATGGGATTTTTATGTTAGCCTGCTACTTTCCCCCATTTCTTCCTCTCATCAGAGTATCCTCTGAAGCAACTGTGCTGCTTCACACAGTTCTCATGGAATTTCAAACACTTAAGAATGACTCTTCAAAGGATCTTTCATAGATAAGTATCCAGAGCTACATATATCAAATGACTTGTCTGAAATTCTGTAATAGATAGTTTAGTATGAGCCCATATACCCAGAGGGCACATAACCAAACAGGGTAGATGATGCTGGGAAAGAATTGTGAGCTCCTTGAATATATAAATTTATGTCTTTCAATTTGATGGAACACTTAAATGTATAGATTCAGAAAACATGCTGAATGTTTTGTGGTCCATGTAGTACCTTGGATGGCAGGGATGGGGTATTAGATAAGGAAGCAGGGGCCTTAGTTTGAATAAACACAGATTAACTGAAATATCACATAGGAAGTAGATCTTCTCTAATCATATTGAAGATGGTTCTAGATATATCCTGGAGATAAGAAGATGAGTAAGACTAGAAAGTATCGTGTCTGTCATTGCAATTGAGAGTGATTGAAATCTACATAAATTGTTGATTTTGATTGAGTAGGAGATGTGCTAGGTACTTTCTGTGTCCTGCGTCATTTTTCCTACATAGTACCACTAAGAAATGGGTTGTGTAACTCACTTCACTCTGGAGGAACTGGCTTGGAAAGTTCAGATTTGATTAGTTTGAATATTAACTAGAAAGCAGAACTTAAGACAATAGGTATAATCAATAATTGAATTCAGGTCTGACTCCAGTGTCCTTTCTCTTGACCACCGCTTTTACTATGCCAATTTTTATAGCCTCGGATGAACAAAAACAGACCGAATTTACAATACTTACAAAAGGAATAATACAAGTTACCTAAGGGTGAAAGTCTTAGATTTTGCATCTTTTTGACGGCTTTAAAGTTTTTAGAAGTACTGGTCAGGTTCTTTGAGGATGTCCCTCATCTTGGATCGGTCTGATGTTTTTCTCAAGATGAGCCTGGGGTTATGGGTTTGGGGAACAAAAAACACAAAGGTGAAGTGTCATTTTCATCCCATGTGTCGGGGGTGCCTACTGTCCACATGACTTTGTGCTGCTGTGTTGCCTCAGTAACTGGGCTGAGGTCGTATTTGTTGGGTTTCCCCACTTAAAGTTACTTTTTTCCCCCATGAAGGGTAGAATATCTACATAAATTATTGGAAGATTTTTCTCTTCTCTCCTGTTTATTATTTCAATCATTTGTTTACATTTGCGGGCTTATGGATATTTATATGTTTTATACATTGGTTTAAAATCCAATACTGCTTTGTTCTTTTTACTCACATTGTTTTAGCTTTGGCCATTGGGTGTTCTTTCAGTTGGCTCCTCTGCTCCTTTCATATACCCTCATAATTTTTTTATTGGTCATTCATTCATTCATTCATTCATTTTTGAGTACATCCTTACTTTCTGTTCTACAAGTAGCTCCAGCATCATCTTGCATACTTCCTGCTCTAGTCCTGGAATCGGCCATTTCTCCAAGGAGCCCCGGTTCCTTTTATTGGAGAATGGTGTGAGAGACCAAGATCTGGGTGCTGGTTCTGCTTCTTGCTGCTAGTGTATCCTTGCTTCCAGGCCCTGTCAGCTGACAGAGCATGGAAACATATGTATACCACTAGCCCATGTATGTATACACATCTGTGCATCTTTCCGTGTGTGACCACCTGTACCTATAGTAAATGAATCAAGAGTTGATACTGATGTCTCTGATTCCAATCCATTACCATAGTGTTCATTCTAGCCTCTTCCCCTTGCATATCTGTAACCTTCAACACAAGAAGGGTGGCTTCCATCATCCACCATCCATTTAATTGCTCGAGTCCAGTGTACGTGTAGAGTGTATCAGAATCATTACCTATCCCTGCACCCCTCCTCCTGGGAAATAAGCCTATCCCCTAGAGCAGTGCTATGTGCAGTTTCTTTTGCCTTTAGTCTTACAAGCTTCACTCATTTCTAAATTTATTTTATTTTAATTTATTTGAAAGATTTTATTTATTTATCTGGCAGAGAGAGACACAGCGAGAGAGGGAACACAAGCAGGGGGAGTGGCAGAGGGAGAAGCAGGCTTCCCACTGAGCAGGGAGCCGGATGCGGGGCTTGATCCCAGGACCCTGGGATCCAGACCTGAGCTGAAGGCAGACGCTTAATGACTGAACCACTCAGGTGCCCCTCTAAATTTATTTTACCTCTCAACTTCATAAAGGTGTTTTATATGCTTTTAATGCAGTTAAAATATTTTGTCACATTTAGCATTCTTAGAAACCTTTCATTTCCTAAATAATATATATATTTTTAGTTTACATAAATTAAAGTTCACTCTTTGTGCTATAAAGTTCTGTGGGTGTTGACAAATGATTTGTGTCACATATCCACCATTTCAGCATCCTGCGGAATAGTTTCGGCCCCCTAAAGTGTTCTACTGCTTCACCTGTTCAACCTTCCCTCCTCCCCTCAATCTGTGTCTACCACTGGTTTTTTTTTTTTTAACTCATCACTAGTTTTTTTGTTTTTTTTGTTTTTTCTTTTCCAGTATGTCCTATAATTGGAGTCATATAGTACACAGCCTTTTGAGATTGGCTTCATTCACTTAGAAACATACGTTTTAGGGGTGCCTGGGTGGCTCAGTTGGTTAAGCGACTGCCTTCGGCTCAGGTCATGATCCTGGAGTCCCGGGATCGAGTTCCGCATCGGGCTCCCTGCTCAGCCCGGAGTCTGCTTCTCCCTCTGACCCTCCTCCCTCTCATGCTCTCTGTCTCTCATTCTCTCTCTCTCAAATAAATAAATAAAATCTTTAAAAAAAAAAAAAAGAAACATACATTTTAGGTTCATCCATAGCTTTTCCTGGTTTGTGAGGTCATTTCTTTTCATGGCCAAATAATATTCCTTTGTATGTATACACCCCAGCTTGCTTATCCATTCACCCCTTATAGGGCATCTTGGTTGTTTTAGCCACTATGCATAAAGCTTCAATAAACATTCATGTGCAGGTTTGGGTGGGTAAATACCTAGGAATACAGTTGCTGGGTTGTATGGTAATACCGTGTTTAGCTTTGTAAGAAAGTGCCAAACTGTCCTCCTAAGTAACTGTACTCTTTTGCATGCCCACTGGCAATGAATGAGAGAGCACCTTGTCCTTCACATCCTCACCATCAATTGGTATATTGTTTCTTTTGATTTTAGTTATTCTAATAGATATGTTTTAATTTGCAATTCCCTAATGACAAATGATATAGAACATTTTTTTTTCCTTTGGTTATTTGCCATCTTTATAACTTCTTCTGCCCATTTTTTAATTGGATTTTCTTACTGTTGAGCTTTAAAAGTTCTTTGTATATTTTGGACACAGGTGTTTTTTATCAGATATATGTTTTACAGATATTCTCTCCTTTTCTGTGATTTGTCTCTTCCTCTCTGAACAGTGTCCTTTTCAGAGGAGAAGTCTTTAATTTTAAGAAAGTTCAGCTTACCAATTTTTATTTCATGGATTATGCTTTTCATATTGTATCTAAAAACTCATCATCAAACCCAAGTCACACTGATTTCTTGATTTCTTCTGAATTTTCTTCTGTAAGTTTTATATTTTATGTTAGGTCTAAAATCCATTTTGAGTTAATTTTTGTGAAAGATGTGTCTCGTTCTTTTCTCTTTTTTTTCTTTTGTGGCATATGAATATCTATTTGTTTGAGCACTATTCGTTTAAAAGACTTCTTCACTGAATTGTCTTTGCTCCTTTGTCAGTAGTCACTTGACTACAGTTCTGTGGATCACTTTCAGGTCTGTTTCTTTTGTTCCACTGTTCTGTGTGTCTATTTTTTCCATCAGTACTTACTACCTTGATTATTGTAGCTTTATAATAAGTCTTGAAATCAGATTACTGTGAGACATCCAAAATTTAGTTCTTCAGTATTGTGTTATCTGTTCTGGGTCTTCTGTGCCTTTCTCTACATTCTCCAGAATATGTTTGTCAGTCTACAGAGTAGCTCTCGGGGATTTTGATTGGGATTATATTGAGTATAAATGTCAAGATGGGAAGAATTGGCAACTGAACAGTATTGACTGCAACAATCATTAAGCATGAGGTATTTCTCCTTTGATTTATTTCATCAGAGTTTTATGGTTTTCTACAGAGAATAGTTGTACATATTTTGTTAGATTTGTACCAAAACATTTCAATTCTTTTGTTGCTTTAAAAGATGTTATTATTTTGTATTTTTTAAAAATTTTTTATTATGTATTTTTTTAAAGACTTTATTTTTTTAGAGCAATTTTAGGTCCACAGCAAAATTGAGAGGAAGGTACAGAGTTTTCCCAGAGGCACCTTGCCCCCACACATGCATAGGAAAATATGAAACACTTCATAAATTGGTATGTCATCCTTGAGCAGGGACTATACTAATCTTCTCTGTATTGTTCCAATTTTAGTATATATCTGGCCCAAACAAATACTGTTAAATTATGTTTTAATTTCAAATTTTAGTTGTTCATTGCTGGTATATGGTATATATTGTTGAGTTATTAACTTTGTATTCTGAGACCTTGTTTTTGTGCAGTAAGCTCTAGGAGTTTTTGTTTGCTTGTTTGCATGCTTTGTTTTATTTTGTGATGATTCGGAATTTTTATGTAGAAATGATGTCACGTAAATAAAATTTTATTTCTTCTTCCACAATCTTACACAATCTTATTCCCTTTTCTTACTGAATTAGGAATTCCAGTAAAATTTGAGTAGGAGTAGTAAGAGTGGCCATCCTTGCCTCATTCCCAATGATAAGGGAAAAGCATTCAGTTTCCCTCACCATTCAGTATGATAGCAATTACAGGTTTTTGTAGATTTTTGTTTCAACTTGAGGAAATTTTCCTCTATTCCTACTTTGCTGAGAATTTTTATCATGAATGATGTTGCATTTTGTTAGATGATTTTTCTGCTCTTTATGATTGTATGATTTTTTTTTTTTTAAGCCTTGTTGATATGGTAGATCACATTGATATGCTAGTGTTGAATCAGCCTTACATACCTGGAATAAATCCCACGTGTTCATGGTATATAACTTTTTAATATATCGTTGGATTTAATTTGCCACTATTTTTGAGGAATTGTGCACCTTTGTTCTTGAAAAGATATGGATTTATAGTTTTTGTTTTTTTCATTTCATAATGTCTTTAATGGTTTTGGTTATTAGGAGGCCTCATCCTTTTTCCCCTTTGGATGACATGTCTCTTCATGGGGAGGTCAGATATCAGCTAGGCCAGTCCCTTGGCATCTCCCCTAGACTAATATATGAAAGAATTCAGCAGTGAAATCATCTGGGCTTGGTGCTTTTTGTTTTGCTTTGTTTTGTTTTGTTTAAATAGAGGGATGGGGAAGGGCAGAGTGAGAGGGAGAACCTTAAGCAGGCTCCACACCCAGTGCAGATCCTGATGTGGAGCTTGATCTCAAAACCCTGAGATCATAACCTGAGCCAGAATCAAGAGTCAGATACTTAACTGACTGAGCCACCCAGGTACCCTGGTGCTTTCTTTTTTGAAAGGTTATTACTTTTTCATTGAAGTTCTTTAATAGACATAACTTTTTTCAGATTACTTAATTCCCCATTTGTGGGATTTGGTCATTTGTATATTTCAAGGAATTAGTACAGTTCATCTAAGTTAACAAATCTGTGGGCCTAGAGTTGTTCATAATCTTCCTTTACTATGCTTTAATGCCCTTGAGGTCAGTAGTGATGACCTCAATTTCATTTCTGATATTTTTTTGTGTGTGTTTAGCATTTCTAGAGGTTTATCAATTTTATTGATCCTTTCAAAGAAACAGCTTTTGGTTTTGTTAATTTTCTCTGTTAAGTTTTTAGCTATGTATTTGCTATCCCAATCAAACTAAAGAAGGAGATAGGAGATATGTAGGCAGCCACATTATCTGTGACAGTTCTCCTTATTTGGGGGACGTTGTCTGTGGGAGGTGGATCAGGCCAAATCTTTATTCTGTGGTGTAGCCTCATTTTTCTGTCTTCATTTCTTCATAGGCCTTGCACGTTTTTTCAAGATTTTGCTTATGTTGAGCTATTCTTTATACAGTTTCCTTCTTCCTTCCTCTCTGACTTGAAATCTCATATTTTATGTTAGAGATCCATAAATATGTTGAGTTCTACTTCAGAAAATACCTGTGTTTATTTAACTTAAGAATGGTATTTTAAATTACTATGTGTTCAGTACATTATTTGGGAAGGTACGTTTTATTTTCTCTTTCACGGAACTCTGATGTATACTTTGGTCTTTGCTGGCGGTGTGTTCTCAGTTTGAAGATCTCTCTAGCCTCAGTTTCCTTGTCCATAGACAAGCAGAATATAGCCCACTTCATAGTGTAGGCATGAAGGTTGGATGTGACCCTGGCCTGGCATCACAGAGAAATCCTCAGTAGATGCAGCCTTCCCACATGTCAAAGCTTCCTACTCTGTATCTTAGCCAGAAATTGAGTCTTGGGGTTTCTTTGATGTTACAATATTTATCACTGCTGGATAAGCTGCTTAAATGACTTAACTTCCTTTTGGTATGTAGTTGTTTCTCATTTGCTTTAGTTTTCACTTTGCATATGGTTTCCTTATTTCTTTTTACAGTAATATGGAACGTTGATTTTCCTGAGGTATAAATGCATGTGAACCATGGAATGGTAGAGAATATGGTGACTATTGCTAACTTGCCCCTCTTGCTTGCAGGGGAAGGGGAGGAGTCACAGCCCGGCCAGTTGGAGTTGGTGTACCACGAGGGACGCCAGCTTCCAGGGGAGTCCTTTCCGCCCGAGGGCCAGTGAGTCGGGGAAGAGGACTTCTCACTCCCAGAGCAAGAGGAGTTCCCCCAACTGGGTACAGACCTCCGCCACCACCCCCAACACAAGAGACCTATGGAGATTATGTAAGTTAAGGGGTCACACGACCACTATGCTGATCTAATTGAGCCAGTCCACACATAGCATTGGATGTTATAACCCACCCTTACTTGCTGTAGTTTTCGGATATTCTACCTTAGTTCAGCAAACATTTATTGAGTGCTAAATAAGACATGATACTGGAAGTGTAAAAAATGAGAAAGAAATAGCCTCTTTTGTCAAGTAGCTTACATCTGTGATAGGGAAGGTGAAGTTGGGTGGTGGGGAGGTTCGAGCCCAGGATCAAGGAGACATGTTATCAGACTCTTATAGGTTTTAATGTAACATTCATTCATGTTCCACTCCAGGTTGCCTCTGAGTAATTCAGTCATTTAAAAAAGAATCACCTACGTATATCAAGTTGTTTTTTACCCTGAGGTATTTCCTCTTAAGTGCTGTTGTTGAATATGGATTCTTAGTTGAAATTTTTTTCAGTGAAGAAAAACGAAAGTTCCCAATTTTTTATATTAATGCAAATCAGTCAGTGTTTCCATTTACCATTCAATAATTCTTTGATATGGTTCATAGAGTTACTGAACATAAGAGAAAGAAAATATATCCATGGAAACTGGGTAGAGGGGAAGGGCAGAGGAGTTCTTCAACAAGAATACAAGCCCCCTGGGATTCTTCCTGTGACTTCCAAGTTTAACATAAATAAAGAAAATAAGTGGTGGATAGATGTTTCATGTTAGTGATTGAAAGTCTTAAAGAAACAGTACGTGAACTATTGTCAAAGAGAAGCAGTGACGGGTGATGGGGCTGAAACAAGAACGGATGGGCTTTCATGTCTTATGTCAGGGAGCTCTCTTGCTGGGTGCTGGGTGCCTCTCTGCATAGTGTCTGGAAGGCTGCATTCATTCTCTGGGCCACAGACAACATCTTTAGCTTCATCAGCAGCCACTGGAAAGATGAAAGTCTTTGTCCTGGACGTAGTGAACTTTGTGTCATTCCCTGGGTATGCTGTGTCCTCTCAGACTTCCAGACCTTTGTTCGTGCTGCTCTCTCAGCTTGGAATCTCATACTTCCCATTTGTCCTTGTACACCGAGGTCAGCTATCCCTAGGGAAAGTCAGAGGTGGTAGGAGCTGCTGTATCGAGCATTACTGCTGAGTCACATGTCTCTCTCCCACCTACACTGGGACTTCTGGAGAGGCCAAGATGGTTAGCTTCTGTCTCTCTGTGACTGGCGGGGAATGGGTCCTGAGAACTCAGTGAATTTAACAAATCAGTCCCACAATACTTTCACCATTTTGCTATTCAGCTGGGGAAGGATGTGACCTCTATCTCTTCTCCTTGTTTTTCTCACAGTTTGACATGTTCCTATGTCCTAATATTCCTACCAAACGGACAATAATAATCGTGCCTCAAGCTCTTCCACAAATGTGGAGTCTCTTGAACATAACAGACAGTGTCTGTGGTTTTCCACCTGGGCTTATGTGGAGTTCTCTCAGGTTTGGATTAATGTAGGTCTGGTTAGATGGCGTTGCCGTAACCATCAGGCAGAGGGTGTGGAAAACCTGGATCCTCGGCTCCACTGCACCATGAGTATGGTATGAGTCAAGCAAAGTGCTTGTCCGGCTTCACAGTCACATTTCAGAAAGAGCTGTTGCCTTCTCTCCATACATTAATTCACCTTTCCACTCAGATGGATTGAATTCCCACTGTGTGAACAAGACACACGTGTCCTCTGTCTCTAGGTGTACACTCTAGTGAATCTAGAATGAAATTAGATGAATACAAATAAACATTTCTTGAAAGGTTCAGGTCCAGGGGAGAAAAGGCATTAAAACAATTGATTTGAAAAGTATTCTGTTGAGTTAATTTACTCCCCTTTCCACTGACTACCATGGATAATGCGACAGTGGCCATGTGGAAGAGTACGTGTGTCCTTTCAGGAGCAGACAGGGTTCGAGGGCTTCAAGGACAAAGGGAGCCTTCACACTCACCTGGTGCTCCTCCAGGCACTAAAACGGTCACTACGGCCAGAGTTGAGGCATGGCAGCCTCTTCCTGCCACACCAGAGTAGCCTTCAAGTAACCAACGGCCATGTTTGCCGTCCTCGTTTGAATTTATCTGGAGTGCAGCATTGGTAATTTTGTCATACAGCTCTTGCACATGTGACTGCTTTCTGAGTGTGCTCTGTGCGGTAGAGGTGGACCCACACACACAAAGGAAGGATGGCTGACTCTTGAACAACACGGGTTCCAACTGCATGGGCCCGCCCATATGTGGATTTTTCTGATAATAACTGTATAGTACTATAAATGTATTTTGTGTTCCTTATGATTTTCTTAACATTTTTGCTCTGGGTTACTTTATTATAAGAGTACAGTATGTAATACATACAACATACGAAACATGGGTTAATCCAACTATTTATGTTACTGGTAAGGCTTCTGGTCAGCAACAGCCTATTTACTGGTAGTTAGGTTTTTGGGGTAGTCAAATGTTACACGCAGATTTTCACCTGCACGGGAATCAGTGTTCCTAACCCTGCATTGTTCAAGGGTCAACTGCACTGTCGTGAGTACACCCTCTTCCCCAAGTTGAATTACTGTCATGAAGAGTTTGGATTCTGTGCTCTACCTTTCCCTCTTGATTTGTATCTGTTACTCCTGGAAACACTTATGGAAGTTAATAGCCAAGAAGAAGGATTTTCCCCATTTCGCCTAGCATTTTGCAAGCCTTCTACACTGTTACAGTGAAAGCTTCAGTAGCTGAACACTGTACGTAGCAAACAATGTTGGGAGCTGGTGTGAGGTGGAGACACAGTCCCCTCACCTCTGCAGCTCGCCTCAGTAGCTCTGCCTCTCAGGTGTGCTCTTTTGACCTCTTCTTTGTTTCCTGACCCAACTTGAATTTATTTTTTTACTTCTAGCCCTTCTAAACATAGCTTTGCTGTGTCTGGCATATTCCCAGACATTGGCCATTGGTCCTAACTGTTTGAAATCCTGAAGATTATTCACACAACATGCTTAGCTTTGGAGCATGGGAAGGAGAAAACACCCAAACTTAAAAGAAAATTAAAAAATGTGTTTGTAGAACTTTAGAAGAGGTGGGTATACTAAATGGTATCCAACTTAGGAAGCCTGAGATCCTATAACCCCCCAAAATAGTTACTCATTCATGTGGCAAGTGAGAAAGTTGAAGTTGATCTTTAAAATAATTATCCCGGGGCGCCTGGGTGGCTCAGTCGTTAAGTGTCTGCCTTCGGCTCAGGTCATGATCCCGGGGTCCTGGGATTGAGCCCCGCATTGGGATCCCTGCTCGGCGGGAAGCCTGCTTCTCCCTCTCCCACTCCCCCTGCTTGTGTTCCCTCTCTCGCTGTGTCTCTCTCTGTCAAATAAATAAATAAAAAATCTTTGAAAAAAAAAAATAATTATCCCATTGAACTGGAATGATCATAAAGTAGCTTCTAAACTCCTTGAGAGTATGGGTCCCTCACTTGACATTCACTTTTATATTCCCAGTGCCTAGTATAATATCTGGTACATAGGAGGTCTTTAATAAATGTTTGCTGAATGAGTGAATGAATGAATGACTGTTCTCAAGACTGAGTTTTAAGGGATGCCTGGGTGGCCTTGGTTAAGCGTCTGCCTTTGGCTCAGGTCATGGTCCCAGGGTCCTGGGATTGAGTCCTGCATTAGTCTTGCTCAGCCGGGAGCCTGCTTCTCCCTCTGCCTACCACTCCCCCTGCTTGTGCTCTCTCTCTCTCTCTGACAAATAAATGAAATAAAATAAAAAGACTGAGTTTTTAAAAAAAATTTACATGTGTGGAGAACCCACCCAGATGCCTTTTGTGTGGTTTTCATTTTTAGTCATTTAGCAATTTATATATAACTTCATTATTAGCATATAGCTGTATAGTGCAATCATTAGTATACATCTGTTTCAGCAGATTATAAACTTCTAGGGAAAAACACTGTGTCTCTAGCCCGTAGCATAGTGTCTGGCACGTTATATCCACTTAGTAAATCTTTACTGGATTGGGGACCCGATAAGTTTTCCTAATGAAGGTTACCATTGATCTTTTCTAAGTCATTACTGTAACCATCTGGTGGGAAGCAGTGTGACAGTTGGCATTTGAAAAAACACGTTGCCTTAGTTATCCTTGTCTTCTGGTGCTCAAAGGGCAGTTACAGGTTACAAAGAGATAAGACTAATTCTGTGTAGCTCCTGAAAGTAGTAGAGTAACATAAACCTCATCTCAGTATAAGAATGAACTTTCCAGAACGATGTAATATTTAATGAGAAACTACTCTCTACAAGGCACTTTCATATATGTTATGTCATGTTCTTCTCAGAGCCATTCAGTGAGATGTTATGAGCCTGTTGTACAAATGAGAATTTAAGGTTGGGGAAGTTAAGTGTCTTGCCTAAAGTCACATAGCTGATAAAGAAGGAGCAGATGCGGAGTTCAGTGTTCAGGGCGTATGTTCTATCTCGAACAGTCAGTGCTTTATTAAAAACTGTGCTCTAGTAGCTGAGATTATAGGCTCTTCTCCTCTTTGGAGAAAAACGCAGCAGGTACCTTATCTTGCGTCCTCTGGACTGTGGGCAGGGTGACAGGAGATTGTGTTAGATGACCCCTGTTGCCTGACCATGTAATTAGCTGCTCGTGTTAAGCTACCTTAAGTAGATAAATGGAAATTGAGAAAAATTAGGAAAAACAAGATGGGGTTAGGATTTTTTAAAATAATAAATGACAATATTGTATTTATTAGCAAAAAGAGAAAGAGCTTTTTCTTTAAGAGTTTCAGAGCATCTGTAACTCTTAAAAAAGACTTGTCATTTCTTTGGAACTCAGAAATGTGATTTTTAAAGATCCACCTTGAAATGCATTCATAGTATAAATGTTTTATTTCTATGAACTTGTTTGGTTCTATCTAACCACTTCAGTTTGCTTTTCATTTTAAGTTCCATTTAACATTTATTATCTGAGGACATTATTTCCAGAATAAAAGACAAAAATCGTATCAGTTGCTTATTTAAACAAAAAAGGGGGTAACATCCTATACCTTCAGATCCTGCCACAGCTGCTGCTTTTTTGAGAAAGTACACATTTCAGTCCTTAAAATACTCCGCATTCTTCAGAGTATGTGCACGAGCACGAGGGGATTCCAGCATAGTGTAAGCCTCAAAAGCTCAGTGAGTGGTGTGCGTTACAGTTGTTGGTATGCAGTTACAGTATGCCCGTTATAAGAATATGTTTGATTAGCCCCGGTGAGAAAGCCTGATAATTTGAAGGTATTTCCTTGTCAAAATGTGCCTATTGAAATTGGACTGATTTTTCTCAAGGTGTGTGTGTGTGAAGATATTTGATCATTTCTAATGTCACCTGAGCCAACTGTTCTTCATCACACTCACTGTCACAAAATACTCCCTGAGCATGTGTCCTTGAGAAGAACATCTGTCAGCAAATAAATCTGTTGGTCTGTGAGGAGATGAGTGTTAGGAAAGGGCAGGTGACACACAGTGGCCGTGTGCAAGGAACAGACTCACTGTCGGGGAGACCAGATCCTCCCGTCAGTGAATGCTTGTCTTTTAAGAATAACTCTAGGGAAACAAGACAGTTCACATGATTAACTTTTTTTTTCCAGGAGAGAAGAAAACAGATAATGGTTATGTTTTCAACCATTTGGGAATAAATTGGGACCTTCTGCTCCACTTCTAACTTAGTAAAATTAGACATAATTACTGTAACTTCTCATCTCTTTTTTGAGAACAAGAAGTACCTCTTCCCCAAAATAACATTGATTCATTACTTATGTCCAAATAATTAAATAACTGAGTAATTAGCATAACCCGGAATACATTCAATGAAAGCACTTTAACAATGCAAAATGTTGGTGTAATTACACAGAAAGACATGTTTGATGCTTCCTGGCAGAGCCCAATTTACATATGAATTTCTAAAATGAAACCATTTCTGATAAATCACTTTAGGCTCCGCATGCAGAGAAAACACACAATCAAAATAGATGCATGTTCTCCAAGCACTCAGTATCTTTTATTGTCTCTGAAAAATGTTAGCCATTTCCATGATTTCACCTAACACTACATGTTCCTAACTACTAGGTCTAAGTCTCTAACTCCCACCTCTCCCTTGCGTGCCCTCCGGTATCCACTTCCTGCGTCCTTCTGTCCCTGAGTGCCCCAGAGCACTGTCAAAGCTGTGGTCTGGGCCAGCCCCTCGGGCTCACAGAGACTGGTGAGTGTGGACGGCACCGCCGTATCCCCAGGCTGCAAGGGCTCACCTGCACCTCTTCTCATTCCCCGTAATCAGGGAGCAAACCAAGTCTTTTCACGTCTTTTCATGTCTGCGTAGCTATTGGGTCTCCAGCTCCTCACATCACCCTAGCTTTAGTTAAGGTGCTTGCCCTCCTCGGGAGACACCCCTCCCTCGCAGCATCCAGCTCACATGCTGTGACCATGTCCTCCCGGAGCACCTGCACTTCTCCCAGTCTGCACCTGTCTGTAATGCTTGTCCCCATGTCTCACCTGTCACCAGCTTTCCATCTGTGTTCACGCTTCTGTTCCTACCACCCAACACACAGTAGTCTTTCAGTAAATACTGGTTGTTTAGATGGGCGGATGGATGGGTGTGCAGATAGACATGTGGATGATTGCTGTCACCTACTTAGTCACACCCTTGCTCATAGCCTTGTCCTCGCTCTGGGTCCTTCCCTTCAGTAACGTATTATTCACACTACTTCTAGAGCCCTTTCTAGTGTCTAAGTCTGAGAGTGCTGCTGCCTCCCCAGCACCAGAATAGAAGAACTAGTTTAGAATTCTAGAAGGATAAATTTGAGATTTTTCTGAGTGACATCTGAAGGCCTTCTTGAGTATCCTGTCTGACTGTTTAGCCTTCTAGCCTTCTGCCATCCCCACATGATCATATTACATTCTGTTGACCTGTTCTAGTTCCTTAAACACAACAGGGACCTGAACGCCATGTCGCCTTGCATGTGTAATCGGTTGTCTTGGAATGCCCTTCTTGTTTTGTCCATGCCAGCTCTTTTTCCCTCTTCCCGCTTCCCTCTCCCTCTTCCCCCTTCCCTCTCCCATCTTCCTTTCTTTTCTCTTCTCTTCTCCTCTTCTCCCCTCTTCTCCTCTCTTCTCCCCTCTTCTCCTCTCCTCTCCCCTCCCCTTCTCTTCTCTTCTCATTTGCCCAGAGCCTGTCACAGGGCCTGACAGTTTAGAGATCATACATAAACATATGGAGGGTGGCCTTTATTACTGCCAACTAATTGTGTCATTCCATGTGTCATGTGCACTGTTAAATATACTTAGTGAAGTAAAATTAAATATCTGGCACGAATTTTAGTAACATAACATGGCTCATTTAGTGAACTAATAAATGTGAAAGACAATACAATTTAATAAAGAGAATGTTATTCTGAGAGGTGAAATTACCTGGTTTCTTATCTCCCTTCTTATCAGTATCACCATTGTTTCTTACACAAATTGTTTAACTCTTTTGGGCTTTGGTTTCTGTGACTACAAAGTGCCCATCATGGTACTTCACCCGAGGAACCAGAAGGTTAGGCCAGACACTGTCCTAACTTTTTTCCAACTTGAAAATTCTATAATTGATTGCTTTTTGAAGTTGGTTCTCACTATCACCATAGAGATGTTTTTACTAGTAAGGAACTGTATTTTCATCAGATAGAAATCTTGGTACTGAGAAGAAAGTCACAGAATAAACAAAGCAAACTAAATTTTAATGAGAGTAATAAGCTAAAAGTGAAAGTGAGTGAGTGGCTCTGCGTCTCTTGAATTCTAGAACAGAAGTTCTGAAAAATGTTTTAAAAATGAGACTTCTTTTCAAATGCATGTTCACAAGGTGTACAATCTCAAATCATCTTAGAAACTTTAATCATATTCTTTTCTAACTCATTTAATTATGTCTGTGTCATCCATCTGTTTCTTCATGGGAAGTACGTGCCAGTCAGGGATGTCCCCGGTAGCGTCCGGGTCATTGTTGTAAGCTTTTGAGGCTGAGTTGAGGGGTTGTGGTCCCCTTTCAACATAAGTATGTCAGGGCCTTTTAGAAGTCCAACTTTGTCAGAATGTGGAAGCCCTGCAGGTACTTGATAGGCTCTGATGATCCCACTGCGATGCCTCACCCTCGTGGGCGGTAGTGCCTACTTGCAGAGGCTCCGCACATCCTGGAGTCTGTGCTCTGCGCCGGCTGCATGTTTTCAGATGCGGAGATGGGGCTCTCGAGACTGTCTTAGTGCAGCTCCTGAGGGCTGTTTCCTCACAGGACAGCTGCCATTTGTTAACTTAATCCAGGTTTAAAAAGTCAGAGTTTTGAATGAGAGCAGCAGTATAAACCGTGGGTTTAGGGAACAGGGTTCTGCCTGTTCTCCAGCATCATGGCTCATTGACGCTGCAGAAGATGAAACTTGCTTTAAGGTCCACCCTGCTCCTGCCATACTCGATGTCCTCCTCTGAAACATGGCCGTACGGGGACTGCCATTGACTCCTTTGCCAGAAGAGTAAACTCTTGCAAATTTTTGGTGACTGGAAACATCCGCAAAGGCCTTTAGGGAAAACCAAATATAGTTTTTAAATGTACGTGTAATTCTGTTAATGTAGATCTTGTTTTGAAGACTCAGTGAAGCCGTCGTTGTCTTTTTTTGTGTGAGCTCACCTGAAGTTTTGATTACATGACTAGTTTGGGGACTTTAGTTACAGAAGAGGGTTGTACCGGTGGCAAATTTTCCCAGTGCAGTGACTACTGGCATAGTTTTTTGACAGTTAACTAATCTCTAAATTGTTTCAATTATCTTGTTTTCCATAGTGAGAAATTTAATTAAAACAGAGTACAGATTGTGACAAGGTTATTTATGAAAATGCGTTTTAAATGTGAATTGAAAAGCCTAGGGACACCTTTTTATTTTAGATTAAAAGATGAAGGTTCTGTAATTTTTTACATCCATTTTACCAGAAGCAAGAGTTAAGAGCCACATGCAATTTACTTGAAATGTCTATCAGGACCTTCCTAAGTCGATCTCTTTCCTAAATTGTTGAAAGGTTGACCTATTTTGGAAAGGTAAAGCTTTAAGAAATGATTTCAGATTTTAAGTTTATGTATTTAGAGGTGGTTTTTTCTTCTCTGAACAAAACAACCAGAAAAGCGTTTTAAGAGCATGGAGGACTCTGGAATGACAGTGTCTCTAGGGCAGGGAGAACACATTTAGCCTCTGTAATGAGGCTTGACCATTGAAGTGAGCGAGCAAGCAGTGGTGGTTGTCTGAGCTACCGTGATGGAGGTGTCAGGTCCCTCAGGTGAATTAGGGCTGAGGCAGGGAGGGGACTTGAGAACCATTGGAATAGTCCTCTATCATAATGGATCCCCTACAAGAACCTGCCATCTTAGTTTTATGATTTTCCTCACGCATTAACCAGCATTCATCGAACTCACTCCTTGCCATCAGGCAGATCAGGATCTAGGAGGAAACGCTGTTATCATCCCCACTTTGAATCCTCCCATAGTCCCCTGTCTGTTTCAGTTGGTTGTTCTCTGTTGGATCCATGTGTATACATCCTACTTAAGATACTTCTTAGAACAATGTGATCTACTCCCTTTATTTGTATAATTATTTCCCTTACATTTTAAGTTATTGATGATAGGTGCTGTGCCTTCTTATCCACAGGGTCTAGCATGTAGTAAGTAATATTTGATTTGTTGATACAGGGAAAAAAAAAAAAATCACACCCAGACTATTTCAGGAGGACCGACGGAGGAAGACTATCTGCTTGATGGAATGTGGAAAGACTTCTAGAGGAGACAGCAAACCAAACAGGGAAGGGTGCTGGCAGCATTCAGGGAGGAAACGCTGGGAAGCTGTCCGTGAGGACTCTACATGCTGTTCACAGGCAGAGACCTGCGGGGGGTGTTGGTGGGTTTGAGGGCAGCCAGCAGAAGTGTGGCGGTACTCTCTCACTGCTGAGGTTTATTACCATCTTTATCTTTATGCTTTTGCTTTTATCCAGTTTGTTAGCAGAGTGTAAGGTACATAACAGGACACGGAACCTTGAAAGATATTCCAGGGCTAAAGCAGTTTAAAATAAAACCACATTGTCAGGTGGGATAACACATGCGGAAGGCCCACTGGCCATCCAGATGTGTCATCGGAGTGCAGCATTATCCCAAGGAGTTGATTACAATATAGGGTCTGATCCTCTGTTTTATGGGGATGAGCAATATACTTACCACCATAGTTACAAGCAAAGGCAGGAGTTAAACTGACTAGATTCAAATCTTTCCTGTGTCTTTAATTGCTGTGTAATTTTGGGTGAATTGCTTATCTGCTCTATGCCTCAGTCCCTGATTCTTAAATGGAAATATTAGTACTTACTTAACACATAGTGTTATGAAGATTAGACAAATTAACATATGGAGAGTATTTAGGGGCACTGGGTGGCTCAGTTGTTTAAACAGCTGGCTCTTGGTTTCCGCTCAGGTCATGATCTCCTGGTTGTGGGATGGAGCCTGGATAGAGCCCCCCCTACTCCCAGTTGGGCTCCATGCTCAGTGGGGAGTCTGCTTGAGGATTCTTTCTCCCTCTGCCCCTCTCCCTGCTCATGCTTGCTCTCTCTCTCTCTCTCTCTCTGTCAAATAAATAAATCCTTTAAAAAAAGGAAGTATTTAAAATAGTGCCTGGCACATAAAAAGTGGTATATAAGTAATTTTATTTTTGGCTCAGAAATCTAATTCTTCAGGGGTCACCTGGGGGGCTCAGTCATTAAGCGTCTGCCTTCGGCTCAGGTCATGATCCCAGGGTCCTGGGATCGAGCCCCGCGTCGGGCTCCCTGCTCGGCGGGAAGCCTGGTTCTCCCTCTCCCACTCCCCCTGCTTGTGTTCCCTCTCTCGCTGTGTCTCTCTCCGTCAAACAAATAAATGAAATCTTAAAAAAAAAAAAAAATCTAATTCTTCAGTGTACCAAGTAGCTCTGTCTTTCATGGCAGACCATTGCTAACTATACCCCAGACATTAATACAGTGGTCCTTCTTGAACTGTGGAGGATATGTTCCAAGACCCCTGGGGCATGCCTGAAACAGCAGGTAGTAGTCAACAATACGGTCACTGTTTTTTCCTATGCATACATACCCATGATAGAGTCTAATGCATGAATGAGGCACACTAAGAGATTAACAGTAATAATAAAATAAAACAGTTATTGCAATATACTATAATAAAAGCTATGTGAATGTTGTCTCTCAAAATATCTTACTGTGCTGTTCAGCCTTCTTCTTGGGAGGATGTGAGGCGGTGAAAGGCCCACGTGACCAGATGGAGCGAGGGTGATGACGCAGGCATGTGACGTAGGGGGAGGCTACTGTTGACCTTCTGACGAGGGGTCACAAGGAGGACCATCTGCTTCTGGTCGGCGGTGGGCTGTAGGAAACTATAACCACAGAAAATGAAATCTTGGATAAGTGGGGATTACTGTATATGATAATATTCAGTGCTGTTCACACCCATGAAAATAGTTAAAATCAAAAAAGATCATTTCCAGTTTTAACTGGAATGGGGTGCAATAGGAATTCTCCTCTGCTGCTGTAGAAACGTAGACTGATGTAAGTGCTTCGGAAAAATATTTGACACCCCCTGTTAAAGCTGAACACATGCTTCCCTAAGACCCAGTGATACTATTCCTGGGTACTACTCAACAGAGGTGCATACAAGGATGCACCACAAGACTTGTGCAAGAGCTGAGTAGGCAAAAACTAGATAGAATGGGAGAGAGAGAGCATGAGAGGGGGGAGGGTCAGAGGGAGAAGCTGACTCCCTGCTGAGCAGGGAGCCCGATGCGGAACTCGATCCCGGGACTCCAGAATCATGACCTGAGCCAAAGGCAGTCGCCCAACCAACTGAGCCACCCAGGCGCCCAAGTAGGCAAAAACTAGAAAGAAGCAAAATCTCTATCAAAACAAGTCACAGTGTGATGATACGGACCAGTATTTTCAGGCAGCAAAAAAGGAACCAGCTGTTGAAGCTACATACGACAAGGCGGGCGGATCTCACAAGCACTCTGCTGGGTGAGAGAAAGCTGGTACGGAGTAGGAGTCACCTTGATTCCGTTGATATGAAGCTCCAACGCAAGCTGAGCTCACTTGATGGTACTGAAAGTCAGGACAGTGGTTACTGCTGGGGGGAGGTAGTAACTGAGGACAGGTGCCAGGGCTGCCTCTGGGGCTGCAGGGGTGGGGTTTGGTGTTCCGGTTCTTGATCTGAGCGCTGGTTACACAGCTGTGCTTACTCGGTGAGCATTCACTGAGCCATGCACTTAGGGTTTGTACCTCTTTATGCCCTTTTTTATACTTGGACAAAGGGGTTTAAAATATGACCAATTTGTGTCTGAAGAATGCTGTACCTGACAGACCCAATACTCTTGTTCATCACACAGCAGTACGTCTTCCTGCAAGTGCATCTGCCCTTAGACCAGGTGATAATCTGAAGGTTTCTCAATCTGAAAGCTAAGCAAGGAGCAGTCTTAGTGCTAACAGTACAAAACTCTGAACCTCTGAGGCTTCTATTTTCCTTGTAGAGAAACCTCTGCACTGTGCAGTAGGTGTGCGTTTTTGTGGGCCGGGAGGCCCTTCTTCCTGGTGACACTAGAGTCCCTTGGCGCCTCACTCCTGGCCAGCTGTCCATTCACACAGGGGCTGTCTTCACACTGGGAAGAGTGAGTGAATGAATCCACATCTGTTGGTCATTCATTATTGATCCACTCATTCAGAAAGGATTTACCGAATGCTTCCTCCTGCCGGGCCCTGGAGCCATGGTAGCCCAAAAGGCAGGGGAAGCCCCTGTTCTCAGGGATACCCCATTCACGAGAGTCTGCTCCAGACCTTCTTGCTGAGAGCCACTGGGAAAGGTGAAACGAAAACACCAAACAAAACATCTTTGAAGGTGTAAGAGCTAGTAAAGTACAAGCAAAATAAATACTGGCCAGCACCTTGAAGAGAACGAGAGCCAAAAAGGTGAGTTCAGCATTTCTGAGCGATTTTTCCCTTGGGGCAGCCTTTCTCAGCTGGGCTTCCTCATCTGAATCATGGAATATAGCAAATGATGCTGTGAAAGTACTATCTAGACGCATAGGAGAGAAGTGAATTCACTTTGTACACAGTGGGCGTGGGGCATTGGGCTTCGTTCTATGGTAGAACCCTGTTTGAGAACCCCTGGGAGGGCTTCTGCCGGTTCCTGAAGAGGTAGCTGAGAGGGCAGTTGAGCTTTAAAGAAATCTGGAGTTTGGAAAGATTAAAAAAAAAATTTTTTAAAGTTGGCGTTTAAGGCCCCCCAGGTTTGGGTGCAGAGGGTTGGTAACCCCATAGGGTTTGCACTGGAGCTCAGAAAAGCACTCACAGGGCGCCTGGGTGGCTCAGTTGGTTGAGCGACTGCCTTCGGCTCAGGTCATGATCCTGGAGTCCCAGGATCGAGTCCCGCATCGGGCTCCCTGCTCGGCAGGGAGCCTGCTTCTCCCTCTGACCCTCCCCCCTCTCATGTGCTCTCTGTCTCTAATAAATAAATAAAATCTTTAAAAAAAAAAAAAGAAAAGCACTCACACAGGAAGGCTATCTGGTAGTCCCAGTCCCTTGTGGGCTCAGGCTAAGCTGGAATTGCTAATTCTCCTATCCTCCCACCCAAAGCAAATATAAATTCTCTCTGGAGAAATATGTAGTGTAGACTTTCAAATTTTTTCTGTAATTTTATTTATAAATACAAGTTGAAGCCACCATAATAAAAAAGAAAAAAATAGAAATAGATTCAGATAGTAGATACAAACTTTAAAATAACTGTTCTTTATCATCAAGGAATTAAAAGGTGAGATTGATGGTTTAAGCAGAGAACTGGAAAATATAGAAATACAGAAAGCAGATATTCTAGAACTGTAAAATACAAAAGAGAACTAAGTAAATGGTTTCCAGCAGATTAGATGCAGATGAAGGAAGAAACAGTGTCGAGGAAGTCAAGTCAAATGAAGCAGAAAGATAAATCCCGGACAACATAGAAACTCTCATGAGGCACAGAAGCTTCTGGTGGTCACCTCCTTCACATCAAGCCCTACAGGCCCCGGAGGACCTGGCTCCTGTCCTCCCTCTGGCTCACTCCACCTGGCTGTCTGTACCTCAGGACCTTTGTGCTTGCTGTTCATTCTGCCTGAAATCCCTCCCGCCCCCTTAAATCTGCATAAGCAGCTCCTCAGTCCCTTCACATTTGTATGTAGAGTCCTTGCTTAAGGCTCCTCTGGCTGCCTCCCCCACCTCTTACTGTGTCCACATACTATCTTTGGGATGCTTGGTTTTGTCTGTCTG
>NC_138372.1:164997967-165058109 GCF_054177405.1 Leptonychotes weddellii
TGTCTGTTAGGTACGAACTGAGAGAGAGAAATCATTCTGTGAATAATTGGCATAGCTCTGTTTTCACAAGCTGTGGGCAGCCACTTCTTCCTCCAAAACCATGGCGGTTCATACTAACATTTGCTGAATGGACATGCAGACATTGCAGTTTTAGACCAAGTTTTAAGAATTTATCGTAGTCTATAAAAGACAAATACATGGAATGCTCCGCTGTTTCTCTGGCTTAAGAGTTTGAGAGTGCTAAAAGGGATACATCCTTAAATAAATCTACCTTTATTGGGCAGGTGCTGTGTCAGGCAGCTTTCATATATACTTTTTGGTTAATCCATCTACAACCATTGGAAATAACCATAACATGGATTACGATTCCCATTTGGCAAAGTATAAAATTGCGGTTTGAGGAGGTTAGGTGATTTTCCCAAAGCTGCACAGCTAGTAAGAGGCAGAGCTAGAATTTGAACACAGGCATCAGACTCCAAAGACTGATAGGAAGAATTTGTATGAGTCTAGAAGATGCATAATATATTCCTCACAGCCATAAACAATACCTAGGGATGTGATTTGATTGTTGAATTAGTGATATTTAAATGATTATGGAAAAGATTCTTCTTTAGAATTATTGTTAATATTGTGATTTTTGTCCTTAATTATAAAACAACTTGGTTATGTGATATGTTCATGGTCATTGGTGATACTTGACAGGGATATTATTACTCAGAACCCAGGGAAAATGCATTTCTGAAAAGACTGTTTTTAGCTTAATGTTTGCTTTATAAACTCAAGATAATCATTATAAGACTATAGATGTTTTTAAGATTTTATTGAGAGAGAACGCGTGAGCACGAGTTGGGAGGGGGGACAGAGGGAGAGGGAGAAGCAGACTCCCCGCTGAGCAGGGAGCTTGATCCCCAGGATCATGACCTGAGCCGAAGGCAGATGTTTAACTGACTGAGCCACCCAGACACCCCAAGAGTATGGATTTTAATACGTTTTAGTGCTGTATTATAAATGAAAACTTCTTGCATTTCAAAATGACCAGATATCACCCTAATTAAAGTGAGGTGTTATATAGGGTAATTGTTTCCTTTTAAAAGGACTTAAAACTGAAACATTATTTTTTAAAATCACTGTCTTTTGTAAATTCTTCTGTTTAAAATGGCTTTTCCCAGCTTAAATGTTATGCTTGATTTTACTTGTGACAGAAATAGAATTAAAAATAGGTCATGCTGTTTGCTTTATCCCGGAAAATCTCTTCTTTTCAAAGCAAAATTTCTTTGGTATTTGGCCATGTGTCGGTTGGAGTTTTCTAGGTCAGGAATGGCAAACACAGAATGTCTACCTGCGTGAGAACATGTTTCTCCTCATGTAGCCCTGGTGTCTAGCAAGTATCCAGGTCACCGTCTCAGTTAAATTCCACCTAGGCGTCTTCACTGTCAAAGATAAAAACTCAGAGGTGTAGCCTGTTGAATTAGTAACTCTTTGTTAATGAGGCAAGACTTTGTATTAATATACATTTATTTCTTGACCATGTTTGTTCGCTGTTTCTTATAATGTTTTGACTTTCAGAAATAGCATACGGAGTTTTAAAAAGGAATTTTTGCTGAGGACAGGCAATGTAAGACTGGTAGGTAATGTTTGACAGAAGAATTCAGGTGAGGTCTCATTACCAGCATTTACTGTACTTTACAATAAATATTGCATTTGATCCTATAATATCTCCTTAATTTGCATTCATCTTAAAGAAGTTATTGCTATATTTCCTGCCGCTTGGTCTGTACTTAGTTCTTGTCATTCGTTTATTCAGCAAGGTCACTGTGAGCCTCCAATGTGCCAGATGTTGAGTATATAAGAGAACAAGTAAGGCTTGGGCCTTACCCTTGAGGACCTTGCAGACCCGGGGGAAAGAAGGGAGACAGAGGGATAATTCCAGGTCCCCTGTATAAGCAAGTTATCAGTTATTGTGGAGGCACAAAGGAGGGTGTGAAATTTCAGCCTGAGGTCTTCTGGTGGAAAACCTAAAAAGTGGTAGCAGAGGGAGCAGCAGGTACAGAGAACTTAAGCATGAAACGGCGAAGCTTCTAGAGGGTCTCGGCGAGGTGCTGCAGCGTGCCCTGCACTGTCTCTGGGTAGGATGCTGAGGCAAGCCTGCAAGAGGCTTGGCAATGTGTGCTTTATTTTGTAGGAACAGGAAGGGTGGGGAGTGGAGATTTGTAAGCAGGGAAGCAATAAGCTCAGACTCACATTTTAGTGGCTAATTCTGGAGGAAGGTTTAGATAAGGGAGCTCTTCCAGGGAGATGAGTTAGAATATTGTACGAGTCCAGCTGAGAATTTCTGGACGATGGTACCATAGTCACCATGGGAATGTAGAGATCGCAAGGATGTAACTCAAGACTTCCTGCCAGGTGGGATGGTGGTGGGAGGGGAAAGCTGGACACACTGACTCTGCCCAGATGAGGGTGCCTTCAGAGCTTCTGGAGGACCAGTGGATTCTTAGCATTTTATTAGGGATGTGTATCTCCTGTACTCCCCCACTCACAGGTACAGGATCCTATTTTAAAAGTGCAGCGAAGGAGATGAAACATCTTTGCACTGCATTTTAATAATGTCAGGGAGCTCTCTTAAGCTTCTTCCAGGGAAATTCAGTAGGTTCTTAGAATAAATAAGTTCATAAGGCCCACACTCAGGGCAGGAGGCAGGACCAGGTTGGGGGAGGAGGGTGGATTGCATGCTTTTTCCTCTGCAGGCACTCAGTCCAGCAATGGAATGAGGATGGATGTATCGAGCAGCCCTTCCTAGGCTCCAGGCACTGTTCCTACTCTGTGTGAAAGAATAAACAAGACACGATCCAGGTTCGCAACGGTGGGGGAGGCCAAGGCCCACTCGTTTCCGCACAGTGATGGAGATGTATATCTGATCCATTGCTGGAATCACACGGGTGCGATAGACTCTGGTTTCATGGGGCTGAGAAGATACAGCAGGAGAGGAGGGTCCTTTGAGCCCCACAGTGAGAACTTCCCCTGGCAGAGGGGTGGGCGCAGAGGCTTGTCGGGAGCAGCACATGGACTGGAAGTAATTATTGCCCTTGTGGCTCAGGACACATGGCAAAAAATGAGGCTGACATGTTGACTGGGCCATGTCACAGAGGAGAATGTTCTCTCGGAGAAAATAAAGAAATGTGAGAAATTACCCAAAGATTTCAAGTGTAAAGAAAATCGTTCAGCATGTCTGAGCGCTGCCAACAGGGACATATGTGTCCCCCACCCCAGGTTCTTGGGAGTAGATTCTCAGCTTAGCGTGTGATTGAACCACATCTGTGACATCCCCTCTCTACTAGATTTATGATTTCTGCTCAATTGTGTGTTAACTTGTAACAATAATGCATTCACTATTTGTTAAAATTCCTGCTCTGGCCTCAGAAAAATCCAAAGAGGAATTTCTTAACATCAAATTAAATAAATAAGAAAACAACCAGTAGTTGGGAACATTAAGTGCATTCAAAAAAAAGAGAGAGACAGAGCTGCTGATGCCCAGATTAGTCCTCATCAAAGAAGCCTAATGCTGAGGGGCTCTTACCCACGCTGCCCCCTGCCCTTCCTCATGGTAACTGACCCTTGAGTCCTTTCTGATTAAACCTCCAAATGTTGTCTGACAATGACCTCCTTTCCTGCTTTGCAGGAAGGTGGCAGATGATCATCAAGAACTACCTCTACTCCCTCATAGAAACTTACAAATGTGTTTGCACCTACACTCAGCTTTTCCTCCTCTCCTATCCCATTGTTCTTCACACTTCCCTGTATTTTTCAAGTGTCGTCCATTGAACAGACAATTTTTGTCATGGGAGGAGCAGTGCCCCCATGGCCAAATCCACCTGTGAAATTATGTGAGAATTGCAATTTTAATCAAAATCTTCAGTGTAAAAACATGGAAGTCACTAATTCAATGACCTAAACAATTTGAAAATTCAAGTAAATTTCTAGCGTTGTAATATCTGACAGAATAGTCAAACAAGGAATGAATGACATAACTGTAGAGTTAAAATAGTGTAGCACTTAACATTTTAGTTATTTAAGAAAGTTCCACTCATTTACAATCTTGATCCTTTAGATAAGCATAGAAGTAGAATTCTTGACTTGGTGAAGCCATACTCTTTCCAGGCTACTGACAAATTCCTGAAGAACCATGAGCTCCACGTTGCCACGTTGCGCAGTGCCATGACCTACTTACAAGTCCAGCCCTCCAGATTCACCCTTGCTCTTCTGTGCCCACACCCTGTTCCCTGGGAGAGAGTTCTAAACCACGAGGTGGATCATGTCACTCAGAATCCAAATCCATGCTCCTTAATGTGGCCATCATGATCTGGTTTATGGGTTTCTCCATTTCATTGCTCTCTGCTCTACCACAGTGTGCCCACAAGCTGCTTGCTTTCCTGGATGAAGAGGGTTCTCAGATATCTATACCTCTGCTGTTTTGCACCTGCTGTTCATTCCGCCTGGCTTTTATTTTTAATGAATTTCAACAGCTGCTTTTGCTTTTCTCAGCATTTGAAACTAAGTGCTAGCATTGGCACTTGGGGAGTCTTCCTCTCCGTTCCCATTCCCCTTTGGGCAATTTTGTGGTGCCTCAGTGCTCACCTTGCCACACCACTTGACATACCACGTCATCATTATCTCATCAGTGGTCTGTCTGTCCTCCTGTTCCACACCAGAGTAGATGATGATGCTCCTCTTCCATTCATCGTGTCTAACCGAGTGCCAGGAACAGGGTAGGCGTCACGTGGAAGGGTTTTGTTTTTTTTTTAATTTAACTTTTAATATTACTCTTTCCATTAAGAATACCAGCTTCTTTTAATTTATTAATTCACCAGAATTATCAGTAATACCTGCATTATATGACTTACTGCATTATTAAAATCCCACCAATTTTGTTGTTGTTTTGCTTGTATCTTGTCTGATAGCTTTCTCCTTCTTACATTGGTCATTGGAAGATCACCAAATTAGTAATCTGCCTTTAGTGACTGTGAGGAACATTGTGGTTTATATATTGTGTGCTAACTATATTCTTCACTTTTATTTTTCCTCTGCCCCTATTTATTGAGAATTCGTTTTATATTTTATTCTGTCTTGTGCCCAAAGTACTGGACATGTAGCTCTTCAACAAATACTAAGTTCCTCCTTTGTGAAAAAAAAATTTTTAAAAATTAGGGGATCATGTACAAAATGTATAAGCCTTATTCCTACAGAGACCATACTGCCTGTTAGTATTGATATTTGTTTTACAAAATGCAAATCATTATAATGTAACTTCCTATTTAAATATTTGTGTTTACCTAAGCCAAATAGATTGAGGTCTAATATTTAATAGATGCTTTTTAAGAAAGAATAAACTAAGGTAATCACTTTAAAACCAGTTATTTGGCTCATACCCTTGTATGTAGTGGCTTCTGATGTTCTTTATCTGTTAGTTGTATTATTTTAGAAATCCAGGAGAGAGGTCTTTATGGGTAATGCTTTAATATAATAATTAATTATATAAGCTGTGCTTCATGAAGTTCTTAATACATGCCACACATTTTGCTGGAATACGTACACATGTGTGTATATATAATTTCCCATCCCTTCAGAATACTTAAGGGATCACAATTTACAGGTAAAGAAACAGATTCTGATATGGGAATGAGCCTGATTAAAATCATTGATAGTAAATTATGGAAGCTCATCTAACTCCAGATCCTTTCTCTTACCCCTTGACCATATTTCTCTACTTCAAGAGATCTGGTGGTAATCACTAAACTGATTAACATTGGTTAAGACCAATGTTCCAAAATAGTTAGATTTTTTTTTTTTCAGGCTCATTTAAATATTAAGTAAATAGCAAGTAATCCAAAGTCACTATAGAATTGACTAACACCAGAAACTTGGTAATCAGTTTCAGGGTAGGATTCATACTTTCATGGACATAAATGTCATTGTAATATATCTAATTTGATTTTATAAAATGGTCATTTCTCTGAATCTTTTTGAATTCCACAGTGCTTTTAAAATAACCATAGTGTGCTTGTTATTACATCTGCAGAATGTCCTCAGTTTGAAGCTTGTCTCCAGTAGCACTAGGAGGATGGCTTTTGCTCTTGTTGTTGTTGTTTATTGTAAGAGTTGTAAGAGCTCTTTTTATACTGAATATTAGACCGTTATCAGATATGTGATTTGGAAATATTTTCTTCCATCCTGTGGATAGTCTTTTCACTGTCTTGCTGATGTCCTTTGATGCATACATTTTTAATTTTGATGAAGTCTATTTTGTCTATATTTTCATTGGCTGTTTGTGCTTTTGTTGTCATATCTAAGAAACTAATGACTATTCCAAAATTAAAAAGATTTACACCTATGATGTCTTCCAGGAATTGTATAATTTAAGCTTGTATACTTAGATGTATGATGCATTTTGTGTTAGTTTTTGTGTACGGTGTGAGGTAACGGTACAGCTTTATTCTTTTGGATGTGGGTATTCAGTTGTTCCCACACCATATACTGAAAAGACTGTTCTGTTCACCACTGAATTGTCTTGGCACCCTGTTGAAAATGAGTTGACCATAGCTGGAAGGGTTTATTTCTGTCCTCTCAGTTCCATTCTGTTGATCTGCATCTCTACCAGTACCTCACTGTTTTGACTACTTAGCTTTGTAGTGAATTTTGAATTGGGAGGATGTATGGTCTATCCTGGAGAATGTACCATGTGTAATTGAGAAGAATGTGTATTTCACCCTTACTGGGTAGAGTGTTCTATAGATGTCTGTTAGGTATAGTTAGTTTGTATTGTTCAAATCTTCTATTTCTTTTTTGATCTTTTTTTGTAGGTGTTCTTTTTATTATTTAAAGTGTGATGTTTAAGTTCCCAGCTATTATTGTTGGATTATCTCTTTCTTCCTGTAATTTTGTCAGTTTTTGCTTCATTTCTTTTGAGCTCTGTTGTTATATACATGTATATATATGCATACATCTTGATTGACTCTTTTATCCTTATAAGTAAATGTGATTTTACTCTGGTAACAATTCTTGTCTTAAAGTGTATTTTGTCTGATATTAGTGCAGCTATGATAGTTCTCTTGATATGTATTTCCATGGTGTACCTTCTTCCATCCTTTTTCTTTCAATGTATTTTTATCTTTGAATCTAAAGTGTATCTCTTGTAGACAGCATGTGGTTGGATCTCTTTTATTTATTTGTTTATTTTAAAGATTTTATTTATTTATTTGACAGAGAGAGACACAGAGAGGGAACACAAGCAGGGGGAGTGGGAGAGGGAGAAGCAGGCCTCCGGCCAAGCAGGGAGTCTGATGCGGGGCTCGATCCCAGGACCCCGGGATCATGACCTGAGCCGAAGGCAGATGCTTAATGACTGAGCCACCCAGGTTCCCTGGTTGGATCTCTTTTAAACATGATGCCAATTTCTGTTTTTTTTTTTTTTTAAATTCCATTTTATTTAGTCCATTTACATTTAGTGTAATTACTGATAAGGTAGGATTTATATCTGCCATTTTGCTATGTTTTCCCTCTGTCTTAAGTCTTTTTTGTACCTTACTATCTCCTTTTGTTGTTAGATATTTTTAATTGCATCACTTTAACTGCATTGTCATTTTTTTCTTAAAGGTTTTATTGATTCACCTTTAGAGAAAGTGCGCATGCATGTGAGTCAGATGCTCAAACAACTGAGCCACCAAGGCACCTCTCTTTTCTTGTTTTTTGTTTGTTTGTTTGTTTTTTATTAGTCTGCCCTAGAGATTGCAGTTTACTTTTTAACTTATGTCAGTCTTTTTCAAAATTACATCAGCTTAATTTTAACAGTAAACAAAAACTTTGCTCCTTCTTTAGCTCTGTCCTTACCTGATCACTTTTGTGTTGTTTCTGTCATATACGTTGCAGCTTCATACATTGTGTGCCCATCAACACAGAATTGCAATTAGTTCTTCATGCAGTTGTTTTTTAAATCAAACGAGGAAAAAGGAATTACAACAAAAACACATTTATAGTTTTGTCTTTCCCTAAGTAGCTACCTGTATTAGTGTTATTTTTTCATGTGGATTCAAGTTACTTTTTAATGACCTTTCACTTTACCTTAAGGACTCCTTTTAACATTTCGTGTAGAACTTATCTGCTGTTGATGAATTCTCTGTTTTTGTTTACCCAAGAATACATTAATATTTCCATTTTTGAAGGATAGCTTCACTGGTTATAGAATTCTTAGTTGACAGTCTTTTTCTTTTAGTACTTAGAATGTGGAATCCCATCGTCTTCTGGCCTCCGTGGTCTTTCTTGAGAAATCAGCTCTTGCTCTTATTGAGAATCTCTTTCACATGATGAGCAGCTTCTCTCTTGCTGCTTTAAGATCCTCTCTTTGTCTTTGTCTTTCAACGTTTTGATGATGATGTACCTAGGTGTGGGTCTCTTTGAGCTTACCCTACTTTGAATTTTTTGAGCCTCTTGGATGGTAGATTAAAGTTTTTCATCAAATTTGGGAAGTTTTTAGCCATTATTTTTCTATATAATCTTTTTGCTCCTTACTTTCCTCTTCTCTGGGTATCACATTATGCATATGTTCATGTTTGATGGTGTCCCACAGGTCTCTGAGACCCTGTTCATTTTTCCTTATCTTTTTGTATCTTCTTCCTCAAACTGGATAATCTCAATTGATCTACCTTCAGGTTCACTTATTCTCTCTTCTGCCTAGTTATATCTGCTGTTGAACTTCTCTGGTGAATTTTTCATTTCACTTACACTTTACAACTCAAAAATTTATTTGGATTCATTATTGTTTTCTATAGCTATATTTTTTTTTTTTAAGATTTTATTTATTTATTTGACAGAGAGAGACACAGCGAGAGAGGGAACACAAGCAGGGGGGGTGGGAGAGGGAGAAGCAGGCCTCCCGCGGAGCAGGGAGCCCGATGCGGGGCTCGATCCCAGGACCCTGGGATCATGACCTGAGCCGAAGGCAGACGCTTAACGACTGAGCCACCCAGGCGCCCCTTCTATAGCTATATTAATATTCTCTATTTGGGGGCGCCTGGGTGGCTCAGTTGGTTGGGCGACTGCCTTCGGCTCGGGTCGTGGTTCCGGAGTCCTGGGATCGAGTCCCACATGGGGCTCCCTGCTCAGCGGGGAGTCTGCTTCTCCCTCTGACCCTATCCCCTCTCATGCTGTTTCTCTCTCTCTCTCTCTCAAATAAATAAAAATTAAAAATTAAAAAAAAAAAATATTCTCTATTTGGTGAGGCATCGTTCTCATACTTCAGTTCTTCAGACACAGAGTATCCTTTAGTTTCTTGAATATATTTCAAATAACTTATTTAAAGTTTTGTCTAGTAAGTCTAGTGTCTGATCTTCCTCAGGGTCAGTTTGTTGATTACTTTTTTCTTATGTATGAACCATACTTTCATGTTTCTTTGCCTATCACCTAATTTCTTTTTAAAACTAGAAATTTAGGGGTGTCTGGATGGCTCAGTCGGTTAAGTGTCTGCCTTCGGCCCAGGTCATGATCCCAGGGTGCTGGGATCAAGTCCCGCATTGGGCTCCCTGCTCAGCGGAGAGTCTGCTTCTGTCTCTCTTGCTATCTCTCTCTTAAATAAATAAATAAAATCTTTAAAAAATAAAACTAGAGATTTAACTTAATGTATCAACTGTGGAAATTAAATGCTCCTTCCTTCCAGTATTTTTTTGTTTTCCTTTTTTATTTAGTGACTTTTGCAAACTAATATTGTAAAGTTTATTATGTGTTGTCACTGAAGTGTCTCCTGTTACCTTAGTGGTCAGCTAATGATTAGAGATTTTATTGAGTGCTTGGAAACTGAGTCCCTAGCATGTTGGAACAAGTCATTAAGACTCAGCCAGTTGGTTTACAACTCACTCTTTCCTTGGCCTTGCCTTTCCTTCTTGTGCTGAACCTGCAGGTCATCCTGAGGAGAGAGCTTAGGGTCTTCCCAGGGCTTTCCTGGGCTTCTGCATGGTACTGTGCAGGCGTGTAGCCTTCTAGATTCCCAGGAGTGTGTCAGAGCTATTCAAAGGGCAAGTGGATATCTCATCCTCCCACTTCTCTTGCTGGCTTTTGGTTAGACTGTTACTTGCTCCATCACCTGAAGCAACTAAAATCTTATGTAATTGCCTCTAATTATTTTCTTTGAATACCCCCAGGGAAAAGGCATTTTGTACTGGATGAGCTCCAAGTCAGGTCAAATAAAATCCTCTGGGAATGAGGTTTTGAAAGAACTCCACCCTTTTCCGCGTCCTCCAGCGGCCCCCAGACTGCTGGTGTCCACTGTGGTTACAGCTGTTGGTTTTCAAGGCTCCTGCAGAGCTGGGAGTGGTCCTATTGGAAAAGGACGCATTAAAACATCACAGA
Source organism: Leptonychotes weddellii (assembly GCF_054177405.1). Lineage (NCBI taxonomy): Eukaryota > Metazoa > Chordata > Mammalia > Carnivora > Phocidae > Leptonychotes > Leptonychotes weddellii. The sequence continues at coordinate 165,008,360 of NC_138372.1, forward strand.
GCTCACTGGTTACAGCTGTTGGTTTTCAAGGCTCCTGCAGAGCTGGGAGTGGTCCTATTGGAAAAGGACGCATTAAAACATCACAGAGCTCACTGCTTGTACCAAGATTCAGCCAAGTTTTTAAAAATAAATGCTCCTTAGATCTCTGCAAACCTTTTGTTAATTTTTAGACTTTTGAAAATGTTGATTCTGACAATTTCTGCCAGTTTCTTGTTGCTTTTGTAGAGAAAATATTTGGAGGTTCTTACTCATCACTTTCACTGATGTCACTCTTACATTTTTCTTTACACGATACCTAGATACATATTTAAATGTTAGCTGAATTCATAAAGAGTCACTAAAAGCAGAGTGGTTCTTTTTTCCCAGAAACTTTTCTGACCTTTTTGTACTTCTCCTGTTTTATTTTAGGACTATGATGATGGATATGGCACTGCTTATGATGAACAGAGTTACGATTCCTATGATAACAGCTATAGCGCCCCTGCCCAAAGGTAAGAGTTGATCTCTGATTAGACCCCAGTAACAGACACCTTTGCCTGTCCACATATATACACTCTGGGAAACGGGGATGATCAGACAGTGAGGGTACTGTGACTTGGCTTGCTCTGTTTCTTGTTTGTTTTAGTTGGAGACGCACGCTCTGTCCTACTAACTAGCATGTATTGCTCCTCCCATTTTTATCGTAGTGTTAAAGCAATGAGGCTTGAAAAATAAAAATTGAATTTTTTTTTTACTCTAAAAATTTAACTCAGTGTTCAGTACATTCTGAGGAGGAACAGTGTCTACAAAGTCTGTGGTTATGCAAGTCTTAAGGCTTAGAATCACATCAGCAATGTGTGAATATCCTACATTGTCAGTGCCTGAGGTGGAAAGCCCCCAGGAGTTTTGTTTGGCATTCAGATAACGTTTCTGTTTCTTAGCAGCAGTGATCCTTTTTTCTAACAACTTCAAATTCCTATTTGTGAATAATGAGGTAGCTCTAATTTATTTTCTAAAGAGGTATTTACCCAGAAATAAGTAAGTGCTATCAGAGGCAAAACAGAGCTTTATAGTTTCCTCTTGTGATAATATACCTTGCTGTTCATTGATATATGAAATCAGTGTTTATTCCTGTTCAGAATGTTTTCTTAAATGCCTAGAAACCTCTTGCTTTATGTTTAAAATTCTAAGTGGAGGACAAGGATAGACATGTATACAAAACAACATTTTGCTTTACAAAGCATACAGAAATCAGGACCGGGTGGTGGTTTTGATGAACTCATACAGTGCCGGGCAGCTTTGAACAAGTAGCTGCTGTTACTCCTGAGCTCTGGTACTGAGGTTGACATGGATATAAAGTTCTTCTTCTTCTTCTTTTTGGCTCATGTCAGATTTTTTTCTCATATAATTGTAACAGTTAAGAACCTTCAAACTTGGACTCTGACTGGTCTTTCTGAGTGGGAGCCTGGTGTACTCCTGTCCTTGAGAGTGTTGGCACAGCCTAGGGGACTAGCACTGGTGGGTGCTAGCCAAGACTTTACGTACAGTAGTATCTCGTGTAAGGGTCCCAGCAGCTGCATCAAGTGTGTGGAACCATTCCCACTGTAGGGACGAAGGACTGAGTAATATGCCCGAACTCCCAGGTGGCTTGGAGCGTAAATGGTGACTGGAGCTGCACTTGATCTGTAGAGCTGGGAGGTGAGCTGCACGGGAGGGAGATGAGGTGGGAGGCCGCACACTCCCTGCGGGGTGCTGAGGCTTGGTGCTGCTGGCAGCACGCAGTAGGGATCCCCGAAGAGTTACACGCCAGGGATGGTGTGTTTCGACTTGGAGTCAGAGTGTCATTCCAAGGCAGTGGAGGGGCTTGACTGACAGGTGGTGAGCCTAGAGGCAGAGACCAGTTAGGAGGCCGGTACATTATAAGGCCTTTAAATGTCAGGGAAGACTCACTTAAAGAGACATCTTGCCTGACAGCCAGTCTGCTTCTTTGAAGTGATCTTTTCAGTGTTGCAACTCATCACACCTGAAGGAGGACAGAGAATTGTATAAGAATTGCCCACGTTGACAAGTGTAGAAGCCACTCTTTGTTAGGTATTCTGAGTATTCATTTAATCCTCATGACCTGTGACATAAACATCAGTCCTTTTACAGAAGAAGGGAACTCTGATTTCCAGGAATGAGGGAACTTGCCTGGGATCATGCAGCTTACAAGGAGAGGAGCAGGCTTTGCACCAGGGTCCGTGGCCTCACGCGTCCTCCCCGCAGCATCTCAGGCACGACGGAGGGGCTGCTCGACTGTAAACCCAAGGGAAGCAGCTGTACCATGGGGTAGGATAGAGATGGTTTTATGCACTGTATGAGTTTGCTAGAGTCACTGTAACAAATAACCACAGTCCAGGTGGCTTAAGCAACAAAACTTTATTTCCTCACAGTTAAGAGAAGCCAGAAGTCCAAGGTCCAGGTGTTGGGGGATTTGGTGTTTTCCGAGGCTTCTTCCCTGGGCACACACCTCCTTGCTGTGGCCTCGCATGGTCTTCCTCCTGTGCACGTGCATCCCTGATGTGTACGTGTGTGTCCACGTTTCTCCTCTTCTGATGGTACCCGTCACATTGGATTAGGACCTCTTTGAGGGCCCTGTCTCCAACTACAGTGCCATTCGGAGGTACTGGGATGGGGGCTTCAACATATGCTTCAAGCAGGGGCACGATCCAGCCCGTAACAGGCACATATCATAACACTGGTTTAAGCACAACACTCTGTGTCTCAGAATTAGAATAGCAAACTTGCAAATCCTCCCCAGGATCAGATAGTGAGTATTAACAAGGAAATCACCACCACCACCGTCTTCAGCTTCTTGTTCGTTTACCCTGTGCCTGGTCCTCTCTGTCCTCTCTCCCCTCTCAGCACACCCTAAATATTGCAGAATTCAAGTCTAAACATGCCATCCCCTTACATACAGGTTCAGAGAGATGAAGTGGCTCATCTACACTCAACAGGCTGAGTGGTGATCCAGACCCAGCTTGGCCCCATGGCATCCTCTTTGTCCTTTGTCCCATTGCCTCTCCATTCTCCTCTCGTCATGGCTTTGATTTCAGTGGCTGGAATGAATTCCTGTTAGTATTGCCCATATACAGTATTCAATAATCTAATACTTTGTGATGCTTTAGAATCCCATAGGAATTAGGCCTCCATCTGAACTCGAGGTGTTGCCTTATCAGACTTGGGCTACCTTAATCAAACCTAAAATTTCATTTATGCTGTGTATTAATGTTGTAGGCTGGGACTAATGAAATTAAGAGTCTTATTTTTCCAGTTTTACATTAGATCCTTTCAGCAAAAAGCATTCACTGCCACTACTCTCAAGGAGCATACAGCCTTAATATTCACTAATAGATAATAAATACCATGTAACACTCAATGATCTGTAGTCTACAATTCCTTGATTTTGACACTTCACGTACTGTAAACATAATTTCGTACTTCAATAATTTTCTCAATCAGAGTTTGAAAGCCCATTCTGTGCCATAGTTGTAAGGTTCAGTATAACTGCAGAATTCTTTACCTGGTCTGCTTTGAGATGACAGAGCTATTCTGAAAATGTCCTTTGACACATCATGGTGAGTCACCTGCTCTGTCCAGCATGGTAGCCACTAACTAGCTCATGTGGCTGTTGGACCTTGAAATGTGGCCAGTGCAGATTGGGATGCGCTGGAAGCATAGGACACACACCAGAGTCCTAAACGTAGCATGAAATAAAGAATACAAAATAGGGGCGCCTGGGTGGCTCAGTGGTTGAGCACCTGCCTTCGGCTCAGGTCATGATCCCGGGGTCCTGGGATCAAGTTCCACATCGGGCTCCCTGCTCAGCAGGAAGCCTGCTTCTCCCTCTCCCACTCCCCCTGCTTGTGTTCGCTCTCTCGCTGTGTCTCTCTCTGCCAAATAAATAAATAAATAAATAAATCTAAAAAAAAAGAATACAAAATAAATACATTATTAAAATTAATTTTACCCATTTCTTTTTCTTTTCTTCTTTTTTTTAATGTGACTACTAGAGAAATTCAAATTACAAATTTCTCTTGGATAACGAAGAGTTAAAGACTCTGGTTCATGGGCGTCTGGGTGGCTCAGTTGGTTAAGCAACTGCCTTCGGCTCAGGTCATGATCCTGGAGTCCCTGGATCGAGTCCCGCATCGGGCTCCCTGCTCGGCGGGGAGTCTGCTTCTCCCTCTGACCCTTCCCCCTCTCATGTGCTCTCTCTCATTCTCTCTCTCTCAAATAAATAAAATCTTTAAAAAAAAAAAAAAAAAAGACTCTGGTTCACTCTCTCTCTGGCACAACAGGCACGTTGTAGTGTCTCCAGATTGGGGCCCACACGTTGGGGGAAGCAAGTCAACTCACCAGGTGCAGAAAGAAAATGAGAGAGGGTCAACTCCTGTCCATCCTTTTAAAATTTCTATTTTGATGTTTTGTGTTATGTGTAAATCTAACTTACTAATGCTCTAATGCACATGTTACCCAAAAACAATTACAATTACAAGATCAAAAGTGGTTTTCTTTCTGATACAGATGTGTTGTAAAAACCTTTTGTTGGAGATCTGGGCCATAGTGGTTAAGAGTCTGGCTGACCTGTATTTAGACCCCACTTCAGTATTTGCTGGTTATATGGCTTTGGGCAAGTTACTTGACCTCTCTAAGCCTCAGTTTGTAATGTGTATAGCTCTGTTTCTTCTGTAGATGGTCAGCCTGAAAGTTGAATGAGGCAGGAAATCCCACGGTCTGTGGGAATTGTTGGGGGGTAGGGAGAAGGCATGTCATCCACAGTGTCTTTTCTGTGAGAGAGTGAATGAGGTAATCTGTGTAAGGCAGTTAAGGCAGGGTGTAAGGCAGTTAGCACATTGTGCTGAGTAAATTCTAGTTCCTGCCCTCCTTCCCCAGTTCTGAATTATTCTGCATCTCATTTCACATAGGGAAGCTAAGAGAAAATCCAGAAGGGTTGTGTGAATAAATGCTTTACAGGGAAAATGAGAAGAGGGAGGGGACCTTGTGGAGGCCGCTCCCCCCTGGGATGGTCAGTATCAGTATTTAACATAAACTGGGATTAGCAAACTGAGCAGCTGTAACCCACTTGAAAACAAAACAAAGCAGGACAGCAGGCTCACGTGGCTGGTCATTGGGTATTGTTACCCGCTGTGCAAAAGGGTCCCTTTTGGTAATGACGTTTAAACTTTATAAGCGGTAATCATTTTATGATACTGTTTTGTTGCAGAAACAGTTTCTCTCAGGAGGTTTTACAAATTAGGAATTTTTTCTCCCGATTTTCAAATACCTTGTATTAAAATTAGAGTACAAATGAGAATCCCTGCAGAGTGATAGAAAATTCAGTATAGTTCAGCTACATTTCCCCATTGATTTTTGTAATGACCTTGATAGTGCTAATACTGTAGTGTAAAACAAAAGCATTGTTTCTCTAACTTCACACATTTAATGAGTAACAAGCTGTCAACACAATTACTGTGAAGAGAAATATGAACTATTCTTTATAATATTGGAATTGTTCTGACATAGATTGGCTCAAAAATAGTTATTGATTGATTTCTTTAGACACCCCTCCTGAATAGCAGTGATGAATAAAAAGAGCAGGTGATAAATGGCCTCAGCCCTCAGACACCTGCCCCTCCCTTGACATGACTTGAGACTTCACAAAAGTCCTAATTTCGACTCTCAGAAACCACTTGTAAATATATCCATTTCATTCTAGATTAAACAATTCATTCTTTATTGGATGTTTTATTTATAATCCTAAAATAGTTGCAGTTGTATAACACGATGCCCATAGTATTTAATAACACTGTACTGAATTTGGGAAGTTTGCCAGGAGAGTAGATTGTAGGTGCTCTTACACACAAGAAGGTAACTATGTGAGGAGAAAATATGTTAAGAGCTTTAATGTAATAATCATCTTGCTGTATATTTGTAAATCAAGTCATCACGTTTACAACCTTTTATATAATTTTTATTAAAAATATCACAATATCAGTTTGTGTGCCTAGTAATTGTAAATTCTCAAAGGAATATTTGATTCCTATTGTGATCATAAAGAAAGTAGAACAAAAAGGGTATCAGAAAAGTGTTAATACCAGTGATGGGTATTAAGGAGGGCACGTACTGCATGGAGCACTGGGTGTTATGCAAAAACAATGGATCATGGATCACTACATCAAAAACTAATGATGTATTGTATGGTGACTAACATAACATAATAAAATTAAAAAAAAAAAAAAAGTGTTAATACCCCTGAGCATAAGTGGATGGCTGTGTGGTAAGAATAGTGAGTTTCTGGATGAGTTTAATACAACATTCCAGTTTCCCAAGAGCTTTGTGGTTTGACCATACTTTAAAGTACATATTTCATCCCACCCTCCAAAATCTCTGAAAGCATTTAAAATTTCTGAAAAAAGGAATTAGGAATAATAGCTCCCAGTTTTGGAGGATCTGTTGAGTCTAGCACTCAGCATTTATGTTCTTTATATGCAGTATCTCCGATTTTTATAGTGGCCCTACATGGTGAGTGTCCCACGCACAGAAGTTGAGGATAGCAGTGTTTAGCAACTTTCCCAAGAATACACAGCTGAGAAGTACTGGAGCCTAGGTTTTTGTCTGATGCCAAGAACCATTACCCAGCTAAGAAAATTTTTTTTTTAATGTAAAATCATATTGACTTGTTTTTGTAAAACAACACCTAAGCCCCTTTATCCAGATAGGCAGGGTGACAGAAGCTGCCAGAAGGTATGAGTACTCCTGGTTTGTTTTCAAATACCAATTCCAAGGAAAGCAACGAGACAAAAACTGACGTTGCCATGTGCCTGCCGCCTACTTGCTATCGCTTTTGCTGGCAGCTTTAGGATTATATGTCCAGCAACGCCTTCTCAAGAGCCAACTATGGAGGTCAGAAAAGGATTTGGAGTTTTCACTTTGGAAATGATGACCTGTTGTTTAACTTAAGTTGTAACCGTTTAAAATCAGTAAAACTGTTTTTCAGGAGATAATCGCCATGTGTGTGGTGTCACGGTTGCTTGTCTCGGACTTGTAAAAGCAGTAATGGTTTGGCGTGGATTAAGAGTTTGTTAACTCGCCTTGTAAAATTTCTGTCAAGTCTCCTTTCACCTAGCCTGCTCCTTGGAGTTGTCTGCCTGCTGCGTAACTACTGACCATGCCTCTTGGCAGAAACTAAGCCGTGTAAGCTGTTGACAAACAAATACATCCAGCCTGTATTACGTAGATGTTGGTGAAAAGCAGAGATACCAGCCCAGATTATACAGTAAACCCATAAAGTCCTTAATTCTCAGTCAACGACTCTGTAGTAAGAAAGAAAGGAAGGAGGGCTATCGTGAAAAGGTGAAGCCAGCACCTAGAAGGGAAAAGGGAAGGAAGGACGCGCTGAGGTGTTGGCAGGAGTCAGAATTGCACTGATGACCATCATTATGCGCTGACCACCCACCGCGGAGTATTGATTACACCCCGATAGATACGTGTGTGTGTGTGTGTGATGTCTGTCTGTCTCTGATATGAACTTTAACCTTAACAGGTGGAAATGATCATCCCCATTTTATTCTTGAGAACACTGAGACCCAGAGAAAGATTAAATAAGTGGTCCATGTTACCCACTTGATGACTGTTGATTTCAGTCCATTTTCTTTTTATTATAGGAGTGTTTTTCCAAGGGTAGTACACATACCACTGATGTTCACAACATGATTTCAGATGGCACACAGGCAGACCTTTTTTTACAGTTGTAATGATAGATTTTAAAGTTACTGGGAAAATATACTTAGCATGTCAAGCACATGATTTTATGAATATTGCTGTAATTTAATTATGATACATTGAGGTGAAAACAAAGTCAATACAAAGAGTAATGTTAAGTCACCGGTAGGATGAGTGGGCACATGGGTGACAGAAGTCCTGCCAGCCGTCCAGGAGGGACTCTAGTGTGGCCAGCACCGCACTCTGCGTTTGTTTACTGGGTAATGGCCCACTGGGGTGTGCCACTGCTGAGAAAGGAGGGGCGGTCAGTGAACCAGAGCCATGATCGGGCCTCCCTTGGGGTTACTAACTCGATAGCCTGACTCTATTGAAAGCAAGCCAAGAAGTTTTATAGCTCCAGCAGGAAATTCCTTAGGATTAAATTAGTAAAAAATAAAGGAAAAATTTCCAGATTCATTAAGTTAGCACACTTTGAAGAAATCAAGTATCAATTGAGTACTTAGGAAGTGTTCATTACTATATCAGATGCTCTTATGCCTGCCATTTCGTTTTATCCCCAAGAACCTCTGTAAGATCGTTACAGGCCTTACTTTTATGAATAAGGAAGCTGATGCTCGGAGAATGTGAGCCTGACCAAAGTCACGTAGCTGACAAGTCAGGCCTCATACCCAACTCTCTTAAAGCTCAAGCCCCTGTTCTTCTGCTCACCTCGGAGGCAACAAGTAAAAAAACCTGTCCCTGTGCATGTGGAGAGTACCCACCTCCTGTACTGACCATGTGGAATCTTCATGCGTGATCTTGACGAGTACACGGGAACACAGGACTGGGGCAGACGCAGGCTAGTGGTAATAAATCAGTTGCCGCTGTCAGTTCAGTCTTTCATGTTCTTGAGAATACACGAGATTTATCACTGAGGAATTGCAGAATAATGGCAGTGTGTGAAAACAAAGTCCACCAGGGAGATGTACTACATCATTTGGATTTAGCGCTGCCATCTGCTTAATAGTGTTGAGAAGACTAAAGCGGTGCTTATGATCAGCCATTCAGAGCAGCAACAGATGCTGCAGAGCACACGGGGAAATGTTGAGGATGCGACAGGGTTTCCAAAAAGTTGGGGTGTTGCTTATCAAACCCCAATTTTAAGCCTTCACTATAAAATTTTAAGGTCTGTTAGATAAAGCAATCCACTCTGACTCTCCCCATGTTTCCTTTCGTCATGTTTCACACATCCTTAAAATGTATTTTTGTTGATTTTTAGAAGAATTTTCCTGACAAATCCTGTATAGATTTAAATTATGATGTGATTTAGTTTAAAAGACTGTGGGCTATAAAACCAGACACACCTGGATTTGAACCCCAGCTCCATCACATCCTTAGCTGCGTGATTTTGGCCACGTTATTCAGCTTGTTCCAGTCTGTTCTCATCTGTGAAATGACGACAATATCTGACTTACAAGACTGTAGTTAGATGGAATGGCAGCTGCGATGTAAAGAGCAAAAGTTCAGTCAGCTCACTAACGTCACACACACTGAGCACCACACACTGTGCACTTCACAGCCTTATGGCAAGAGGGTACTGTTATTACCCCATTTTATAGATGAGGAAATTGAGTCACAGACTTTGTGGGACATGGAAAGTAAGTGCTGGAGCCGGCATGTGAGGCCAGACGGTCTGAGCACTCTGCTCTCCTGCCTCTCTGTGCACCTGTGGTTGTTAGGAGTGTAGTCACTGCATCTAGAAACTGGTATAGTCTTTTTCTGAGGAAGACTCCTGTCAGTAAAATCCCAGCAAATAAACAATCTGAATAAAATTATATATATATATATATATATATATATATATATATATATATAAAATATATATATATATATATAAATGATTCCCCATTTGTGAAATAGGTATTGAAGTCTTCATTTAATTTAGATTGTTTAGAATCGTAACATGTTTGGAAGCACAGACTTGAGGTCAAAGCTTGAAGTTACTTGTGAAGAATGATTTATAATAGAGAACGTCAGGGTGCTTGAATTTCTCAGAATCTAGTCAAACCTCATTTACTGGACTCATGACTTTAGCGGCTGAAATAATTCAGACCTGGTATAGATTGTATTTTCCGCCTCTGTTTGTCATCATGAAGGGATATGTTCCTTTTGGAAAGTAATTTAACAAGTGTTCATCAGGAACCTCAGAAGTGCTTGCAATCTTTGACTCAATATTTGCACAGTACATGCCTGAACTTACTATACAGTGAGTGTCTGACAGTGTAAGTAAGTATGTTTAACAGCTCTTTAAAAGGGGCGCCTGGGTGGCTCAGTTGGTTAAGCGACTGCCTTCGGCTCAGGTCATGATCCTGGAGTCCCAGGATCTAGTCCTGCATCGGGCTCCCTGCTCGGTGGGGGGTCTGCTTCTCCCTCTGACCCTCCCCCGCTCTCATGCTCTCTCTCTCTTAAATAAATAAATAACAAATTAAAAAAAAAAAAAAGCTCTTTAGAAAGAATAAACAATTTTGGCAAAATTCAGGGAAAGAGATACGACATTTTAGATATGGGAAAGAGACCTATCTGTATCACCTTGGCCAAAGTAACAGAGCTAAAGCAGCGCCTTACTGAAGGCCGAGTCAGGCCTTGGTCAGTGAGGGTGGAGGGCCAGTCTCCTGGATTTGAATCACGGCTTGGCGCTGGCCAGCCCTGCAGCTGAGGTCCCGTTACTGAACCTGCCCTTCAGGTTCCGCATCTGGAAACCACGGGTGATGGTAACAGTAAGCACCTCATAGGATTGTTGCAGAGTTAAATGAGTTAATATACAGAAAGCTCTTTGAACAGTTCTGGCACATTGTAAATGCTGTCATTAGCCATCATTACTGTAATTATCTAAAATCCTTGGGGCTAAGAGTCTTAGATTCAGAATTTTTGAATTTGGGAAGACAGTATGGTTACATACCGTATGTTACACAACTCCAGTAGGTCTGCTTGTGCTTCCCCGGCATAGTGACTACCCCTTGGATTATTTGAAGTTTATGATCAAGGAAAATGTGATTACAGAGAGATGAAAAGCATGTATGGCAATTGAAAAGGAGATTTCTGAGGAGGGGCATGATGTTCAGCCTTGGCAGTTTGTGATCTTACCAATAGAACAATATTGTTAGTGCTAGCAATTAATTTTTAAACAAGATGGACTAAAGGATTGGGAGAGGACCTTCCCGTCCAGTAGGAGCCATTATGGCAGCCAGGTCACTCTTGATTTTGATTTTTGTCTGTAGCCTCACGTCGGGTCACCCACAGATGGTCTAACCTTATATTGAACTGTGGGTAATTCGCTCGATTACTCATGAAGTAGATGTCAAAGCGTAGTATGAGAGTATATTTAATTCCTTCGTGGCTCCTTCCATTATTTCTTCACACATACCTTTTAAAGACATTGTGGTTATATATTTCTGTGAAAATTACACATGCATGTTTCTTTTTTAGACTTTTCCAAGATGGCACAAACAGGATGATTTGCTTTTCTTTACATTTTCTTCCTTGACAAATTGCTTGCAGTGGAGCGGCAGTTCCCTGAATCAGTGGTTTTGCCATCCAGCAAGCTTCCCCGACCCGCTCCTCATGGCACGTTCCTTTCCTTCCATGTGCTGTCAGGCACTGAGCTGGTCTTCTGTGTTTTCAAAATACTCTCATCGCCTCCATTCTCTAGTAGTACCTACTAGACTACTGAGACTCTGTCTCTTTTTTTACAGAGAGCCTCTCAGTAGCAGGGACCCTTTGTTTTCGTCTTTCTGTCCCATATCTCGTGGTCAGAGAAGTGATCTATCTGTGGTTTTCAGTTAAATGCATAACACTTAAGAAGTCTGTATCTGTTTTAAAAGTTTCTTTCCTGGAAACACAGTAGAAAGTCTGATCGCATTGGAAGTCTCCTGTGAAAATGCATGTCGTCCGCACTCTGGCTGTGTAGAAATATCACTGATACAGCCTTAAAAAATAACACGAAGCAGGTGCCCAAACCAATCTTCTGTTTATTATTTTTAGTCTGGATTTTGGTGTAGCACAGATCTTAAAGTTTTTAAACTCTACAGATAATTTCATTGGGCAGCCAACATTGAGAGCTATCCTTCTTGGCTAGCAAGCATTCTATAATGAGGTGTTATATATAAAGCACTTTTCGCAGTGCCTAGCAGATGTTGCTAAGTAAATGTTTCCCGAAGAAATACAGTATTGGAATTTCTGTAATGGCTTCCATTCATTTGTTCAGCAAACAACTATTGAGTACCTACCGTGTTCCTAGAACTATCCCGGGTGCTTGATAAGTATCCATGAACAAAAAAAGGTAAAGATGGTGCCCTTGTAGAGCTTAAATTCTAGTGCTACTCATGTTTACACATGGCAGTCATGCTCAGCTTCATGGAGGAGATGATCAAAGACTTGAAGGAGGTAACAGAGTTTGCCCGAGGGGCCATCTGTGGCAGCAGCAATCTGTGCAAAAGACCTCTGATGGGGTCTGTCCCGTGTCTTCTGGTATCTTTAAAGTCCGTCGGCTTCCATTCCAGTCTGTAATTTTAACTTTTTTAATAGGAAACTTCAGATTTCCCTTTGGAATAAGATATTTTTGAATAATTTGGAACAAAGTGTTTTAACTGTCCAAGAATATGTTGTAATAATTCTTCCTGTCTATTAGTCTCAGTATGATTGAAGGAGCTTGCGGACTTAAAACTATGAAGATACAGGAGACTGTTACCTTGGCCGGTGACAGCTTTGGTTTGCAGGATAATGGCTCTCAGAAATACCCACATCCTCGTCCCCAGGGCCTATGGTTATGTTACCCTACATGGCAGAAGGGACTTTGCAGATGTGATTAAGGATCTTGAGATGGGGAGATTATCCCTCATGATCATAATTGCAAATGCCTTTACCAAAATATATTAGCAAATCAAAAATCAGTTACCTTATCATGACCAAATAGAGTTTCTCTCAGCAATGCAAGATTTATATAATACATGAAAGTAAATCCGTGTAATTCACCACATTAACTAAATGGAGAAGAATCATGTGATCATTTCCATAAATGCAGGAAAAATGTTTGACAGAATTTAATGTATATTGATGATTAATAATAAATAGAGGTCTGAGCAAACTGGAAGTAATGGGACAGTTTTCCCCTGCTTGACAGAAGACATCTGCGAGAACACACACACACACACACACACCCTTAAGCTAACATCATTCTTCACTGAAACATTCCATGCTTTCCTGCTAAGACGGGGGACAAAGCAGGTTTGCCCACACTCCGCTTGCACTCAGCGTTGTACTGAGAGGCCTGATCTGTGCAGGAAGGTGAGTGAAAAAGAATAATAGGCATACAGATTGAAAGTAGACTGTCTTTATTCACTGATAACATGATCAGGTAGTTGAAAATCCTAAGGGACCCACTAAAAAACTACTCAAACTAATCAGGCAGTTTGTCAGTTGTAATGCATTCAGTATACAAGTCCTGTATTTCCACGGACTAGCATTTAGCAAGTGGAAGACAACTCCCCCAGAGAGACCATGTGCAATAGTGTCAAAAAACATAAAATACTTAGAGATCATTTTTAAACAGTCTTATTGACATATATTTTACATGCTGTAAAATTCACCATATAAGTTAAAAATTTATTACTTTTAGTAAATTTACAAAGTTATATGACTCTCACCATAGTCCTATTTGGGAACTTTTTTTTTTTGTTTTTCATCACTGTAATAAATTCCCTCATCTCTGTTACAGTTAATCCTTTTCCTAGCCCCAACCCCAGCCCACCATTAATCTCATTTTTGTTTTTACAGATTTCCCATTTTCTGAGCCTTTCATTTAGATGTGATCAAAATATATGACTTTTTACATCGGTATTTTTCTTAGCATTATGTTTTTGAGGTCCATCCCCATCATAGCATTTATCGGTATTTTATTCCTGTTTTATTACCAAATGGTATTCCATTTATGGATATATGGCATTTTGTTTATGCTTTTACTAGGTGACTGACTGTTGTTTTCACTTCTTAGCTCTTATGAATGATGCTACTGCGAACATTTATGTGCAAGTCTGTGGAGCTTGTGTTTTCATCTCCCTTGAGTAGAGATCTAGGAGTGGAATTGCTGACTCAAGTGGTAATTTTATGTTTGACTTTTTAAGAAACTGCCCAACTGCTTTTTCAAGGTGATTCTACCATTTTAAATTTCCACCAGTGATGTGTGAGGATTCTTAAGGATAATTATAACAAAAATGTGCAAGATCTCTATACTGACAACTGTTAATAAAACACTGCTTATAGAAAGTAACGAAGGCCAAACTAAATGGTGATACATACCCCATGTTTTTGCATTGGAAGACTCAATACTGAGAAAGACATTGATTCCCTGAAATTATCTGTAAGTTCAGTATAATTCCAATCAAAACCCCTGCTGGTTTTTTTTTGTTTTGGTCTGGTTTCGTTTGGGTTTTTTTGTTTGTTTGTTTTGGGGATTTTTGTTTGTTTCTTTCTTTTTGATACCAAATGATAAGGTGGTTCTAAAATATATGAAATTCAGGGGCTCCTGGGTGGCTCAGTCGGTTAAGCGGCTGCCTTCGGCTCAGGTCATGATCCTGGGGTCCTGGGATCGAGCCCCACGTCCAGCTCCATGCTCAGTGGGGAGCCTGCTTCTCCCTCTCCCTCGGCCTGCTGCTCTGCCTACTTGTGCTCTCTATCTCTCTGTCAAATAAATAAATAAAAATCTTTATAAAAAAAATAAATAAAATAAAATATATGAAATTCAGAGGACCTAGAATAGCCAAAGTAGTCTTAATAATGAAGAACAAGTTTGGAATACTAACTTTTCCGATGTCTAAAACCCAGTAGTGAAGCCATTGTGGTTCTGTGGAAGTGTGGAGAATAGGCCAGTGAATATCCAGAAATGGACCCACACATAATTGCTTTCAAGGGCACCAAAGCAATTCAGAGGGTAAAGAATTGTCTTTTCAGTAAGTAATGCTATCACAATTAGATATTTGTGTAGGTGGGGATAGCTTTGATTTCACACACACACACACACACACGCACACACACACCTCATACCACTTACAAATGTCAATTTGAGACAGTTCGAGATTTCAGGTTAAAGTTAAATTTATAAAGCTTGTAGAAGAAAATATTGAAACAATAGAAATCAAGAAAAGATTTAGAAATTTTACTTTATCAAAATTTCAAACATCTTCTAATCAGAGGACATCATTAGAAAATAAATAAATAAGCCACAGTCAGGGAAAACATCTTTGCAACACATATATCTGACAAAGGACTTTTGTCTATATGATAGAAAGAAACTTTACAACTCATCAAGAACAACATAACCCAACTTTTATAATAGGTGAAAACCTAGATCAGAAATTTCACAAAAGTATATATTCAAATGGCCATGAAAAATATGGAGAAGTGCTCAGAGTCATGGGTCATCAAGAAAATGCAAATGCAGATTAAAACCTCAGTGGGATACCACTACACTCCGACACTCACACTAGAATGGCTAAAATAAAAATCCTTGACAGCATCCCATGTTGACAAGGTTATAGGGCAACTAGAACTCATACATGTATAAAACAGCACAACAATGAGAAGTTTGGCAGTTTCTTTAAAAATGTTGAACATATATGTACCCTATATACCAGTAATTCTACTCCTAATAATTTTATCCCAGCAAAATAAGAATATGTATCCAGAAAAAGCTTTAGGTAACAATGTTCAAAGTGACTTTATTTTTGAGAGCCAGAACCTGGAAACAGCCCAGACGTCCTTCCACGGAGGAATAAACTCTCTTTAGACCATGGAACGCTGCTCAGCAGTGAAAATGAATGGAATCATGGTGGCTGCAGTAACATCAATGAAAACTAAGAAAACTTGTAAAAAGTACTTGCTACAAAGCTGCCAGTCTGAGTTGGTGTTTAGTCGTCATCTACTTAACTGTCGCTGATAATAGATGGCCGTTTTACCAGGCATCTGGCAAACCAGAACAGAGAGAAGGGGGCAGGCCAGTCGAACAGTCCGGTGAAGGGCACTGACTTGGTGTGTGCCGGTAATAAGTAGTCCTCGGCGAGGCTCAGGCCTCGAGTGCCTCAGGAGGGTGCAGAAAGTGTCCAGAGAAAGATCAGTAGAGGCCAGTTTGTGGCAAACCTGAATACCAGGCTCGAGGATTTGACACAATTTTTGGACTCTTTTAGACCAAGGTGTTCTGCATGCCCACCACCACCATGCTGGTCCAAGCTCACTTCGTCTTCCTTGCTTCTAGAATACCAGTAGCCTTTTTAAAACAGAATAGGTATTTGATTTGAATTTTTTAATGTTGGATTTGAATTTAAATACAATTTATGCATGGGTAGTGTACTTGAAATGATCTTAGTTCTACATATTTGTAGAATGAGACTGAATAATTTGATATGCACATTGACTCAAGTTAGTGTCTACCAGGTTGTCCAGAAACACTGAAAACCATTTGCTGGTCCTACTTGTCTCACAAGGATGCTGACAATCCCATAAAAAGTCAGTGAGGTTCCTTCCACACTGACATAATATTTCACATGCATAGATACTGCTAATCACAATCAAATTTCTTTAAAAGTAATGGATAATGGCTTTGATATCCCACTATCAAATGTATCGGAAATCTCTTCCAAAAGATACCTCCATAGAGCAGATGAAGGCACTAGCTGCAAAAACAAATTCAAGATCCCATGAACAATTCCATTAACAGATGATGCCATGAAATCCTGGAAACTGCTCATAAAATGTTGATAGACCATTTTGAATGCGATGGAAAGAGCCAGAGGAACCAGTACTGAAAGATTATGTGCCTTGGCACACAATGTAGTTGGACATGGGTCTTCACAGATACAAGTAAATAGGCTCATAAACCCAACCTTCATTTTGTTCTCTGTCCAAAAAATCTTCTTATATTTTTTAAACTTGTAGGTACTTACTTCATTCTTTGGAAATTACTTCTCAGCAACCTTCCCAACCTCATTGTCACTTGGGGACCCATCCCTGACCCTTTGCCTTCACAGGGCTCCCCGCAAAAACTCCCATCTGTCATGACAGTTATGTTCTGTTACATTCTAATACACAATCTTGATGCTTCGTACAGAGAATTCTCATTAAAATTTCTTGGGGTGTCTAGTGCTGATGTATGTACATAATTGATAACCATTTTTATATCCTCTTTTGCCAGAAAAATGTTAAAAAAACAGATCTGTTTCCTTGTGTTTTTTTCATAAGAAATCTTAGTTCTAAATGTTAGTGTTTCTGTGAAATTAATTCATTGTTGCAGTTAACAGCTATAGTACAAATACTGAAGTGTGAGTCAAAAGACAGGTCTAACTTGGAATCCCAGCTCTGTCATCTGTTGTGTGAATTGAGCAAGCCAACAGTAAGCCTTATGAAACCTTGTATTTAATTAATAAAGTGAGTGGACAAAATAGTACTTAACCTTCTGGAAAGTTAAATAAGGTTATGAAATTGTGGAATACTGTGCAAACAGAGGGAAACTATGAGCTGTTGGGTTATTTTTGTTGTTAGATTTCTGTCACTGAAGGTGAGGTCCTATCTTTCTAAGCAGAAATAAATTATGTAACATCAAAATAAGAACTCTGAGAAAAATAATACTTGTTTAGAAAGAACCTCTACTTTGATAATATTAATAACAACTATCCTTGAGTTATGTATGTACTACATTATTTTATATGAACTTCATGACAATTTTAAAATTAGTTTTGGGTTTTTTTTTTAAGATTTTTATTTATTTATTAGAGAGAGAGAAAGCACAAACAGGGGGAGGGACAGAGGGAGAGGAAGAAGGAGACTCACTGCTGAGCAGGGAGCCCGACATGGGGCTCCTTCCCAGGACCCTGGGATCATGACCTGAGCCAAAGTCAGATGCTTAACCGGCCAAGCCACCCAAGTGCCCCTTGAATGATTTAGTTTTAAAACCCGTCTCCAGATGAGAAAATCGGATTAACTTTGCCTGAGTTTATACACACGTAAACGCTGGACCCTGGCTTCTGATAATACCTTTGTTTGACTCGAAAGCCTAGTTTGTAACTATTAATTCTCGGCCGTCTTCCAGAATGACAGTAAGATGAGAAAGCTGCTTATAAATGAAAGTGTGAGTCTCTAACGAAAGTCTTTAGTAGCAGTGCGTGGACATCGCAGCCCCAGCGTCAGTGTTTGGGGGGCTGTGAAACAGGCCCACAGCATTGCTAAGACTTGCTTGCATGCAAGACTGCATTGGAGTAAGAAAAAAGACACAATGTGAACTAAAGATACTCTTGTAAACAAATTCTTTCCTTTTTACTCTTTACTTTTTCTTGGAATCTAATCAAAATTCATAGTTTTGTTTTTTTTTTTTTTAAATTATAGAGAACCATCTGCAACCTTTTAAGCAGGGTTTTGATAGGAAGAAGTAGCACAACAGAGGGGTTTCATGTTCAAATAAGAAAGCATAGTTGGATATTTCTGCACCAGAAAAAAATACTCAACGTCCCTCATTTCGGAATGCAGTGCTCTCTATCTTTTAAGACTGGGATGAGCTCTGAATTACCCATAAACTCAAACAAATGAGAGGTTTCTTTTCTCTCATGCAAGAACCTAAACAGCTGCAGGCTTTTGGGATACGTCTTTATAGCTACCAAGTACCCAGGCCTCCTCCTTCCTTGTTCCCCACGCTGTGTCCTGAGGCTCCTCCCGGTCTCGAGATGGCTGTGGAGGTTCCAACCATCACATTGGGGTTTGGGCAGAAAGGAGAGGGAGGAAGAGGAGAATGTCCATACCTCCTGGCTGGGGCAGCCTTCTGTTAGGAAACTTCCCAGAAGCTTCATTCACTCTGGGAGTTTGCTTCTATGTCACCTGCAGAAGTGCCTGAGAAAGGGAGTTTCAGGGACTGTTGGCCTTATCACTAGCACCTCACCCCCTGTCTCACAAGGAGGCTTTTGGTAAGAAAGAAAGGAAAAGTATACGCTAAACAGACAACAAATGCCTGTTGACCCTTAGCTTTCAGCAAATAAATTCAGGTTTTTTGTTCTCTAAGACTTATTTCTTTCTTCTGAGACATAATATATATACAGCAAAGCGCGTAAATTCACACCTATCTGAAGGATATGGTTCTGTGACTGCTTACCTGTGTGTACGCCCGTGCAACCAGGAGAACATCTCCGGCACCCAAGAGGCTCTCTGCCTTCTGCTTTTGGCTCTGGGATAGCTGATCGCCGTCATCTCTTGGTCTCCCAGAATGACATGGCTTTTAAAAAAAAAAGTACCCAAACATATTTCCTGTTTTTCCGAAAATATGGTAAGACAGTTGTTAGATAGTGGTGAAGAGCAAGTGGTGTGGAAAGAATCTATCTGGGAGGTGACAGTAACTAGACTTACCCCTGACTCCATGGCGCTGTAGACACGTGACTTTAGAGAAGTCACTTCCTGTCTCTGACTGGCTACTTTCTCATTACCAAGCCGGATAGAATGTTGTTCTGCTTGGAATGCCTTTCTTCTCCTTGTCTGGCTCTTCTCTCAGGTGTCAACTTAGACCTTTCTTCCTCCAGGAAGCATGTTCATGTCCCCCAAGACTGATTCAGGCACCCCGCCTCTGAGTTCCTTTAGAGCTATGGGTATCTCATTTATCACATTATTCCCTTTGCCCACTTACACTGTCTGATTTGCACACCAGACTAAACGGGTTTTATCACAAAAACCAAATCGTGGGGTGTCTGGGTGTCTCACTTGGTTAAGCGTCTGCCTTCGGCTCAGCTCATGATCCCTGGGTCCTGGGATCGAGCCCCGAGTTGGGCTCTCTGCTCGGTGGGGAGTCTGTTTCTCCCTCTCCTTCTGTCCCTCCCTCTGTTCCTTCTCTTTCTCGCTCACTCACACTCTCTCTCTCTCTCTCAAATAAATAAATAAATAAATAAATAAAATCTTTAAAAAAAAAACAACAAAAAACAAAGACCAAATCTTTTTCACTGAAGCTCCCCAATGTCTGGGACATAGTTGATGTTCCATAAATATCTGCTGAACAAATGTTCAATGAAGGTGGTATCTGAATCTCATGAATTTCTACTAAGATCATCTTTCTCAAGAGATAGTGTAACAAGTAAGAGTTTCTTCTTAAATGGTGGGTAAGTGTTACTGTTTTTAACCTAAACTTTTAAAACAAGTAATACCCAATTGTAAATTTGTTCTAAAGATGAAAGATCATCTGTGGGGAGTACCTAGCACAATAATGGCTCACAGTAGGCATCTGGTAAGTGTTGTCTGTTATTACTGTTACGTTAAATCTTTGCAGGTCTGTCCACCCAAAGGCGAGCATCAGCTAGTCCTGGTTGTTGAAGTAGGTCCTCCTTAACTCAGGCTTGCCAAGCACTTCGAGGGCACGGGCTTCCTGGCCCCTTTGTCTGTGCAAATCTCTCTTCCTGAGCCTTCTTACACAGAAGGTGGTACTCTCCAGCTCTGTGGAGAACAGAGGGAAAGAAAAAGGATTCTGAGTGTCTCACGAGAGATTAAGGTTAAACATAAAACAAGTACTTTCTGTCAGGCCTGTTCAAGTGTATTACTGTGGCAAGTTATTCAGGCTTCATTTCTGGGAAGTCTTTGAAAGTGGAAGAGAGAATCATTTCTCTCAGATGATTAAGACAATTTAGCCTGAAGTCAGGGGATGGGCCACATGATCTCTCAAGGTCGGTTTCTTCCCTTTGATTCAGCAAAGTACCTGTAAGTTCCTGTACTTTGTAGTGAGGGCAAATTTAGAAGTTTCACAGCGGAGAAGTGGAACATCAGCTATAAATGGCGAAATCAGTCTCTGATTCTGTGGCGAACCTGTGTTAACATTTAAAATCTTTTTATTTGACAAACTAATTGTTACGTCTGAAATGAGGCTTTGCAAACGTAATTACAACAATAGGGTTAAGAATAATAGTCACCATTTATTTTGTACTGACGAAGTGGCAAGCCAGTGAAAAGTGTTTTGTGGACATGAACTCACTTAATTATTACTCATCCATTACCACCCTCTCCTCAGAGACCCAGCTGCTCAGTCCCTTCCTGAGCAGCGGCTGCGAGCCAGACACTTCACTCATTCCTTCCTTCAGTGTTTTTATTGAGCACCTTTAATTTTCAGACACTTTTGCAGCTGAAACTCAGTAAGCTACCTGCCCAAGGTGATGCTCCTTCTAAATGCAAGGACAGGATTCAAAACCCAGGGAACCTTTTTAATCCAAAATCAGCACTCCCTGCATTTGCATGTAGTCCCTAAGTGATCTCTTCATCTCAGGGTTTTAAGTACCTTTTATGTGGTGATGACTCCAGATTTCTGTCTCCCCTGCAGCCTTAGTCTCCTGACCTGTGGCTTCCCTTCCCAGAGGTCAAGGAGGCCTCTCAAACCTGGCGAGTCCCAGGCCTGCCTCCTGATCACACCTGCCCTATCTGGTTAATGGAACTTTCCATCTCACCCGAGGTATAAAGCAGAAACGGAGGAAGGCCTTACGTGCGTGTATGACTCGGCATGGTCGGCCTTCCTCCTGACTCTTGCACCCCCTCCCCCACCCAGGCCCTCTGTGCCAAGCACACTGCCCTTCTGGCCCCCAAATGGAGCAAGAATGTGCCCACCTTCTACACCTGACAGCCCCCCTGCCTGGGATCCTGTCCCCTCAGGTGGTGGCTGCACCTCCTTCATTGCCTTCAAGACACTACTCCCAGAACACCGTGTTAAGAGGTTCTCGGAGTAGGCTGTGAAGTAACAGCTCTAGTCCAGGCCTTTCTTACTGTTCTTATTCTCACCGTGTTTACATACAAACTGTTTATTGCCTGTCCCTCCCATTATAACATAAACTTTATGAAGGTAGTGATTTTTTTTTAATTGAGTCCGTGAGTGAATGAAGGAGTGCATGCCTGAAGCGCTTGGCTCACAGCATTCGCTTCAGTAAATGGCTCCACGGCAGCACGTGGCAGGACCCGAGAGCCGGAAGTCGAGAACCGGAAGTCGCCTGCCAGGCTGTGGCTGTGTGCCGCGCCGGCCCGCCCTCCCTGCCTGTGCGCTTGCGCACTTAACAACCGGGTGGGCTTCAGAGCGGAGCAGCGACAAGACTTGCGTTAAGTTGGGTGAATGTATTCTGAATCATAAACTATTACTAATGTCACAGTAAAATTCAGATTGTAATAGCCTCAGTTTCACAAAGTAAGATGACTAACGCATATTTAAATATAACCAGTTTCGTTGATTTTTTAAAAATTAGTTAAGAAGAAAAGGCTGTGTTTTCTCATCTGTCATTTTAAAATCCTGTTTTGTCTCTGAGGGGCGCCTGGGTGGCTCAGTCGGTTGAACATCTGACTTTTGGTTTTGGCTCAGGTCAGGATCTCAGGGTTGGGGGATTGAGTCTCCTGTTGGGCTACACGCTCAGTGGGGTTTCTGAGATGCTCTCAGTGTCTCTCTGTCTCCCTCCCTCCCTCCCTCTGCCCGCTGGCTCACTCTCAAATAAATAAATCTTTAAAATCCTATTTTGTCTCTGAAAACAATAGGAGATAAATTTTCAGTTACGATTTTTAAAGTATGTTTATGGTACATCTATTTGGTATCAACCGATTTTTATTTTTTTTTTTATTTTTTAAAGATTTTATTTATTTATTTGAGACAGAGAGAATGAGAGACAGAGAGCATGAGAGGGGGGAGGGTCAGAGGGAGAAGCAGACTCCCCGCCGAGCAGGGAGCCTGATGCGGGACTCGATCCCGGGACTCCAGGATCATGACCTGAGCCGAAGGCAGTCGCTTAACCAACTGAGCCACCCAGGCGCCCCTTGGTATCAACCGATTTTTAAAATGGGATTCCATTGTAAACTGAAATTTGTGTTAACTCTTAATTGTTTGAATAGGGAGCAGGAATAATTCCCCACATTGTTTTAAGCCCCATTTTCCAGTTACTCTTTTTACCAAATCTTATTTCTGAGCTTAAGAAACATGGTAAAATTATTTTTAAAGATTTTTTAATTTATTCAAGAGAGAACACCCACATGGGCAAATCGGAGGAGGGGCTGAGGGAGGGGGAGAAAAGCAGACTCCATGCTGAGCATGGAGCCCGAGGCAGGGCTCGATCTCGCGACCCTGAGATCGTGAGCTGAAACCAAGATTCCAGCGCTTAACCGACTGAGCCACCCAGGTGTCTGGCAAAATCATTTTTTATATTTGCCTTTGTTTTCCCTCCCCTGTCAGTCTTGTGATGGGTCTTCTCCTGAGCAATGGAATGTCTGACAGGTTAACGATGTTAACTCTGAAAGGTCTAGAATTCCAAAAATCAGACCTTAAATTTTTGTGCTGATAGAATTACTGAACCTTCTACTCAGAGAAAGAAGGATTCTCTGATTAAACTATAAATTATATCTGGCCATTTAAATCGAATATTTAAGTATTCCAATTACTAGCAAATGTGTGTGATTTTTAATTCCTAAAGACAGTTATTTATTTCAAACCTCAGTGTCTGTTTCTGTTTTCTTACATTCTAGGCACTAAAAAGTGACATGTACCAGTGAGGGGATTGAAACGGCCCTCTTGTTAAAACTGTGCCTGATGGGTCTAGAGGCATCTACATATCTGCCTTGCTTATAAGTCCCCCGACTCTTGCCTATCTGCCCCGGAAGACCTAGGTTTTTAATCCTGGTGTATGTTAGATCTGGGGCCAGGCACTTGTGACACTGAGCTCTGTCTACCCGGCTAGCCCTGTGAGTGAGCCCTTCCTCCCCCATCATCACATGGACAGTGAGACGTTCTTCCAGATAAAAGAATCATTCTTCAGGCAAGCGTAGGATAGTAACTCTGCCTTCCTCAAACTTCCTGCCGACAAACATCCTATGCCTCAAAACTCCTTTATACTTTATAATCTCAAAAATTAGTAAGAGCCACACAGTGGGTAGGTATGTATGGTTTGTATCTGTGTTAACATGTAGCATATTTGAAATTAAAACAGAAACATTTAAAAATGGTTATTAATCATGAAAGATAGAACAGTAGTCAACCCATTGCATGTTAACATTAAATAATCTATTTTTATGGAAAATCACTGTTTTCCAAGACAAAAATATTTAGTGAGAATTGTGGCATTGTTTTATAGTTTTGCAAATCTTTTTAATGTCTGGCTTAACAGAAGCTAACTAGATTCTTACATCTGCCTCTGTATTCAGTCTGATGTGATACGTTGTTTTGTTTGAAGTAGTTGGAACAACAAATACGTAGTTGGGAAAGAGAAAAGTATTTTGACAGCTTTTCACATAACTGTGGATATTCTTTGGTACTCCACCAAAACTTGGCAGGTGGTGGTTTCTTAAAGGTTAGTTGTAATGTGGATTCTGAAACCATGTCAATAAACTTTTCATACTCAGTTACATTAAAATACCTTGGTCTGTTTTCCACTTGGTGGATTTGGAAACATCATGCATGGGTCATTTAAAAAATACTGGTTCACTGAGTTGTGCGTATTTTCACAATACTATGACCCACTTCCTTGTGCAATATCAAAAAATCATATTCATTATTACCACCACCAGTCTCAACAGAGAAGTCTTTAAGTACTGGCTTGCTATCAATTTACAGGGGTAAATACTAATTTTTCAAATTTGTAGTTTATACCTGCAAGCTCGAATTTTATCATTGGTAACAAATACTGTCATTTTTTTTCTTGAAGTGACAGGCTCACTTCATTCATTTTTGAGAACACATCGGCCACATATGTAAGTCTGCATAACCATGGTCTGTCTGCGCTTCATTCCCGTGAGTAGAAAGGGCTGCTGTGAGCCGAGCCTGAGCTCAGCCCACACTGCAGCCAGCAGCGGAGCTCCCATAAGCACACTTCCGTGTCATCATGCAGAATCGTGAAAAGGCGTGGACTTAACGGTTGAGATTTATTAAAATTCGTAATTCTTACTGCTTCATCATGACATTTTTAAACGAAAGTACTTTTCTTAATGTAACTGCTAGTAGAGTTTGCTGCCACTGCCTTGGTTCTTGCCAAAGCACTGAGTTTTACCTACCACATTGCCTGCAGTGTGAGCACAGTGAAAAAGATGAATAGCGTCAGCTTATTTTCGCAAAAATAGTTTGACTTGGTGGGCCCCCTATAGGATGGCAGGGGCTCTTAGGAGTCCACCGCTGCTTTAGGCCATTTTGCAGATGCAGATTGTATTAATGCTCTAGGAAAGCACTGAGTTAGAGAGGGACCCAATTGCAAGAGAAGAATTGAGCAAGTTCTCTAAAGCAGTTTAACCCTTGTGCAGCCTTCCCATCCAAAGAATTGTCCTCACACCACAAGCTTCCTGAGGGCAGAGATAATCATCACTGCGTGCCTGTCCCACAGTGGGATGCTGTGAGCGCCAAGTGTGCCTAGGAACAGCTGCTGGCTCTTGCCTCCCTCCCACATCAAACCTACCTTGTCCAAATTTGCAATCCTCGGGGAAAGAGGGACAAAAGATTAACAGCCTTGCATTTAGATCCGCAGCACACTTAGCAGAACACAGAAGACGGGAGTAACGTCATGCTACCATATATCCAACATGTCCTAAGCATTTAAATAAAAAACAGACGCAGCAAACTGAAAAACTAACACTTGGACAGAACAGAGCTCAAAGAATAGAAGGTGATTCTAAAGTAGTTAAATACTCATATGGGTAAGAAGACGTGGAAGCCACAAAGGCTAAACCAGTTAGGAAGCCTGGGATACAAAGTCAACCGAAGGCTGTTGAGTATCACCAAAGGATAAAGAGCTAGCAAGTAGGATAGAAAAATTGAGATGGATGCTAGAACCCAATATTTCAAAAGTAACCTAACTAAGAAGATTAAGGGGAAGAGAGAGAATTTTATAAAAGAAAAAATTGAGAAGTTGAAGACACAAGTTATTACTTACCTTGAAGGGCGTACCTAGTGCACGGAGAGCTGTGAATTTAACACAGGAATGAGGATGAAGAAAGAGGGCCAGGAATAAACAGACTGTCCTAACTTTCCTGTTGAAAGGATTAACTCCAAACTCCTTAGCATTATAGAGGAGGAGAGAGCAGATCCTCACGGATAAACATCAGATGTGGCACCAGACCGACCTAACTTACAGCTCTGGGCCTTATGTGTTCGTGTTCATCCTTGGATAGTTAGGTAACTTCCAGAGCTTCAAATTTTATTTTATATAAAGGGAAAGAATAATATCTACTCCATCAATCTGTCGTGAGGTTGAATGAGAGAAAATACACAGGCGCGCACACTGTCCGTGCCCCTCTGTATACCATCTGACATAGTAGAGTAATTCCTCTTTTTTTAGAGTTCATGAACTTCTTTGTAGTCTGACCCCCACTCACCTGTTGCTTCTTCCCTCCTCTTTCAGTCCCTCAGCTGATCCGTGTTACCTTCCTACTTTCCTCTCACCTCCCAATGTTGTGAGACTCTGATCCCAAGGTATTTTGGACACACTTCTGTGCTCATACACACCCTATTCTGTGGAAACGTACTTGTTCATCTTTGTTAGCTTCCTGAGAGTAGAGATCACACCTTATTTATTTCTGTATCTCCATTTTTCAGAATGGTGTCTTTCACATAGTAAGTGCCCAGAAGTCTTTCCTAAATATATGACCACATTTGGGCTTAGTGCTTCCTTTTATTTTTCAAGTCTATTCAGCATCCAAAAAATATTAAGTCCTTTGAGTCCTTCCATTTTGCACCTTTAGAAGTGAGGTGAGAGTAGTGTCTCGTTCACCTTTATTCACTAATAAAACTTTGTCCTTCTTGCATTGCCTTGGCCCATAATTTTTCAATAATTTTTGTTGTAATTAAGTCAATGTATTTAACAAATTTTACTGAGTGTCTGCCTTGTACTAGGTATTGTTCTAAAGGAGCTTGAGGTATGTCATTGAATAAAACAGCCCCAAGTCCCTCCCTGTAGAGCATATATTCTCAGTCTACTGAGAGGAAATAGTAAGTATAATAAATACATATATAATATGTTAGAAAGTGACAAATGCTGTAGAAGAAAATAGAGCAGAGTACTGTGGATGAGGGTTGTCAGAGCAGGGGATTGCAATCATAATCTGAGTGGACCTTGTTGAGATGGCGTCATTTGAGCAAAACCTTGAGAAAGATGAAGTTAGTCATGCAGTTATCTGGAGCTAAGAGCATTCTAGGCAAAGAGAATGGCTGGCGAAAAGAATGACAGCACAACTTTTTTTGCCCTGAACAAACTGGAAACTCTGACTATATCAGGGGTTTTTCCAATTTTGGGCCATAAATTCCAGGGGGCATAATGAAAGATTTGCGGAGTTGGGTAGGAGATGAGGATGGACAGCAGCAAGTGGGAAGGACTTTATGAGTCCTGGGGGTTAGAGCAACCTAGTGGTCTAGAGCTTGCTGAGCTGACATAAATACAAGGAAGGGGCCTAATGAGAGTGGTTTCAGTGACTTTAAAGTAGAAATTAGTGGAGAGTCTTAAAGAGGTGGAAAGGGCAGGGGACAGATAAATGTCAGGATTGCCTTCTTGATCCCACAGGGACAGGGTGATACAGGGACTCAGAGTTTCTGTCCTCCTCTTGGACGCCTGTCAGTGGAGAGAAGAAGGTCTAGCGAGTGGTAGACTTGGTCCCAGGGCTGCAGTTTGCTCCCTGACCCCTGTGTTGTCTCTCGGTGTGGGGGTCTATTTCTTGACTCTGGTTGATGGAACCAAGAACCTCCAGGAAAGCCAGGAGTTAGGCTGCATCCTTGTACTTCCTTCGACCACGGAGATGGGGTGGAATGTGGAGGAATAAAAGGTCCGGGCAGACGTCGCCTTAGTACCAGCCCGAGCAGCCCACTCTTGCTCCGTTCAGGGACCAGCTTCCCTGGATCCCTTTTGATGGAGCTGAGGCCTATTTGG
Organism: Leptonychotes weddellii; assembly: GCF_054177405.1. NCBI lineage: Eukaryota > Metazoa > Chordata > Mammalia > Carnivora > Phocidae > Leptonychotes > Leptonychotes weddellii. The sequence goes on from NC_138372.1 coordinate 165,036,007, forward strand.
CCTAATGTGTTTTCTTACCTATTGTTAGTATTATAATGTATGCCTAAGTGAAGATTTTTTGTGTCTTTTCCCTTTTGTCATATGTTGGGTTTTTAGTTTATCCTTGGGAAATAGGACACCTCTTTGGTTAATAGACATTTGAGGGGCACGAGCTGAAGTGCTGGCAGAGCAATTCAGTGGAACTGACAGGTCTGAGAATGGGGCTCAGCTGCTCCCGGCTTCCTGGCTCGATGACAGTCTTGCAATAAATAATCAGAAACTGGGTGAAATGATAGCAAATGTCAGCTTAAAGTTTTCACTTGTCAAAACCGAGATTGTCTTATCACCAAACCGTTGCTGGACCAAATTATGCTCCCTCTTATCCTCCTGTTCATTGGAAACATTCTTCACCCCTGATTTTTTTTTTTTTTTTAATGCTGAACAGTTTTAGGGCACTTCACAGACAAATGTCCAGTCTATACTGATGTGTATTACTGTTCAGTCCGTTAATAAAGACTTGGTTGGGTCAAAAGCAATTGTTTGACCTCTCTGTTGGTCAGCTTCAGTGCCTGCCATTTACAGCTTCGAGTTACACAGTGGGGACCTGTCTCTGTAAAGGAAATTCTTTTAGGCCTATGAAGACGTAACTCACTTTGTGCAACAGATAAAATTCTCAAGAACATCAGGGTTTTATTTGTCTAAGGAGCCATTATGCTGTAACTTCTGACCTTTGGAAAGAGGACTGAGGTTCATTTAATTTAGTGCTGAGTTTCTATGAAACATTAGCCAATTTATTTTCAACAAAATGAGAAGTTGTTTTGACTACTTTGTGGCCAAATGCTCTGCGTGAGCCATCGAGAATGTCAGACCTGCCCGTGGTTTGATGGACGGAGCACGAAGACAGCTGGTGGGTCGGTTCTCCCAGCGAGCCCGGCAGGTGGAGGCCCCAGTTCAGACTCAGGTGTCTTGACCAGTATTTAACACTGACATTTCATCAAGAGGTTAGTTTCTGAATTTCTGTCCTCAAGATGAAAGAAAAAAAAAAAAATTCTACTTTAAAGGCAATTCTCATATTTAAAGCTATAAAACCTTAAGAGGTAGGAAAGCAATATTACTTCTTATATCACTTGTTGCTGGATTTTTGTTTTTTAATATGAATGTTTCTTTGATCCTTTTTTCGCTGGTCCCTCCCGTTTCCTTCTCACCATAGATAAATTTGCTGCCTTGAGAGAAAATTAAGGCTATTGAAAGGGAGAGAGGGAATTTGAGACCAGACAGAGAAGTAAGGCAGTGATAATTAACCATGATCACATGGCAGTGAGTTCCATGTGGATCCGTACATTTCTGAGCACGAGGAGGGATCCTGGAAGCCCCGGGGCGGGTGGGGGGGCAAGTCAGACATTCCAGAAAAGTGACAGAGCAGGGCAGAGTGAACAGGGAGCACCCCCCCACCACGCCCCTGTAAGGCTGCCCCACGGTGAGCAGAGTCCACCGCTGGTATAGTGGTGATGGTGGCATCCTGAGCTTTGAGCGTGGGTGCTGTCCCGTCTGAGCTGTGTGACTCTGGGCAGGTGGCTCAGCCTCCCTGAGCCTCGGCTGCTCCATCTTCAAGGATAGTGATTTGAGGGAGGTTAAGCGCGATCATGCGCCTGGAGACTCCGTGAGTGAGGGGGTCTCACTGAGCAGAGTGCCCTTGCTCTCACACTGCCTGCCTTTCTCCCACGTCCTCGAGGAGTGTCAGCTCTCAGTCTGAAGACCTTTTTATAAAACTCTGTAGCTCCATGTGCCTCCTTAGAAAAATTGCACGTTGCCACTTGGTATAATAGGTCAGCTGTAGGAGTGACTGTTCTGTTCCTGGGCAACATTTAAAAAGCCATGGAGCTTAACACGGCACATTCCAGAGAGCTTCTGTTCTGTCTCCATGCCGGAGAGCTCCCATCGTAACCAGTATGTTATGCTGTGTTTAATTAACTAATGAGGATGTGATTAAACCACGATAACAAGATATGACCTATATTTTCACATGGAGGAAGCATCTTATGCTGAGGAATATTCTGGCCTCGGCATTTTATCAGTGCTTATTAACTCTGTGTGATGGAGGTACTCGTAGACACTCAAATTGTTCAGGCTGTTCCGTGCATCCGCGCCTTACGTGTGCAGTTTGCTCTGCCTGCAAGGCCCCTGCCACCGGCCCCCTATACGCCCCTTCTCCGCACCCCTTCCTCAGCTTCACCCTCCTGGTTGGTGGCTCAGAACTGCTCTGGCATTACCTTCTCAGGAAGCCATGGGATGCAGCCAGTGGTGGAAGCGTGTGTCCTCTGTGGACTCACTCCATCCATGTAGAGTGAGGTCTTGGGAGTCGGGGGAGGGGGGCGGGGGGACAAGGAAAGTGGCCTGGGGAGCCAGCCTAATGCTGGGAAATCAGGAAGGTTCTCTGAGGAGGTAGCGTTTTGGCTACAGACTGAGTAGCAGGTAGCTTAGAAGGAGAGGAAAGAACCCTTTTGGCAGAAGGAGGAGCAGGTGTGAAGAGCTACCCACACATGCTTGAGGCAAAAAGGAACCTACTCCCCTTGCTTACCACTTCCTCCTTGCATCGCGGTGCTGTGCTGCAGCCGTCAGAGTGATGAGTCTCTGGTACCGCTCACCTGGCAGAGGAAGCATGGGAGGAGAGCCTGGTGTGGGTTTGACCGACGAGTGTGTCACCTGTCTGTTCTCTGTGAGATTTTAGGCTGGTGTCCTGGCCTTCTGATCTGCCGCAGCATCCTTACCTCTAAAATGGGTATGACAGTTCCACTTCCCTCAGGGGGCTGCTGTGAGGACTCCGTGGGATCTCGGCAGTTGGCACTCAGCAACACTTACACCATGGATTTTATTATTCATCTTGCAGCTTCCTAAGGTGTTAAGCAGCTGAGCTGGATCATTTTCCATTTTGATTAGAACTTCTTACTTGATTGCATGAGGTTGGAATAATGAGAATGTTTATTTCCATGACAATCCAAGATAACAAATTCAGGACGGTTGTTTCCCTACAAAGTTAAGTAGAGTGGGAAAGCGCAAAGCCTGAGAGGATGAGTGGAAGCCCTTCCTTGGATACCAAAATAGCATCATAAACTAATTGTATCTGCCATGGTTTAGTAATCTAGATTTTGCATAGGTTTGTTCCTATAAAAAATTATGCCTGTTCAAATATGCAAATTTGCAATATCTGCAGAATGGCCATGGTAACAGGCTCCCTCCGGCCCCCCCTATCTCAAGGATGCCGTACATTAGAACAGAGACGTGCCTGTGCTTTGCAAAGATGCTCAGCCTCCATCCTCACGGACATTGCGAGAGTGCTGTGACCGGCTGGCGGGGAACCTCCCTGCTGTCCTGTCGCGACACAGTCATCACACCGACTTCCTAACAGTAATACCCTAGTGCTGACGAAATGGAACACTGGGTCTAGTCCCTGTTATCAGATCCCACGGCGTCAGGTTCTCTGGTAGGCAGGAGCTAAAGAGGAAGGAGCGTCCTTGCCTTCCTTCTGTTGGACGGACCTGTGGTTCTCTGTCCTGTCCATGGCCGCGGTGCCTGCCCTTGCAGGACACACGGACACACTCACGCTCTGCTCATTGGCCAATGGCTGTGGCTAAAGTGACAGACAGGTTTATTAAATATCGCAGCTGGAAATCTTTGATATTCCCAGGATCTAAAGTTTCTGTGCTAGATCTCTGCTGTCTCGGTGGGAATTCTTCCTTTCAGTGTGTAGCCCTGCCCTTGATTGGTTATCTTTGGTTTTAGAATACTTCACTGAATATGTTTTAAGCTCACAGTTAAGTTATTTTGTCCTGTTTTCATCTTTTTTTTTTCTTTGTGCCTTTTGTTCAATGCAGTGGTGCTGATTACTATGATTATGGACATGGACTCAGTGAAGAGACATACGATTCCTACGGTGAGTAACTAGCCAGCATGAACCAGAAATAGAGCAGGGGGCGTGGTCATAGAAGCACCTTCAAGACCGGAATTGAGGAGAAATCCATAAAGACATTTGGACTGAAAAAACAACTTCCCTTTCAGTTCTTCTGTGCATATCTAGCTATTTTCAGAAGCTCCTTTACGATTTAAATTTAATATTTAAAGAGGACTAAAAACTCACAGAAAATTGTGTAGGTTCACATTCTCAACTTAGATTTTCTGTTTGGGTTGATTGCCATGAGCTGATTTTCTCATTTATAGAGTCCTTTGCCGGACTGCAGACACTTGATAGCTCAGGTCTTTCTGAAGTGTCTTTGCTTCTCGACAGTGAAGGAAAATGAAGCCGTTGAGACTGCAGCTCTCAAAGGATTGTCCCACCCCCATCTTCATATTTTAATTCATCTCCAATCCCAAACCCTCTTAAAAACATTACAGTGGGAGTCATTCCATAAAGGTTACAAAAGCACTGAGCCAGGGAGGGGATGTAAGGTTCTCTCTGGCTTACGGGGAGACAGCTAAACCCCACTTAATTCAGTGGGAGCTGGTAGAGATGCTGGGGAATCCATGTCCAAAGTCTCCATATGCAGGAGGAGGACAGGTTTAATTAAAAGAATTGGCGGAGGCAACATAATGATAGTAAGAAGCTCCTTTGCTGGAGGCCAAAGAGATCAGAGAGCAGGAAGCTTCAATCAGTTGCAAAGCTCTGATAAATGCCTAGTACCCAGTGCAAGTGAATCAGGATTCTGGTTAATGGATGTTCTGACATTTCTCTGAACATGAGTGAAAAACCATTTTCCGGTGTTCCTTTTGAAGTGCATTTTGTTATATCACCTGCCCCAAGCTGTGATGACCTCACCTTGGATATTTTTTAGTTTTGTTTTTTGTAACAAACACTTAAGAGAAATACCTTGGTTTGCTGAATGCTGTCTAGTTAAATGGATGCAAGTTTGCTTGAGGGAATGACGTTGATTGCATGTTTATATCAAAAGAAGAGGTCATTTTAAGTATTTTTCCTTCACAGCCTTTTTAAATTGGTCTTAGTGGACACAGGGCTTTTAAATTGCTGTAGGTTGCAGCAGAAATGTTAACTGTTTGTTGTCGGAGACTTGTAGATTACTCATTGGAAGTGCTGAGATGGAACAGGTGTTTAATTTCAGGAGATCTGAATGGATGATGGAAGGCCTTTTGTTATTCTTACACTTGTCTGATATGGATTTAGTATTATGATGAGTGAAATTTGACATTCTGTCATTAAGTTTATTTCGTATTCAGGAAGTATTGTTGAGGCTACATTTCCCCTGAACACGACTTCCATTCACTCTGTCTGGGGAAGGACCTAGGAGACGCAGTGACCAGGATTCTCTCCCACCCTGCCCATCCCCACGTTGCTCGTTATGTTTGTCTGCTTTAACACGACTTCCATTCACTCTGTCTGGGGAAGGACCTAGGAGACGCGGTGACCAGGATTCTCTCCCACCCTGCCCATCCCCACGTTGCTCGTTATGTTTGTCTGCTTTTGCCTGCACAGATCTGTGTGGTGTTTGTTTTTGCTGTCAAAAGAAATCTGAGCGATCCTCTTACCATTCTCTTTCCCATTCATAAATGTCTTAACATTTAGCAAAAAGCAGTTCAGTTTGCTGTTTGAGCGTGTGAGCTTTTGTTAAAATGAGTGACCAAGAGGAAAGTTCTTGCAAGTTGGTTGCCATTTAAGATACAAAAATCATTTTTCTTCCCATACTGATAGTTTTTGTTAGTGGGGTGACCATTTCCCATTGTGTCTGTAATTTTTCTCTAAGTAAATACCCTTGTTTGTTTTTTTTTCCTGGTACATCAGGGATATGTCTTCAATACCACATCCACCACTGGTTCAGGGTTAAATTAGATTCTGAAAAATGAAGCCAGTGAGATCCATGGCAATGATCTAATTGTGATTCATCTTACTGATTTCAGGGCAAGAGGACTGGACTAACTCGAGACACAAGGCACCTGCAGCGAGGACCACGAAGGGCGTCTACAGAGACCAGCCCTACGGCAGATACTGATTGTACTGTCTGGTGTTGTGAAATAGCCAGTCTCCACCAGTCCTGTGTACTGTTCAAAGTAATGTTTTTCTATGAACAATCCCTTTTTAAATAAATCAAAATGCTTAAAATCTGAATGGATGGAACTTTAAAACTACTTTGTGGAAACATCAACCTGGGCAGAAAAAAAAAAAAAAAAAGACATGTAAAATTTTGTTATTTCCAGTCTGTATATGAAAAAATAGGTCATCAAAAGGAAAAAAAATAACTTTGATTAACTAGTGTTAAACAAAAAACTAGGTTTACTAAATATGTTAATCCATCCTTTTAACATAAGCCTCACCTTTCACTTTAAAGGTTTCCATAGCAATTTAGTTATTTTATCTTTCAGCCATATGCTAGTTTTTTTTCTCTTGCCAACATGCGTAAAAAGGGAAGCCAATTACAAGTGCAAATAATGTGGTATTCTTTTGTAACTCAAGTCTTGAAATGTTCTGTAGTGTTGAGCAAAGTCTCCTCTTGCTTGATACTAAATAAACTTTTGAAAGAAATTCCGTGTGTGTGAGCTAACAATTTCATGTTTCTCTTATTTAAAAAGGCCTTCATAAATAGTTGTAAACAGGGAAAGAGTTCATTTAACAACGCTTGTCATAAAAGGGTCACACTAAACGTTGTACAACTGACTTAAAAAATGGTATAAAATTAAATGTACCATTCTATACTCACCGTAGATTTAAATGCTGTTTAAAGAGTCCACATGGTGTTAAGCTGCGTGAGTAGCACGTTAAAACGACGCAAAACCAAATCTTGTTTAAAAACTGGTTTTAAAATAACTACTGATTTTCTGAAAAAGATGTGATCAGTTTTCATCTTGTTGAGCGTTTTTTCACTAGTGCAACTTTGGATTTTTTATGAGAATTTTGGTACCTTAATGAACACCTCGCTCCATGCTGGAAGCAATAAGCACAAAGCTTTTAAAGACATTCTGACTTGACTAATTGAGGTCGCACTCGCCAAGGCTGAGGATGTGTAACCCTTAAACGGTCTTCATTGTCAAAGGTAAATAAATCAAATAAGATTTTAATCTCACTTAATTTATCTTAATATAACTAATAAAACCAGGGAGATTACAACTTAGCAAGTTTCATTATCCATTTTAGAGAGGTTTTAAGATCACCTAAATTCTCATTTTAAAAAGTTTAATTTGTTTTAGTAATCTAAAAAGCCTTAGTTCAGTCAGTTTAATTGGGGCCAATTTTTCCCTATTAAACAAATGTAAAACCTCATAACTAGTTGTTTGTAATACATTCTTTGGTTAGTAATTGAGGGCACTTCTTAAAACTGACAAATATTTAATAAAGTTATTCTTTAATCATTTGGCTTAAGTTTTTTTTTTTTTAAATTGTAGATTATGTGAAATGTTTAATTTTTGTTTCTTAAAGAGATTTCCTTCTCTTTGAGTAAAAAGGTCTTTTCTTTTGTTAGGAAATGTCAGCCATCTTGGGAAGTCGGAGGAACTGGTTGTGCCCGAGGAGCAAACAAAGGTGAGTGCCTTTTGTTCCAGTTATTGTGATGTGTTACGGAAGATGAAGACAATTTAATGCTTATCTAAAGTCACATGGAAAATACCCCACACTGGGTCCTATTACCAGCACTAGTGATTATGGCAAATTAACTCCTCCAGTCAGAGCAGAAGCTCCCTGAATACAAACAAGTCAGACCCAGCCGGCCCTGTTGGTGCCACGGACGTTGTTGGATTGCCTTCTTCAGGAAAAATAGAAGCCCCGTCAATCACGTGAAAAAAACGTCCAAACTATTAAGGGAAAAAAAGCAGTTTATCAAGCCTAATGTATAATATGACCCCAGTTTTATTTTTTAAAAACTGTGTGTACTCTCTGTATATTTATAGGTAAAAAAATTACACTGGTATGCTGCAGATTTTTGACGATAATTATCTTAGGCTTGTGAAGGTATGATTTTGTGTGTGCACTTTTCTGTCCTTTCTGAATTTTGCAAAGCAAGTTACTACTTTTATAAGACAAGTACTAGAACCTGCGTTTTATAAAATTATTTCATAAATCAAAAAAAAAAAAAATAGGGATCTGTAAAGGAAACGTATCATTAGTTTGGTCTCAAGGTATTCTTGTTTTTTTTTTTCTAAACCATCAGAAACACTACTTACTTAGGCCCTGATATTCCAGAGAGTCTTCCTTTTTAAAAGTAGTTTTATTTGAGCTCTGCCCCTGACACGTATCTTTGGACATCAGCACAAGGAGAATGATGCTTAGCTCCTGTAGCTGTTACTAAGAACTGAGTGAGCTAATATTTTGAGTGCTTTGTAACCTGAAAAGTGATACAGTAAATGTGAAGTTGAATCGTCAAGTTGAATACCCATATTCAATATGTATGGGTAGTAGCTGAGCTTTTTTCCCCCTCCAGTAGCCAAAAGTAACCTGAAATAATTAACTTACTATTAGGAAGAAAATAGTTCTCTTTATTCTCATGGACCAAAATAAGATTTTTGGTTTTGAGGGTTTTTTTTTTTTTTTTTCTGTTGTTTTTGGCAGGGGGAGCTTTTCTTGCACAGAAAGAGAATGTGACACATCACGCATTTTTTCAATGTGTTATGTTGAGATTTTTCACTATTTTCCTCCTTCTTAAGTAATTTTGGAGGGGGGATTAGCATATTGAATAATAATGTAGGTTTCTTAAGTGAGAGATTATAGATAGGTCCCTAGAGAGTAAACCCCCAAAGGGTCTTCAAGCTTAATTCATAGGAATTATTGTTCAGTGTTACGTTTATTTTCATTTTTTAAAGAACCCATAGCTCCATGGAACTATAAAAAGGGATTGTGATTCAGAAAGGTCAGGAACCACCAGGAATACTATTGGACAAGAATCCTCCTGTTTGGCTTCCAAGGGCTTCCCATTTTTGGCACGTAGGCTGCCAAGCCTCATTGCTTGCCGTTTCAACGTGAAGACTCTGCTGTGGACAAGCAGTCTTCTCCCACCCCTCAGAGCACATTGCATAGTTCCAGATCTTTCCCCTGACCTTTGTCTACCCGCTTGGGATTAATAGTATCTTTTCTCATTTTACAATATGTACTGAGCATGAGTTCTGTATTAGACACAGAGGAGGCGCTGCAAATGCAAAGATCTTTAAGACGTGGGCCTTACTTAGACTGCAGTAATTCAGGATGGAATGGAAGTGTGCTCGCCCCAGTTCCCCCACCCACAGAAATCGTGCCCACTCCTCAGGACTTGGCCCAGTGCCCTCTCTGAAGTAACATGCTCAGTTTATACTTAAATCATTTTAGTGACTTAGGTTGTTTACAAGTTGCCACTTTGACCAAGCAGGAGCTCATCACTCTCAATAAATGATTTCATTGAATCCTCACAGTCACAAGAAGGTAAGTGTGGTCTCCGTTTTACAAAGGAAGACACTTCAGCTTCAAAACGTGAAATCACTTAGGTATAAAACTCTCACACCCTACAACTGGTAGAGCCAATTTTAAACCATCCGCTTTAATCCCGAGGCTTTGTTGTTAGCCGAGCTCTGGACTAGCACTGACTCCGCCATCAGATTAAAGGCTCTTTGAGAGCAGGGGCTAATCTTCCTGTTATTTGTATCCCTGAAAGTGACTCCCACAGCCCTGAGCATTATCAACACATTGTGATTGATAAGTATTTGCCTCTCTGTCTGTTCCACCCCTGCACCAGATTCCTTCCTGGAGAGATTCTTTGGCGGTATTTAGGTTCTGAATCATCTTATATTCATGATACTCCGGCTTGAATCAGTATCAGTATCTATGCAGATACGTTGACTTAATGTCTGCTGTGCTGCAGACACTGGAAATTCAGTGCCGATGACATAGTCCTGTTGCTGAGGACGCAACAGCCTGCTGGGGAGAGGGGCAAGGAAGGAGTCAGTAGGACAGGTGCGGGCGCATGGAAGAGAGACCTGTCTGCCAGGCGGGTGGCTGGAGGTGGAACAGGTGCCCGCAGAGACATGAGGGCCAGGAGGAGATAACCTAACCACATAGGGGAAGGTATTCCGGGAAGCATTCGTATCCCAGCTCTGTCATTTACCAGCTTGATAGCCTTGGTTAAGTTACTTAACCTCTCTGAACTATAGTCGAGATGGCAGCTTCCCCACCCGTAAAATGGCACAGTAATGCTAGCGACCTCAGTATTGCCGTGAAGGGTTAGAAACATGTCCGGCACTGATGTAGGTATTTGCTCTTGTTTGTCACTTAATGTAAATACTTGGAATTATAAGAAAGAACGATTATCTAGGAGGCATCAGCTATATTAGGTAATCAGAGAAAGCAACAGATGATGCTATCTGGGAGGCATGGGGCACATAATGAAGGGTCTCGCAGGTCCCGCTAAGAAGCTTGGACACGGTGACCCCATTTTCCATTGTAACATCCTCCTCACCTCTTAGCTTGCCCTGCTCCATCCCCTCAGGCAGAGAAAGTGCCTTGTCAGTCTCCGCTCCAACAAGAGCTTTGTACAAACCTCTGTTTGCACTGGCTATTGATCCGAAATCCAGACACAGGGTGTCTTAAAAAATAGGGCCCTAACCTTTTATCCTCTTAGTCTTCTCTCAGCAGAGTAAGTATTCAGCAAGTCAATGAATATGAGAGAGTGACACTCAGTGGATCAACAGGATTCCTAACAGACAGTGTTAGGGGTTGTTAGGAATAGTTAGCAGAGACCAAAAAACAACAACAAAAACCCCACTTGTGTCAATAGGATTACAATTCAGAAGGTCTAGCTCCATTGGTTTAACTCAAAATTAGATAGTAGCTCTGGTCATTGTGTACAGAGAAATGAATCCCAGAGTCTAAAACTAGTAATTTGAAGAAAAAAATAAAAACGTAATCAAAAGTCTAACCAAAATAGAAGCCACTTTATAGGGTTTAGGTAATGAATGTAAATAACAAAGTTTGTTATTTTCTATGCAAATAAGATCTATTTACATTGATACTCAGTGTCTTGTACAGAAAGGAAAAAAAACCTATGATTATATTGAAAATAACAAAATCTACTTTGTCTTGATTGTGTCCATCTTTCAGAAAGCCTGTAGAACATTTTCAGATCTGAATTGCATCCTCCTCTTATCTAATGGAAAATCCCATCCAATTGAAGTTGATCCTCAATGGGATTCGATTTCAGTGATTAGCACCTAGCGCTGAAATTGTTTCAGACCTTAGTGTGATGAGCCCCTCAGTGGCCCCCATGTTGTGCAGGGTCGAGCTCAGGCTCTTGGCTCTGCACACAAAGCCCGACGTGATCTTGGTCCCATCTCACGGCTGCTCCAGCCTTGGTACTAAACATCCCTCTCGGTGCTTTCCTGTCCGGGTCGTCCTCTGCCTAGAACCACGCTTCCCTATCCCTCTCAGCCAGCTCTTGTACAGCTAGTCATCATGGTCTGTCCAGCCTCGAAGTGAACCCGGAAGCTTCCCTGTGTCCCGCGGGAGCCTTCCTTGGCACGCTGTCTCCGCACCAGGCGTCGGGCTCGAGTCCCTGCTGAGAACCCTTAGAGCTGCGTGAATTCTGCAAAAACAGGGTCCCTCAACGGACTTTTCACGCTCCTTTCCACCCACCCCCACCAGCATAGAAATATGCCTTATGCCCCAGAAGGGGTCTGTGAGCAAGAAGTCAAATACACGAGTGAATAAAATGAACGAGGAGACTCAGTGTCTCCACAGTAGAGGAAAGTGGATTAGGACATCCTTGGCTTTACCAGATGGAGTTAGAGTCATCCTTGAACTTGGAGAGAAACTGACAGGTTCTTAAATGGGGTCATTCAGATGTAGATAGAGGTATCTAAAAGTCTCCTTTGACCACCACCACTGGCAAGATCCAAGCCTTACTCATGTCTCCGTGTGTGCTGCCTAGCACAGTTCCTCGCACCTGACAGGCCCGCACTGAAAATGGGGAGAGAGAAGAAATTCGCAGGGCTGGAGGCGTTATCTCCGAGCTAGATCTCTGCTCTACTCGTTGATGTGTCTTTCTCACCAACTGCAAGACGAGGTTCTTTAAACACGGAACCATGTCTTACTTGACTTGTCCACCCAGATGCCAGCATCGTGCCTGGCACACAGGGGGCGCTGATGAGGTGTTCAGTGTGGAGCACATGAGCGGGGAATGAATGAGCCAACCACCCTGTAACTTTTAAAATCCTAGCCTGGAGCACTTTGCACTATTAGTTGGGTTTCTCAGTGGAAATGAGATAGTTACTTCTGCAGCCATTGGCTTTTTTAGTGGGAGGAAATGTGAAGTTGGAAAGCAAAGTATGTCCTTTATTTAATAGGTAATACGTGTGCTTGGTACAAAATCCAGAAGTCCAAGAGTACACAGTGAAAAGTTGGTCTTCATCCTCCCCCCACACCACCCCCCTGCCCCAAGCCCCCAAGGCAGCTGTTTGCATTGGTTTTTTTGTATATTTTTCCCAAGATAGTCTGTGCATAGGCAAAAGCACGTGTTTCCTTTTTACATACAAAACAGTACACTGTTTTCTACCCCCTTGTTTCACTTTAGAGTACATCTTAGACTTCATTTTCTATCATTTTATACACTAAAGCTACCTTTTTCTTTTTATTGGCTGAATAATAGTTACATGATTTATAATTTAAACAAGTATTGACGGACATGTAGTTCACTTCCAGCATTTTATACCCATGAATAAGAGTGCTAGAAAGCATAGCCCTACATCTCTGTTATTGTACACGTTTGTATACATCTTACCAAATTTCTGAAGTAGGTTCATTGAGCCTTTCCGTGTTTTATGAATATTACCGTACCGTTCCTGTGATACGCTTTTCTGAGAAACTTGAACCCTGCGTGCCACATGCATTCCTTACCGTCAGCGGTTGGCACCTGCTCCACACAGAACACTCTTCTACTCCAAGTGGGTGCGTGGCATGGCACGGGGTGGGGCAGGTCCTGGTGCGGAGGAGCGAGGCGTGCGGGGGCGCCGGCCCCCGTCAGAGCAGCTGCCGGGGCGTGTCTTAGGCGACAGGGACAGCTGACAGTTGCAGGTCCTGGAACCCTGAGCGGGTTTGCTCCGGGGGCGCCCTCGCCCAGCTTTTCCTGTTCTCTGCTTTCCCAGATCCTGCCCGTGCTTCGAGATCTCACCTCTCTTCTGTTGCCAGAAGAACCCTTTCTTCTGTTCACTCAGAGTACCGGCTGCTGGCTCTCGATTGGCAGACGCCTGGTTTGGAGCTGCCGGCCAGTGTCCCTCAGGGTCCGGAATGAGTCCGCACCGGAACAGTCATCAAGCTGTTGAGGAAGTACTCACCGATTAACTAAACAATACCCCAATTATTAGATTTACTACATTCGATGTTTACCTTTTCCGGTATTAGCCTTTCCGGTTCAGGTTGTGTCGATGGGGCCCAGGCCCCCAAAGCACATGCAGGTGCTGCCACGTGGCTCCCTGTCTCGGGCCGTGTGCAGCGATCAGGGGCTAAGTGAAGGCAGAGGTGGTGCAGCCAGAGGGAAAGGGGGTGAACTCTGGGGCTGGGGGTGGGGGAAGGAAAAGGTTTCACAGAGAATGGCGGGTGTTGACAGGCTGGTGCGGGTGAGCGAGGCGGTGCTGCCCAGGGCAGGAAGCTGCGCCACGTGGGGGGACGTGAGCAGGGGCCCGTGCTCGGAGAGGATGGGGGGTGCTGGGGAGCTAGGAAGGGCTAGGTCATAGGGCACCGTGACCAAACGGTGTGGTGTTGACGGGTCTCCTGGGGCCGGGCGCATGTGACCGGAGCCATGAGGAGTAAGCATAGTGACGGCCACTTCTCCATTGTGATTGGGTTTGCTTTTCTTCCCTCTTGATTACCACTGGGTTTTTGAAATAACAGTTGTGTTCTGTGTAGCACATCAAAATATATGCTTTGGTGTTAGTTAATAAAAACTTGTAAATATATCTGAGAGTTGGTTCTCAGATGACAGGAAGTCAAGGACTGTCCGGTGTGTACCCATAGGGACCCGTTTCACATTTTGATATTAGAGGTTCCATGTCAAACAAGGCCATTCTGAAATCCTACCCATAAAGGTTGTAATGGAGAGTATTTTGATCCTCCTCTACTAATTAACCATTCATCTACCTTACTGAACACAAATATTTTATGTCCTTAAATTTCTATAATTCTCTTTTGCCTTGTTTTCCATAATAACCTTATTTCTGTTAAGTTTCTGCTTCCTTCCTTCCTCTGCCTAAATCCTGCCATCCGCAACAGAGCATAAATAATTATTAGTTTCTTGATGTATAACAAATATATTTGATTTTCCTCTTTCAGGGGCTTTCCTTCGAATTACGGACTGCTTACGAATCGTCAACTCACCAACGTGCCTAGTCAGTAAATGAATTCACTTGGGAGCTTGAAAATCATCTGAATTTCTTTTCACAATTTTATGTCCTGTGAAATGTTTTATAAAATGGTACGCTTTTTAATTTGGAAAGCCTGTTTAAAAAAAGGAAAGAAAATCAATCTTATTTTGTGGTCTCCTAACAACAACAAACAAATGATTTGTGTGATACTTAATAAAGACTGCCCATTTCAACCTCCTGCACTTTGCTATAAACCTAGAAAAACAAAGTCTTGTTATTTCAGCAAGCTCTAAATTTTGCACACTTGAGAACCATCTATGGCTTCAACTCACTGCAAGAAGTCCGGATTCCATACATAGTCCAGATTTGAAAATGATTTATCTGTCTCAGTTATGGACCAATAAATATGGACGTGTCCCACCAAAAGTATTCTGTCACATAAAAGGTTAATCACGAAGGCTTCTGCAGGAAGCAGAGCGGTACTGCCAGAAAAGAAAGCTGATTTTCATGCCTCTCTGTAATTTGTTATGGAACATAAAGGTCATAATCCCCGTGGACAGTATTATTCTGTTCGTTCTCTTTTCTTCATTTACTGGTGCATTGTGATTTTAATTCAATATGCCCCAGGAGAATGTTTTATTCCTTCTGCTAGAAACTCACACAACATGTTTCCTAGTCTTGGAATTTCAGGAACAGTCTTGTGCATTGTTAAATTGTCACTCTCCTACCTCAAAGACACATTTCCTCTAAGGCATTCACTTTGACAGCGTACCACGTTAGAAGCATCGTGTTAACCACAGAATAACTTCTAATAAGCTTGCTTTTCCATATCCTCTCATGATGCATCCGAAAAACATTCTCCAGTCCCGCAGTCATGCCTTTGCACTTGTCACATACACAGTTGGGCATCTCAGAAGTGCAAGGACAGACAGCCCAGTGTTGGAGAGGGTGCGGCACACGCCGTGGGCGGCAGCAGGTGGGCACCACGGCCCTGCGGCTGTGAGCGCCCCTCAGCGCACGCTCGGGAAGGCGGTGCCCAGTGACAGTCAGCTCCAGGGACCCTTTTGTTTGTTTAAGGGTTTTTTATTTATTTGAGAGAGAGAGAGAGACAAAGATAGCGACAGCATGAGCGAGAAGAGCGAGCACGAGTGGGGAGGAGAGGGAGAAGCAGGCTCCCCCGCTGAGCAAGGAGCCCAGGACCCTGGGATCATGACCTGAGCCGAAGGCAGATGCTTAACTGACTGAGCCACCCAGGCGCCCCAAGGGACCCTTTTGTTTGAAATTGATTGAACAACCGAGAACTTTAGAACATAAGCCAGATTGTTACAAATGGAAAAAAAATTTGAGCTCCCTTGTTGCTTGCAACCTTTCCACCCACCGAGTCAGGGACACTAGTCATAAACCTACAAATAGAATCCCAGGGACTCGAACTCTCCCAACTCCTCTCCCATCTGTCCCTTCTCGCTCCCACCCTTCCTGCCATAACTTTGGCCTCTTACTGTACTGCCTCTGTTACTTAGTTCATTAAACGCATACTTGTCAAGAATCTCTTCTGTGCTGGGCACTGCCCTACATGTTAGAGTGGGCAGATCAGCGAGCCCGTCCTCGGGGAGCTTACTTTCCAGTGGGAGGGGACAGGCCATGGGCTACAAACCCGGAGAAGGCCAGGTGGTGAGAGTGCTGTTGAGGAACTTGAGAGCATCGCCACGGGAGGCGGGGGTTAGACTTGAATCTGTGTGGCAGAAGACTAACAAGGTCACAGGTTAGCAGGGACCCAGAAAAGGAAGGAAATGAGCCACATCAAGACCCCAGCAAGTGCAAAGATGCTGAAGTGGGAACATGCTTGGCAGCTTGAGGAGCCGCAAGGGCGCCGGTGTCGAAGCGATGGAACGAGCAAGGGGCAAAGAAGACTACAGTGAAATCAGGGTGGTGGGGGGACGGGGGCACGTACGGCCACTTTTGAGCTTTACTTAAAAGGGACCTTTGTGTGGGAGGGGTTTGTGCAGAAGATTGGCATGGCCCAGCGTGTATTCTAAGAGTCGCTTTGGCAGCCCCGTTGAGAATAGGCTGTCGTGGGGCCGCTGCAGTGGAGGGAAGAGGGAATGCTAGCCTGGCCCTCGGGCAGCCGTGCAAGCGTTGAGGACTGGCCAAGCTCCAGACGTGCCTACAAAGTAGAGCCGCTAAGCCTGTCCATAGGCTGATGTGGAGCGCAGGACGGTGGCACTGGACGGTGCAGAGAATCTGGCGTAGGGCCACTGAGAAAATAAATCCCCTCCCTGTGACGGGAAGACGTGGAAGGAACAGGGGATACATTAGGGACTGACGGTATGGACAGACTCACAGAGGCCTTTGTGACCACGGATGACTTCGCAGAGTGAGAGCATGGAGCAGATTCGAGAATGAGTATCATCAGCTCCTTCAAGGAGCTTCTGTAAGGAGTTGCTGGAGAGGGCCTGTGGTTGAGATGAGGAGGTGGGAGGTGGGGAGAGATGCAGGGGAGCGGTCCGCAGGGGAGGCTGGGCGCCTCGAGAGCGGGGTGGGGAGTGGGGGCCACCATGGGCTCCTTGGGCACAGGTCTCCTTGCTCTGGGGGGTCCGGCCCCGGGACAGACTTCCTCTTAGGGAACTTTTCCCAGCTCGGCCCAGGGTCCGACCTGGCCAGGGCTCTTCGGGCGTCCCCACGGGTCACACCTCGGGGGTGGGGAAAAGCCTAAGAGCGAGTCGCTCAGCACAGGAGCACAACTGAACAAAGCAAGCCTTTAGATGTGAAACGCGACTTGACGTCTCTCCAGCTGAGTTCCTTTTGGTCCGTCTCAGACAGCTGGGGTCCCTCGATGTCTTCTCTCCTGCTCCCAGCAGCTCTCCAGGCATGGCAGGCTGAAATAACCGTTCTAGTGTTTGCTTGTAAAGGATCCCAGCGACTTCCTATGGTCTTAAAAATAATAGCGGATGGCTTTTTCAACACATTTATATGAGATCCTGAAGCTAGCTTTTTAAAGTGATACCTTCATGGAGTTGTCCACATGATGGTTGCTGACACGCCAAAATACCTCCTTTCTCTGGTACATCTGAGGATTTTCTGCAGAGCGCCCTGGGCCAAGGTGCTGCTGCATTGACCCACCGGAAGCTCTGAGAAAAAGGGGCTTTTGTGTGAAGCCCCCCACAGCCCCTCCTCCGTGTCCCTGCTCAGTAGTGACTTCTAGGGTTTGCATTCACTGCAGACCCTTCACTGAACGCCGAGCTCTGACCTCTCTCCCCATGGCCCGTGTCCCACCTGACTGCCTGTACGCACACCGAAACGTGCGCGTCGGCACTTCCCAGGCAGCCTGCCCCACACGGCTCATTCTCATTGCTCTGCCCTTGACCCAAGATGCCCTTCCTCCAAAACGTTCCTCGTTCAGGCTCATGGCAAGACCGCAGCCCAGCGCGTCAGAGTGCGGCCTCTGGAGTCCGATCGGTACTAACCAGAGTGGATACCCTGGTGTCTTGATTATCAATTCCTGTAGAACGAACTAGCCCAGACTTTAGAGATTTAAAAGAGCAAACATTTACGATGTCCTATGTTTTCTGAGGGTCAGGAGTCTGGGACACATTCTGGCTCAGAGTTTCTCATGGGATTGCAAACCCCCTGCTGGGGCTGCAGGAGCCACTCAGAGAGCTGCTCGCGGGCGGTGGACCAGGGGTCCCCACGGGCCTCGCCACGCCGGCCTCTCCACACGCTGCCTCAGTGTCCTCACAACATGGCGGCTGGCTTCCCCAGGGCAAGTGGTCCGAGAGGGAGAGTCCACGAGAGAGAGAACACAGAAGACAGCCACAGGCTTTTATACCCGAATCCCAGAAGTAACATAGCGTCACTTCCCCCACAGGCTACTGGGCAAACACCAGCCCCGCTACAGCTCCCAGTGACTACACACACCAGGCGGTGAACGCCAGGGGGCGGGGATCTCAGGGGGCCCCCCTGGAAGCCAGCTACCCCTCCCCCCGGGGAAGTTACTTTCTGTCCCTGTGCCTTATGTCCTTACCCACACAATGGGGAAGGTAGCTCCTCCCTCCAAGGCATTGTCAGAGCGAGGCCTGGCACCTCGTGAGCACTTGATACAAATTAGCTGTTAACTATTGTGGAAACACCCCGACGCACACACACGCACATGCCCACACACACATGCATGCACACGTATGCACTTTCAATGTAGATGCCACCCTCCCCATCCTGCTGGTGTGGAAGCCCTCAGCCGTCACATCCATGCCTGCCAGGGGAAGGACGCATCCTCTACCTCAGGGAGCCGTGGCAGCCCCTTGCCCCCAACCAGCCAGTGGAGCCTCAAATCCACCAGCCACCACACACTTGGTGTGAGGGGTTCAGCCTTTGCTGCCCTCCCAGCCCTGACTCAACACACAGCCTTCCCCTTCACCCCCGCGGCCCCTCAGGGGGGCTTTGGCCTCAGTTTCCCTGCTCATCCTCCATCTCCCACCTGCGATGGTTCCAGAGCCATCACCCCTCCCCTGCCCCCAAGCCCTTGCTCTCCTCTTGGCTCTCTTCTGTCCGGGGCCCCCCACCCTGGAGCTGTTTGCTGGGCCCTGCCTCCAACCATCGACCCACTGGAAGCAAGAGGCTAAGCGAGCAGCTCTTCTGCCCGTTTCTTCCAGATCGGGCCCCCCGGGTTTCAGGCAGGGGCGCCATGCTCCCCGCCTGTCTCGGGTAGCCCCTGATGTCCTCTCACCAGATTGGTCCTCCAGAGCCAGGCCTGTGTTTTCAGCCTTCTCTCCTTCCCCATCAGCTGAGTGATGCAGAAGACCTGTTTCTGAGTCTTCGTGCTCTCATCTGTAAAATGGACATTCTTCAGGATGGCCCTGGAATATTGGTGAGAGACTCTCAGGTCCTTGGTGTTGTGAAGCTAGAGCTGGGCCACGGGCAGGATGGAGGGAAAGTGTAAGTGTGGCCCGCTTATTCATTCGTCCAGCGCGGGCTGAGCACCTGCCAGTCTGGCAGTGGTGTTGGGTCCAGAAGCTCTAGGGAGGGAGGATGTGCTTGTCTGCTTGCCCCCGAGGAGCTCGCGGACTGAGGCGAGGACAGAAGGTGGCTGGAGGGTCACACACACATTTTGTAAAAACCAGAACCCAGGGAAGAGTTCAGATCCCTGGCCTAATGCGGTGTTTCTGGTGAAAAAAATGCAGGACAATGTCCCCCAACAAAGTGCTGGGATGGGCTAATTCACTTTCCCAAGCCGTGCCCCAGGGGCAGCCGGCTGCAGCAGCTGAGGGGAAATCAGGGTGACACCCAGAGAGAAAGCATCCCTGTAACACAACAGTGCAGACAAGGGAATCTGATCTGCTTCCCTTTCTGGGCAGGAGATTCATGATTTCCAAAATGCCAGAAGATGATCACAGAGGCCAGATCCAAACTCTTCACAAGAGGGAAGCCAAGGCCCGTAAAGCTGGGCAGCTGAGTCCAAAACCGCGCGTCTGGCCCCTGTGGCCACATCGCTGTCTGGGAAGCATCCGTGGGGGAGGTTTAAATCCAGAAAATTCTAGGAGTGAGGGGCGGTGGAGGCCTCTCGGCCTGAACTCTCTAGATTGGGAGGGATCCAAAGCTCCTAATGGGCCACCCGAAGTTATTTCCATAGTGAAAAACACATGCTGCATTAATCATCCCGAAGACTACACAGGCTTGATTGAGGTGAGCTGTTCCTGCCACGACTTAATGTCTCCATCTTAAACCAAACGGTGCAATCGTATTACAGAATATTTATTTCCCTCAGACCTTTTTTCCTGCAAATCTATAATGCTGAATAACTGAGGTCAAAGAGTAGATGCTTTAGAGAAATTTTTCTTTTCATTAAACAATATTAAATGAGATGCCCGTTCCTCTGCTTCTGCATAGCCAACAAGCGTCCCTTGGCTCTCACAGTCCTTCAGCTGATGTCATCTCTTACCAACCAACTCTCCACAAATACCTAACTGCCTGGTTTTTCATAAGAAAGCAGAGGATCTACAGCCTCGGCCTGCTTTCCGCACAGCCCCCAGTCCGCCGGGCACGGAGACCTGCGTGGCCCCAGTCCCCCTTCCCTGTTAGCTCGCACCCAGCCTGCTGCAGGAGGTTGCTAGTAACTATTTGGCCTCCTTTGCATTTGGCATCGATGGACACCCACAGTGAGGCGTCTTCCCTTGTGTGAGGGAGTCAAATTAGCCAGAAAAAGTGGCAACTCGGTCCTCCACCTGTACCACAGGCTGATGGTTACACGCCTTCCTTGCGCCTGTGTCCTGGGTCCCCGGCAGCTCAGGACTCGGGAAGGGAGCGATGCCTGTCCCTGTTCCCCGGGGACTGCCGCCCCCCTCCTCACTGACCGCCTGATGGCCCCTAAGCCTGGAAGCCTGTCAGGGGCACCTGGCCTAAGCAGCCCTTGCAGGGGAGAAAGGAGGGGCCCTGCCCACGGGCTTCCGATCAGGGACAGACGAGATACTGCCACCAAAGTAAGAGCCACATCTGACCCGCCCCCCCCACGCCAGGGCTGCCGACCCTGCTTGCCCCACACCCAGCCACTCTGGCCCCCAGGGGCCTTCTGTTAAGCGGGCAGGTTCTCCTTCCTATACTTGCTTTACAGCTGTCCTGCCCAGTGATTCCATGGAGGCAGGACCTCCCGGGGCTGGGACCCCCTATGCCCTTGCCCGTCAGTGCCTACGGCTTTCTACACGGCTTCATTCTCGGAAGGCACCAGGGACACCCCCATCCGAGAGAGCCGGCCTCTCGACCCACTGCTGAAGGGTTCTACCCTGGCCCCCGGCAGGAGCTCATAGCACGCTTGGCTGGGAGGGGGACTGGAATCCAGAACGGAGAGGCTCATCATGGAGAGAGGTTGGACCTCAGATCCCCACATAGCCTGGAGTCCTGAAGGGGTGGCAGTCAGAATGTAGAGTCAGAGACTCCCTCAGACCAGCCACTGCCCAGTGTCCTCGTCAGTAAGGCCTAGACACGCAGTGGGATGTTGCCAGAACTCAGTAGGTCCTCAGGACCTGGGAAGGAGGGCAAGAGACTGGGAGGAGCGAGAACTGTGGAGGGAGGGCTCAGCATGCTTCCGATCCCACACGGGCTGTGCTGGGCCCATGGCACACACGTGCGCTGGGGACGGCTGTCCTCCCTGTAAGGGCCAAGGCCATGGCTGCCAGAGCGCAGGAAGGCTGGTGCCCATGAAACCAGCAGTGTCGAGCAGGCTTCGGGGAGGGGGCTGCTCAGAGCTCTGAGCTCAGCTTGGGAGCAACCTGGGGCCATGCTGCCCTGGACCTGGCTCCCCAGGAAAGGGACCCCACCCTTCCCGGTGTCTCTTCAAGATGCCAGGGCACATGGCACTTGTCTCCACACATGATGCCCGGGTGGACATGACGTGGTGTGTGTGGTGTGAGGGACACTCCCCCCAAGACACACCCGCCACCCCTCTCGGCTCTACGGCCTCCTGGCTTCCTGATCTGGGGACAGTCCCATACCCTCTGAGATGTGGTTTCCCCAGCTGACAAACCGGAGTGATGGCCCCAGCCTCACGGGGTTGGTTGAGAGAATCAAAGTGAAACCTGGGTACAGCTGGCCCCGGTCCCCAGCCGTGGGTGGGGGGGCCAAGAAGGAGCGGGGCAGGGCAGGGAAGCGGAAAGGGGCAGAGATGGAAAACAGAGGCTGTCCCAGCTCTCCCAGCACAAACAGAGACACTTGTCTGCTCATAATGACTTTCTATTTTTAGATAGCCACGCTCTCTGTGACCTGCTTTGTAAACAGATGCTCCACAGAACAGATCGGGCTGGGGCGGGGGGGGGGGGGGGGGGGGGGGG
>NC_138372.1:165058209-165093350 GCF_054177405.1 Leptonychotes weddellii
GATTAGACTGGTAGTAAGGGCAAAAAGCCAGGAAGAGGGGTCAGCTGGTCTCAGCAGAAGCGAGAACAGGCAAGGAAAGGGCTTCGCCGCTGGAGAACTTCATCCGGGACTCTGCCACTGATCTTAGCCCGGGGAGACCGGGCGAGAACGTCTAACCACAGAGCTTTCAGGTAGTAAGTCTGCATGGTGTTAAGTCACTGCGTTCGTGGTGATTAGTTACGGCAGCCATGGGACGCGAACACGCATGGCTAAGAGCATCTCGGTGACCCCGGAGTGTGCTCGCACATGCTCAGGTTTGGGAGTGGGGCCAACCTGCCGGGGATGTCCTGGCTCCCCAGCAAGGAGGGAGGTGTGGGGTGACTTAGGCGACCTCTTAATTCTGACCCTCTGACAGATTTCTAAGGTTGCTTAAGGGAAGGCTCAGCAGGAGGTGGGTTACTGGAAGGAGCTGGGGCAATTTATTTTTCATGTCCCTTAAATACCACCAACATTGTACATTCTGCGAGGAGAAGACCCACCATCTCCTTGCCTCTCAGGAGAAATGCATTGCTCCTATTAGTTATGTAATTGAATTCGTAGAAGTCGGTGGATTTTTGTAATTTCTATGGCCTTGTTTAGGCGCCAGTGTCATTCCACAAAGAAGGACCAGGGGATGGTTTCCTGCATGCGTGCTATACCAGAGGAGAAAAGGAAAAGATGAGAAAATGGGCGGCAGGGAGCAAGTGGGCTTGAGATAATGAGATACAGCCAGAGGAAGGTGAGACTGGAGAGGAACATGCACCCCATCAAGAGAGATGGGCTCCTGAGCATCCCAGCAGCCAAAGCAAAAAGGAAGTGAGGCTAACTGCAAGGCTCAAGTGACCACAAGGTATGACCTTCAGGGAGAACACACAGGAGCATCCCATCAGCCTGGGGACAGGGGCAGCGGAGAGTGTCAGGTGCAGAAGGCAACAAGGTGGGACCAGGACGCCTTCCTGGAAGAGGCAATGCTTGAGCTTCATCTTGTAGGTTGGGAAATGTTGGCTGGGGCAAGAGTGAAGGGCAAGGCAAAGAGCAGCATGAGCAGAGCATGGTGGGGACAAATGGAGAGTATGTGCCACAGATGTCAGCAGGTCTGGCGCTGGGGGTGGTGGTGAGGCTGGGAGGTGGGGAAGGGCCTGTTGAGAAGTCCAGGACCACCTTGCTGCCTTGCCAGGGAGCTAGAACTTGACTCTGAAGCAGTGAAGTGCCCTGGGGGTTTAGTTTGGGGGAGTAGCATCCGAGATCCGCATTTTAGGAGTAGCTAACTGCCTTGTGGCAGGGGATGAGGGTCCGCCAGGAGGCCGCCCAGGGCTCCAGCAAGAATCCTGGGAGAGGTAACACCTGTTTGAATCCAAAGCTTGCTCTCTGCCCCCTCCCCCACTCCAGGCTGCATGGTAAATCGTCTAAACTGGCATGCAGGAAGGAGAGAGAACACCGACTCACATATACCCCTGAAGCCAAGGTTCCCCACCCCCATCCCCATTCTTCAGCCCTCCTGGCTCAGCCTGGTTCTTGGAGACTCAGGCAGCAGATGGAGCCCAGGATGTTCTCCGCAGTGTGGAGGGACACTTGGGCCAGCAGTGGCCAGTTCAGAAAGCCTGGGCTGCCCAGAGACCCCCAGTCCCAGACACTGCTGCCACCTTGTGCCTGGGAGGCTCTGTCCATAGGAGCAGGTCTCCCTGTGGCTAAAGGAGCATCTCCCCCCCCACCCCGACTTGGTCTCTACAGGTGGCCAGAGGTGTTTCTCTAAGACAGGCCAACACATTTGTGTGCTCCCAAACTGGCACCACTCATGGGGCTCCTCCCCCTGCCCCTGCACACAGGGCAGCCAGGAGGAATCACCATCCCTAACCTACCTGCCCCTCCGCCTTCTCCGCATGCACCAAATGTTGCCAATCCAGGGAAGATGGACTTGCAGGTCCCTAAAGGGGAGATGAGCACACAGAGGTGAGGAGAGGGGGGCAGGCTGTCCTTTCTAGAGCTGAGAAGGCTGGGGCCAGGATCTGACCCTCCCCTAGGATTTCCAGAGCAGTGCTTTGCCCACCTTCCTAGCTGGCGGCTTCTGTTACTGCTCGAGATGCCGGGTCAAGGACACGTGTCCCTTGTAGCGAGGAGCACAGGTTCCAGAACTGGACCACCCAGGGAAACCCCATCTTCACCTCAGGTCTATCCATGTTGCCAGGGGCAGGCGAGGTCGCATCTGTGAACCTCTGTCTCCTCCTCTGTGGAGCGGGATGTACACAGTACTCAATTCAGAGTTGGTGTGCGGATTCGATGTCAGCAGCTACTATTGATACTATTTCTCTGATTAACTGCAGTACAAATCTCTCAGGGAGCTGTGATGGGGCTAAGTGGGAGCACCCTGGGAACCACATAAAGGGTAAGGGATCCAAATCCTTTGAACAGCAGCAATGTACCAACATTTTGTATATGGAGATGGGACAGGTGCTCTGGATTCTCACTTAACGCCGATTTTTGAGCTCTGTATCAGGGGCCTTTTATTTGCGTGTGTCAGGAAAATCCAGAACTCGCTGGCTTTTAGCCAAAAGGGAATTACTGGTTCCAGTAAGCAGAAACATCCAGCGGGTAGAACTAGCTTGTCTCTTGGAGCTGGTTCTGGACTGACCGGTCCTCAGGTCTCAGGGTGCTCAGTGTCCTTCCAGGGGAGATGCGAGCCACCCTGATCCAGCCAAAACTCTGGGATGTCTCTGCTGGGACAGACTTGGGTCACATGTTGCCAGCCTCCCACCAATCTCTGTAGCCAGGAGAACGAAGAATCTGATTGGCTCTGCAGCCCTGAGTCTGGCTGATCTCGGGGGTGGGGGGTGGGAGGAGGCAAAATTGGGATACTTGCCACAAACGGGGGGTGGCTGGGGGTGACCGTCCACAGTGGGCTTGGTGTGGGCTACAGTGGACAGGGAAGGCTCCGATTTCCGAGCAAGGCAGGGTTTGCATCAGCCCGGAGACCGTGGGCCGGGGGGCAGGACAGCAGCTCAGGTGGACGTCACAGATAAGCTGCCTCTGCATTTTTCTTCAAATGACATCCTTTCTCTGACACTGGAGCGCGCCCATCTGAGTGTCTGGAAATTGGGTGCCTCTAGGCTAGGGCCGCCCGATTTAGCAAATAAAAATACAGGATGCCCTGTACCATTTGAATTTCCGATAGGCAACAAATAAGTCTTTAAGTATAAGCATGACCTTGGCAATATTTGGGACATAATTTACCAAAAAAAAAAAAAATTCATTGTTTATCTGAAACTCAGATTTAACTGGATGCCCTATAGTTTATCTGACAATGCTACAGCGTAGGTTCTCCGTCTGTTCCGAAGCATCCCCAGACTCTTCCAAGAGAGATTACGCTTGTCTGTACGGATGAGGGCAGAGCTTATCCCCAGCGGGCATCACCCCCTCCAGAATGATTTCCCAGCTCAGTATGATAAGGAAACTTCCAGCGGTCAGTCGTCCAGTGGCAGAATGACTCGGTTTCCCAAGAGGAAGGGAGGGGTGTCTCCCAGTGGAACATGCGCCCCTCCTTATATCCCCATGAGAAGGAGGTCCCTTGCACTTTCTCAGCTGGGGGCTCATCTGTTAGAATCCTGTGCACACTGGGATATTCTCTCCTTTCTTCCATCTATAGGCAGGACGAGAGGGAGACAGTGATCTGAGAGAATATGCCATCAACGTAAAACCAGACTTTCCCTTGCGAGAGACGGGGACCCTCTCAAGTTCTAGACTTGGATCATCAGGGAGGCAAAAGTGTTGACAAGTCCATTTAGGCACAGGCTCCTTTAATCAAGCTTACTCACGAGGAACCAGTATTTAGCTGTATATAATAGAAAACCCCAAATAACTGATTTAAGCATGATAGAAGTTTATTTCTTTCTCATAAAAAATGTCCTCAAATAAGCGAGGTAACATAGGGCTGGTACGATGACTACAGGGCCATCATGCTCCTGACCTTCTTCTCCTCCACCCTCAGTACAGACTTCCCATTTTAAGAGTCACCTCATAGGCCAATATGGCTGCTGGAGTTCTAGCCATTGCCTCCACATTCCATGCTGGCCTCAGAGCTGGCGGCCGTGAGCTCCACTCACACAACCGTCTTGGAAATCTGACACAGCATTTTGCTTCCTATCTTCTTGTCCAGTACTTAGCAATTTCGTCACTCCTGGCTGAAAGGGAGGCTGGACAATGTAGTTTTTAACAGAACGCATGAAATAATGCCACGAAGGAAGAAGGAGAGAAAGAACAGTGCGTGATGACCTCCAGCCTCTGCTACAACTAATAGCAGGTGCCCTGACTTACAAGTTCTCAGTTGGCTCTGGAGATGGGCTAGATGGGCTAGATGGGGGTTTCACATCAGCCTGGACTACGCAGGAGTTCAGAGAGCTGCTGGATGCTTCCGCTGGTCAGGGAAGGGACTCCTACATTTGTCCAAGCAGATTCTTATCCACGTGAACAAACACTGAAACAGGAGTTACGCTGGTTAAGGCCCTGCCCTGGGGCCCACTGGGCTGCTCTCCTGCTCACCCTCGGTAAGCCCAGGCTGCATGAACAGTGCTGGGAAACCACGGAATCACACTACCTCAGAGGCCCCTTCCCCCATGAGGCCCAGTAACCCTAAGGGTTGGTCACCATAGGATTTTCTTTCTCGAGAGTGACTTCAGATAGAGGCCTCCTAGCTTTCTGGAAGGTTCTATCATGGGGTACCCTGATTACAGTTAGAGGATCTCTCAGGGGCTCAGGTTTGCATTTGGGAATTCACTATTGCCACTCTGAATGTCCTTAAGGGGTAAGACTCCAGGGGGAGCCCAGGACTCCCGCCGGACCTAGAGGCTAGGTCAAGACCAAGGACACAGCGAGCAGAGCACTGGGGTTGCATGGTCTCGGAGGTGCTATGTCTCCTTCCCACAAGAAGGTAAGGGTTTTAAGCCACAGCCCCCACCATCCCCTGCTGGCCCTTGTTGGCATTAAGGTTCTCAGCCCTGTCTGTATAGCCCCTCCAGCTTGAGAGGGGCAGCCTCCCCATCCTGCCCCATTCACTTGAAAACCAATTAGGAAGAAGGGCAAAGCCTTAATATGGCCCTCTGTGTCTGCCCTTCAGGCTCTACCTAATGGAGTCCGGCTCACAGGCTTAGTGTTCAGCCCTGGGGTGAGAGGCCGGAGCCCTAGTTGTGTCTGTCTTCATCTGGTTTCTCTTGGCCTTCGGCAACTTGACGGGTTGGTGGAGGAGGTTTGTGGAACACAGGTTTGGGCATCTCGGGTTCCCAGACATCCCTAACCTTTTCACCAGAGGGTCAGTTAGGAACAACTCGCCCGCATACCCACACGTGCGCACGCTCCAGGGGGTAGTCGATGATTCATGGGAGCTGCTTCCTTCCCAGGCCCAGACAGCGAGCTCTGCAGGAACCCTCTCCCTTCATCTGTGTACCCCCAGGGCCCAGCACACGCCAGCATGTGGTAGGCACTGCGTATCTGCCGGGTGGGCAGAGGCCAGCAAGGGGTAAATGGCCAGGGCCCAGGAGCCCTGAAGGGCAAACACCCACGAAGGAATGAAAAACTGGTTTGGAAAAGACATTTGTGTCCTTTTTACTTATTTATGTGTTTATGCATTTATCATTTATATTCTGTCTACTCCTTGGAAAGGATTTACAATATTAAAACACATATAAAAAAACAAAAAACAACCAACCTGCACAAAATAAGGATAATTTAAAAGCAGCAGAGAAAAATATATGTAGCAGGTACTTGGGCTGAAGTTGCTCCTGTCTCTGAACTGTTCCTTTAGCTCGCAGGTGCGGGGGGAGTGTGTGGGGGGGACATTGCCTTTCCCGATGACACAGATGGACCCCGGAAGCTCTTATGCTGAGGGAGCGGAGTCAGACAGAGACAGACTAATACCGTACGATTTCACTCATATGTGGAATCTAGAAACAAAACAAATGAACAAACAATAAAATAGAGACACTAGAGACACTCATAAATACAGAGAACAAATTGGGCGTTGCCATAGGCTGGGGGGCGGGGGGGTGTGTGTAAAATAGGGGCAGGGGATGAAGAGGTACAAACTTCCAGTTATAGAATAAATATGTCACAGGGATGAAAAGTACAGCATAGGGAATAGAGTCAATAATATTGCAATAACCCCGCATGGTGACAGATGGAGGCCACACTTATCACAGTGAGCAGGCTGTCACGTATAGAATGGTCTAATCGCTGACGTTGTACACCTGAAACTGATATATGTAAACTATGTCTCAATTACAAATATCACCCCACTGTACAACCTGAAAAGGAAAAAAGAAAAAGAAGAGGGCGGGGACTGACATACGTGTAGCACCCGGCTGCTTGGCTCCCGGAGCCAAGCGGGGAGGGCACACAGCCCGGTCCTCTCCCGGCCGTCACCCTGCCCGTCACCGCTCGCGCATGCAGCCACTTCCGCACGGAGGACGAGGGAGGATCGTAACCCTGCCCACCTGTGTTTGTGTTTTTTTCCTCGTGAAAATAATTGAGAGTGGCTTGGGGAGCGCTGCCGAAGCTGGTTACCAGAGGGAGGTGGAGGGCTGTTAGTTGGAGCCGGTGGTGGCCTCCGTCGGAGCGGGTCTGCAGTTTGGAGACGAGGCCCGCAGACGGCCCCTTCGATGGGCACGGACAGCCCCGCAGGAGGGGTGGAAAGGGTCTTCTGAGGCCTGGCAAAGCCGTTCCTCTGTGTCCCTGGGTGCTGGTCACCGGGGAGCTGTCACAATGGCCCGTTCCCAGATGCACAGCTCTGGGCCCCCAGCATCTGGGACGGGGAGGGGACGGGAAGGGACCGGGAGGGGACGAGGAGAGAGGGACGGTGAGTAATGGTCTCTGAGCGCTGCAGGAATGACTCCTCGCGCCGGGGGGACTGAGCCACACAGCTGAAGGGAAAGTGTGGGACCATTAGGAATCCATGAAGATGGGATAAAAGGTCCTATAGTGAGGAGTGGAGAGGAGCTCCCGGGGTCTGGGGTGGGGGGGCAGGACTCCTCGCTGGTCAGCAGCCCTGGCCACAACGGGGACATGTGAAGGTACAGGGAATGTCACCCCCCTTTGACCAAAGCCCTTCACCCTCGGGAGTGATCATCCTGCCCAACCTTCACCATAAGACTACCACCCTTCTCTCACCCCTCCTCCGAAAACAGCACTGACAAACTGTTCTGCCTTGGCTTGCACACCCCCACTGACAGGGAACTCACTATCTACCAAGGCAGCTTGTTCCTTGTCACACACCTCCGGCAAGATAGTGTGAGAAGTGTCAGGACAGAAGCTGGTACAAGAGCGAGGGGAACCCCGTGGGGGGGGGGGCGCTCTGTCATCCTCGGCCAGACAGTGGGTTTCTGGAGTGTAGGGAGTGTATCTCATCATTATTTACATGATCCAGCCATCAGCACCGCGCTTGGCACGCAATACGCACTCATCCCACATGTGTGGATGGAAGTAAGGCTCTCCTTCCTTTACCTAAGGAGAGCAAAGAGGCAGGAAAGGGGGGAAATTAGTACTTCCTTATATTGACCTAAAACTCGCTTTCTTGTTGCTTCTACCCATCGACCTTTAGGCCATAAAAAACCCATCAACCTCTTCTCTGCCTGAAAACCTTTCTAGAATGTGAGGGTGACAATCATGTTGCAGGGGAACTATCCTAGGCCTTCGATCGCCCCTCCTTGCTGGACTCCACGCTGCACATCCTGGGCAAAGGGAGGGCAGGGCAGGAGCCATCCCCCCAGGCCAGGCCCTTAGCTTATTCCTTCAACAGTGTCTGGAGCCTCCTGACACCTGTGGGGGAGCTGGAACCCCACATTTGGAAGGAGAGGACTAGAAGGTCTAGGGCCAAAGAACTTCCCAAGCCCCCGAGACAGCAGCTTGGTGACAGATCAGGGACGCCTGCCCTCCTGGCCCAGGTCATGGCCAGGGTTAAGCCACAGAACTCCCATCTGAGCCTCCAGCCTGGGGTCCTCAGTCCTGGCACCCCAGCAGGACTGACAGTGTAGACTGTTCCAGTGCACACACCTGGGCTCCACCTTGAAGGTTCTGATTCGTAGGGCTGGGGTATTTCCCCAAATTTCCCTAAGTGACTCCGACTCACTGTCAGGCTGAGAATCGCTCCAGCCCGTGCTGAGAATCCCTGGGTGGTAACTCTGGTGTGTCTGTCCAGTCGGCACATCGCCTAATTCCTGAGCAGAGACAACAGGGAGACAGTGAAGTGGCCGTATTCACCACAGGCCTCTCACCTACGTGGGTACCGAATCTGGTTTTTCTTTCTTAGATAAACTTGCTCGGCCCGGGCTATAAGCCAAGCACTGGGCCAAGAGCTTTCCTTGAGTTATCTCAGTTAATCCCGACGATTCTATGAGTTACTATAACCATCACCTTCCTTTGACCTGTGAGAGACTGAGGGACCAGAGCTAGCAAGTGGGGGAAGTGGACCCACCCCCAGGTCCCCATCCCCCACCCGATGCCCCATGGTCCTGCCCTCTCTGGCCTGTCATGTACTGAGGGAGATGGGGGACACCTGACTTGTCCCATGTGCCCCTCGCCCAGGGCCCAGCTGACCTCCCAGCATGGACTGAGCCCTGCTTTCTCTGCGGCCACTGCCCCATCCCAGGTTACGAAGGGGCACGGGCCAGATCAGTCGCGCACATACCTTGCATCTTCCAAGGGCGAGCTTGGTGTCATGCAGCCTTTTTCCGATGAGAAGGAACAGCCAGGGCCTTAGGGTCAATCCAGAAATCCAGAGTCGGCCTCCTTCCAGAAGCCCAGGTCAGGGTTTCCGCCGGCAGGACAAGCAGGCTATCATGATGGAGCCTGACTCCGGGCAGTGGCACTGAGCTGGAGGCACCTTCCAGGGTCCGGAGTGTCCCGCTGGCTGCAGAGCTCGTCACATGGCGTCTGGCACTAGGGCGGTGTCCCCAGAGCCGAGGGAGCAGACGCTGGGCTCTAGGTGCCTGGGGAGGAATCCTGAATCCTCCCAGATGGCCGCTGTCCTGGTCCCAGAGGTGGTCATGATGTGGTCCCTTGGCGAGAGGAGAAGGCTCAGGCTCCAGCACGCGGGGGCAGATGGATGTGATGATCGGGTGTCTCTCCTCCGCACTCCCGCTTAGGCCTTTGCTCACATGGCCAATCCTACCTGTCCTCGGGGACAGTGAGCCTGTATGGACTCTTTGAACCTCCTAGCTCATTTTCCCGCACGGTGATTCCTGGAGGTAAGTTAGGGTTCTAGTCCATCGTACAGCCGTGGTGGTGGAAACAGAGACGGAGCGTGGCCCCGGTTACCCAGCTGGGGAGTGGCTCACAGGGTTTGAGCCCAAGCGGCCAGTTCCAGCACCCACGCTCCTCAGCCCCCTGGCTCCCCGGGGTTGGCCTGGGCACTGCCTGTTCCGGAGGACCTCTCACACCTCCATGGAGCGGCCGCATCCTCAGTGATGGTCACTGTGATGACGTGAGCTCCTCCCGTTTCTGTTTCTCCCACTAGCCTGGGAGCCTCTCCGGGGGAAGAACCGTGTTTCTCTCCCTTCTCTGTTTTCTCAGCCCTGAAGATGGCCTCAGTTACTGTTTATTCCAGCTGTGGGCCAGCTGCTCAACCTCAGATCTGACCCGCAGGGGGACAGGCTAGTTTCTGAGGGCCGCGGGAGATCATTCTGGCAGCTCCCCACACACTGCAGGCACCTCAGCCGCAGGAGGCCAGCCCGGAGGTGACCATTTGCGTGTGTGCGCGCCTGCGCACACATGTGTGTATCTCCTCCTTGCTTTACTTCATACACAGTTTATATAAGTTATTTTTATATCCACAACAACCTATTACTTAATGTCATAGTTTTAAAAACTTTACATAAATGTGATAGTACCTGATATATTCTTCTGTAACTTCTTCAAACATTTTCAACGAGATTCATCTGTGTTGATGTGTTCAGCTATCATGCCATCATTTTCTTTTCTGAATATTCAACTATATGAATAAATTATAATGTGGTAATGTTTGTATCTAAGAAAAAAAGTTAAAGTAGCCTTGGCTTCCATAACCTCCGTGCTGAGCTCTCTGGGGGATCTGGGGCGAGTGACCCTGGGTGCAGTCAGGGGCTGGTCAAGCTCAAGAGTCAGTTCCCTTGCCATTTCTTTTTTCTTTCTTTCTTTTTTTTTTTTTTAAAGATTTTATTTATTTCTTTGACAGAGGGAGACACAGCGAGAGAGGGAACACAAGCAGGGGGAGTGGGAGAGGGAGAAGCAGGCTTCCCGCGGAGCAGGGTCCCAGGACCCTGAGACCACGACCCGAGCTGAAGGCAGATGCTTAACGACTGAGTCACCCAGGCGCCCCCCCTTGCCATTTCTTGCTCGATGGCATCAGTCCCATCAGAGGCACACCGAACGAGGAGAAAGGACGTGGTCATTAAAAAAGAAGAAGAAATAAAAGCCAACTTGAATCAATGAAAGCCCAGGAAGACCATTGGTAGAGGCATGAGCTGGTTTCCTTATCTCCTATACGTATTATGAAGTCTGTCCTGAGACCCAGTCGTGCTGTGTAAGAACCTAATGTCTAGGACAGATCAATGATGTGTGTGACGTGGGATGGCCCAGATGAACTGGACACCTTCTGTTCTGAGCTCCCTATCCCGGAGGGTATTTGTGCAAATACTTGGAAAGGGCTCACAGAGCAGGCTGCAGGACAGCTAACTAGAAGAGGAAAGGCCATCCCCTGGCAAATTCTGTAGGAGATTAGCTGGGATCATCATTCTGCCCGCCCCTTCCCCATCCGCCCTCTTCCATCCCATCATCCCATCCCAGGCTGTGGTTGCACAAATCTTGCTCCTCCCTCTGAGAATACCCGTGGGGGTCTCCTGGCTTCCCACCCAGGTGTGCCCAGGGCTGTGGCTGAGGAGCTGCCCTCTGAGACCTTCACAGTTGCTCATCTCTGCTGGAAATTTACTTTGGAACTGGAGTGGCTGCCATGGAGTCCCACTTGCTTATGACAGCAATGGTTTCAATATATCATCATTAAATTGGCTGACGGTGGGCTGGGAGGGGAGGGGAGGGAGAAACCCATCAAATGCTGGTTGTCAGTAAATGTCAGGGAAAAGGTACATCAGCAGAAATAGCCAGGGCACATTTAGGGACTTATTTATTTATTTTCTTTTGCTTAGCTTTGGTTTGACTTTCCAAACTCACCTTTTCAATTTTAATCTCAATGCTAGTTGCAACATGCAGGATATAAGGAAACAAGAGGAGAGAAAGTCGATGTTAAATCAGGTTTTTGTGTGTGCATGCACTTTTATTTTTAAAAATTACAAGTGCACTGGGGCGCCTGGGTGGCTCAGATCGTTAAGCGTCTGCCTTCGGCTCAGGTCATGATCCTAGGGTCCTGGGATCGAGTCCTGCATCGGGCTCCCTGCTCGGCGGGGAGCCTGCTTCTCCCTCTGCCTCTGCCTCTCTCTCTCTCTGTGACTCTCATGAATGAATAAATAAATAAAACATTTAAAAAAAATTACAAGTGCACAAATGGAGGGGAAAAAAACCCAGACAAACAGGTAGGATTTTTGGTTTGAGCTTTGGGCAAATCTGTTGATAACGAATAGAAGGATTCCCAGTATTGGGTTATCACACATGCTGGAAAAGCAAGACATGGGGCTTTATAAATCTAAAATTTAGGTTGAACCATATGAAAGTACTGGCCTTATAAGTGAAAATGCCCTGATGTTGGTATTTTCACTGGATTCAAACTAATTGTTGGAGGAGGTCATCGAGAGGATGGGACAGCTGGTTGACCTGTGAGCTGGACCCGGGCAATCAGAGACTCCTCACCCCCTCCCCGTCTTTGGCATGTGTGCTCTGCCTCGGGTTCCCATAGTGGAAGCTGTTCCAAGAATTCAGCCTTGAGAGAATAAGGTGTTGTTGAGACCATTTGGACTGAACCCCATTGAGGCCTCTCTATAAACACTTAAGATTCTGGAGGGCAGGTGCAGAGATCTCCTCATGAAGGCAGTCGCTCAACCGACTGAGCCACCCAGGCGCCCGACCCATGATACTTGTATTATTAAAGCCATTTTATGGAAGAGAAAACTGAGGCTCAGACAGAATAAGAACTTGCCCAGGGCTACGCAGCCAGTAAGTGTCATGACAACAATTCAAAAGTAGGCCCTCCCGACCCCCAAGCTTGTACCTGGACTTCCTCGCTGAGCTGCCAGGGCCGGCGGAGGGAGGGCTGGGGTGGGGGCCATGCGACTGGTATCCATGTAACCACGCAGATCACTGTCTTGGGGACAGAATCTCGCCCTTCCCTCCAGGGACTAGCAGACTGTTATTATTGCTACAGGTACTAATGCTGTTTCTTAACCCTTGTCAAGAAGATCAATTAGCCAATCTCCATAGTTCCAGCTCTCTGCAAACTTTAATCATTTGGCAATTATCAGGTCTTTCAGCCCCATAATTATTTTCCTTGCTGATCTCTTTAATTTCTCCTGTTCCCCTGGTGACCTTGTATGCGGTGGTGATGAGGTGACCCACAGTAATATTAAATTCTGTGTTGCAGGGGCTTTGGAGAGGCAGACTGGAACATGAAGGGAGCACAGCTGAGCTTCGTGTGCACTCCGTCGAGTAGGAAGGGCGGGCCAAGGTGTGCCAGAGGCTCGTGGGGGCCAGGCAGGGGACCAGGTCTGAGTCCCTGCTCTGCTTCAGTCTCGGGGTACATTTCCTCGTTTGGAAAACGGTGATGACAGGCCTCTGCTCAGGAAGTTGGGAAGATCCTACGAGGTGACAGCTGGGAACAGCTGGGGAAGCAGCAGCAGCTTCTCCAACTTCCGTGTCCGAGAACACGCCCATCAGCAGCGATCCTGTTAAAGTGAGGCTTCTGAGGCAACAGGACTAGGGCGGGGCCTGAGACTCTGCATTTCTGACAGGCCCCTTGGTGATGCTGTTGCTGTTCTGTAGACCACGCTTGGGGTAGTGATGGTGTGAAGCACTGTCCAGTTGGGCAGGGATGAGGATGGTTACTAGGTGAGACGAGGAGCCCCAAAGCACAGAAAAGGTTTACCAACAGAAAGCAAAAGCAGAGTGGAGCCCAATGTGGTAAAGGAGAGAGAGAGAGAGAAAGAGAGAGAGAATAGACAGATACACAGGTTTGGGCTGGTGCTTGCACTTTCTAAGCTTCTACCATGTTCCAGGGGTTAGTCGGGGTATACATAGCACACCAGGGAGGCAGATATTTTGAGTCCTGTTTACCATTAGCCCAAGTGGTATGAGAAAGACTCAGTGCCTTGCCCAGGGTCACCCAGGAATAGGGTTAAGCTGGGACAGAGCCTGGGTTGTCAGGCCCTGAGCTGATGGTATTTCTCAGTTTGGAGAGGGGAAAGGGGTTTTATGTGACAGGAGGCACTGACACTCCCTGGGAAACTGGTGATGGGAACCACTGTTCTTGAGATAACACACCCACTGGGTATTCTCTTCTCACTCCACAGGCCCCGGGGACGCTGCCCGGTTTCCCTGCCTAATCACTGACCCACCTCTCTGTCCGCCCTCTGGGCTCGCAGGCCTGGTGACAGGCTAGCATGGACTCCCTAGCAGGGCCAAAGGTCTGAGTCAATGTAACCCTCTTACTGCCTCTGTCTGGAAACAACCAGCACCCAGACTCACAGAACAGGTGTGAGGCCTGGAGGATGCTGCTAATCACCCCCCATCCTGCACCTCATTTCCTATGGGCCAAGTTCCAGCCACTGGGTGAGAATGGAAGTGACTTGTACAATCTCTGGGCCCCGTATTTTAAAAGGAAGTTGTTTGCCTCCCCCCACTTAAGCCCCCCTTTTCTCCAGCTAGAACTCAGCTGTGGGAGGTGGCCAGCTTCAAGCAGGCAGGGGAGGGCAGGCACCCGGCCCTGAAATTCCCTGTGGAACCAAGCAGCCCACTGCCCGACCCACCCTGCCCCGGACTGAGATGGAAACAGCATCTCCCTTGATGTCTGTGGCTGTGAGCCTCTTTGTTACAGCAGCTCAGGCTGCCTGCCTAACCCATGTCTGCCTGGGAGTGCAGAATCTCAGCACAGAATCTTCCTTCAGTCATTCTCTTCTGTCCTTCCGCAGGGATTGTTTTACCCTTCCTGACCCAGTCAGTTCTCTCTCTGAAGTGCTGATTTCCACATGCCTCGCCGTTAAGCACTTATAATTTTGCATTTATTATTGTCATTCCATCATCAGTATCCCTGAGCCCTGAAGGCAGGGAATTCACCTTTCTTTTTTTTTTTTTTGCTTACCATTACTCATCACTCAATACCGTGCTGGCGTGACTGTTTTGTGAGTGAATGAATGAGTGAGTGAATCAATGATGAGTGAGTG
The DNA here is from genome assembly GCF_054177405.1 of Leptonychotes weddellii. Taxonomy (NCBI): domain Eukaryota; kingdom Metazoa; phylum Chordata; class Mammalia; order Carnivora; family Phocidae; genus Leptonychotes; species Leptonychotes weddellii. The sequence goes on from NC_138372.1 coordinate 165,072,567, forward strand.
AATCAATGACAAGTGACTGAAGGGTGAGAGGGAGGATGGGAAGAAGGAAGCCGCAGTTCAGTCACCCCCCTCCCTGACTCTGCCACAACCTTCCTACAATCCCTCTGCATGGCCCCACTCATGCACTTTTTCTTATTTATTTTTATATCAGAAACTGCAAAGTGAGAGAAGGTTGGAAGTATGGGGCACATTTCTGGAACCACTTAGAGTCTGTCCCTGACTTGCTATTGTCATCTGTTGAGTAGTGCAGTGTGTTTTTCCTGAAACAAGGCCAAAAATCCATGCATCAGCCCTGATGCCTCACTTCCACCCCCTCCTTGGACTCTCCCGGATTTCCTGAGTTGTCCCAATAATGTCCCATAGAGCAAAAGGACTTCCTGTTGTTTTGGTCATCAGGTGCCTTTGGAATTCTTCTTTCCCTGGGTTTGGTGGCCTTGACACTTTTGAAAACCACAGGCCATCTCTCTTGTAAATATCCCTCCCGCTGGGCTGATGTTTCCTCCAGCAGATCCAGGGCGTGTACCTTTGGTGACAGTATTACAGAAGTGACGTGTGCCTGGCTTCGACTTGTCCTGTCACTTTAACATTTGCGTAAGATGGGATGTCCCGAGCTTCTCCTATAAATGACTTCCCCTTTGCAAGTGATAAGAGTTTTGTGAGGTGGTTACAGTCAAAATATGTGGGTATTCCTTTCCTCAAGAAATTTTCAATGTATTTGTTTATTCATTTTTATCAGTATGGGTTTGCGGCTTCCTAGGTTACTCTATGGGTTATATTCTGTTACTCTGATTTCCATGTATTGTTTTCTCTGATTGGCCAGTGGGGGTACCTCCAAGCTGGCTTCTTTATTCTTTGGGCACGTTTCCATCATTCTTTTTAGAGAGAGAGAGCTCATGTATGTGTGCGAGCGGGGAGGGGAAGGGCGGAGGGAGAGAGAGAATCTTAAGCAGGCTCCATGCTCAGTGCGGAGCCAATGCGGGACTTGATCTCACAACCCTGAGATCATGACCTGAGCCAGAGTCAAGAGTCGGAGGCTTAATCGACTGAGCCACCCAGGCGCCCCTCCATCATTCTTTTAACACGACCTTGATTTCCGGCACAGGATGTTGTAGGCTCATCTCGTACATCCCCTGCCTTGGCCGTGGAAATAGCCGTTTCTCAAGAAGCCCTGGTTCCCTTTAGAAGCGAATGGTGTCTGGAAGCCAAGATGTGGGTAAGAGGTGTCCCTGGTGTGAGAGGTATTAATAGTGCGGCGGCTAGCAGGCGCTCTCACTGGACACTTCCATTTAGCTCTAGATCTAGCTGTACATATCGAAAACCATCAGTTTACGGTGATATGCCCAATTCTGATCCAACAGCAGGGAGTTTATTCTAGCTTTTACTCTTATTGGTATTTATAAGTCCTTCTCTGACAGAGAGAAACCTCGCTTCCATCCTCCTGTATGTAAAACCTCTCCTGCCCACTACCACCACCTCCCCCACATATGTCCTCCTATTCTTGCCAACCCATGTGTGAGTGCCTTCCTCACCCCTCCTGGGGCTCCGACACCTCACCCAGGGCTCCCCTCCCCTGCACACTGCTTTTAATGATCTTTTTATGTATTTCTCTTCCCCACTGGGTTCAGTAACTCTTCAAAGCTTGGAATTGGTTTACTTCTTTATATACTACCACCTGCTGTTGTTCCAGGTATACAGAAAGCACTCCATAAATGCTTGTTGTGTACATCAAGGAAGGACAACTTGGATAAAGGAGGGCAGAAGCGAGTGGGCTGGTGCTGACGATGGAGCAGCTCCAGTAACAGGCAGTGGGGGAAGCTGGGAGGGAGGCCAAGTCAGACCACAGAGAGCTCAGGACTCCGTGGAAAGATCTTCCAGTTCTCAGGACAGCGGAGAGCCAACAGCGCTTTCAGCCTGAGAGGGGCAGGCCAGCCCTGTGCTTCTGAAGCAGCCCTCGGGCTGCCCGCTGGAGGATGCGCGGATGGAGAAGTGAGGACCCAGGCCGTGGGCTCCGAGTGGCCAAGGGGCAGTGCCGTCACCACCCTCCAGCTGACCTGCAGTCCTGTAGTTACTTCTGCGAATGGAAATGCAGCCTCTCTCAGATGCGCTGTTTTTGATGTTCTCATGTATAAATGCATAAAAAAGAGAGCTTCTTTTCATACTTCATCTACTTTCTTGTCAGTCCCAGCTTCATTTTCAATTCCCTACTTCGGTGTCCTCATTTCCTCCTTGATGGATTGCTTGATCCCACCCTTGCCCGCTGAAGGAAAGCACTTCAGGCTGGGCTTCTATTTTTCCTCTTACAGCCTAGAAGCAGCCAGCGAACGTGCGAGGTGGCGGGGACGGCAGGCCCCGGCGGCCGCGATGCGCTTCCAGAGCCCGCACGGTGTCTGGCCGGCCCGGCGGGGGCTGCCTGCGGACCCCTGCGAAGAAGACTGGGGGCCGCGGCGGGCAGAAGGAAGGGCGCTGAGCGTACGGACACCGTCTCCACCCGGAAGAACCCACGCGCTTCCTCGGATCGAGAAGCAGTCACAGTTCCCCGGGCAGTTTTCCATTTCCGCCTTCACGTCCAGACTTCCGGCCTATGCCCCCCGCATCTTCGAAGCCGAGAAAGCAACGTCCCTCGGAAGTGTCGCATGGGGTTTCCCCTTCACGCTCATTGGCCGGGATCGGGCCACGTGACTGTCCTCAGGAGGGGAGTCTGAGCATGCGCAGACCGGCCTTCCTGGCGTCTGTCCCTGGAAGGGGCAGTTGCAGGCCACTCGGCTTCCACCTGTCTCAGGAGCAGGTTGTCCAGGAAGACAGGCTCCCTGGGGCCCTGGGCTGGGGTGGGGGCGCTGGTGGAAAGTGTGGGTGATGAACATGCCTCTCTTGCCTTGGCTTCCTCTCTTCTTGCCAAAACGTACGAGGCACACCTTTGCCTCCCCAGTGCTGAGGGCATTCCCTGACATACAGTAGGTGCTCAGTCCTATTTATGAAATGAGCACAATCAGGGCCGAAAATGACCGCTCTCTGGGAAAAACCCTTTTCGTGTCAGGGCCAGGAAAATTACCCTTTGCAACTGACCTTGTTCTGAGGGGAAATTTGCCAGGAGGTCCAGTTCAGCTCAGCAAATCCGGGAAAGAGCTGGATCGGGGCCTTATCGAACCTTCCCTGGAACCCCAAGGAAGCAGGGCGCTGGTGGCGGGCAGGTCCGGCTGAGAACAGTGGAGGCGCTCCTCACTTGAGAGCACGAGGAGGGGTGTCAGCCTTGAGAATTGTGTCTATTTTATGTGATGTAGTGGGGAACATGCAGCGTTGGGTTCACACGTGGCTCGCTATCTACCTGTATAGCCCTGGACAAGACCCCTGAGCATCCTGATCATCAAGAGAAGCGTGGGGTAATAACAGCCTGCCTTTCGGGGCTATTTAAGAATGTACAGGAGAGAGCTGTAGAAGGTTCCCAGTGCGTGGTAGGCATTCAATAGGCAATAGTCATAATAATAATAATAGTTATTATCCCTTGTTCTTAGAAAGCTACCTTGTATTTAACAGGTGTTCAATACATTATTGATTGGTTTAATTTTCTTCTGATTCTCAAAAACACAGGAATGTCCTGACTACAGACAGGCAGAAAGTCTTATTCAATGAACTCCATATTCTGAAGTACCAATAGAGGGGCAGGGAAAAGGCATTTCTTTGCTCCACATTTTTATGATCTCACCATGTGCTATGGTTTTTATTCATTTATTTATTTTTTAAAAGATTTTATTTATTTATTTGACAGAGAGAGAGAAAACAAGCAGGAGGAGCAACAGAGGGAGAGGGAGAAGCAGGCTCCCCATCTGAGCACGGAGCCCGATGCGGGGCTCCATCCCAGGACCCCGGGATCATGACCTGAGCCGAAGGCAGACACTTAACCGACTGAGCCACCCAGGAGCCCCATCATGTGCTATGGTTTTTAGATGGGAAAATGTGATTGTCAATTAAGAATCTGAAAAAGGGCTCCCTTTATTAAAGCACATACACACAGCGTAAGCACTGTATTTCACGCTGAATCGGAGCTGCTGCCGGCTAGCTGAAATTTACCGCCTTGTGTCCCAGCAGAGAATTTGCAGCTGGATTAATGCCCCTTTCTCTGGTAGTAAATCAATTTCATACATATGGCCATATTTCCACCCAAGTGACAGGCAGCAATGACTGCTGTTTTGTAGTCACCATAGGAAAACCTGGGGTAAGTCCCAAGTTACTTGGAACCTTCTCTGTGAATAATGTAGAATTATGAATTTTTCCTGGAGAGAGGCATTTTAGGACACTCAGCCTGGTCATTCCAAAGATGGGATAACTGAGGTTGGGGCTTTAGGTAAGCACACTTCATCTTTCCATCCAGCAAATTCCTTGCCAGGACCTCTGAGGTTACGTAGGACCATCTAGAGAGTCTTCTGGGGCCACCGTATTTGGAGTGGAAGGTTCTAGTGGTGAGAGGGTAAAGATGAGTCTGGAGGGGTGGGTGGGAGGGCCGAGCAGAAGGCCATGTCTTTAAGGGTCCCGAGAGGTGCTGGTCCGGGAGACACGCCGTGGTTGGGTGTGAGCACAGTGCCTCTCGAATCTTGTACGTGGGAAGCCCCAGTCTGTAGGTCAGGGGCGGAGCCAGGGGGTTGACATTTCTAATAAGCTCCCAGGAAGGCCACTGCTGCTGGACCCCAGTTCTAGAACCCTCACTCCTGGCAGTTGGTGGAGGATGGCCTGGAGGGTGAGGGAGCCTGAGGCAGGGATACCTGAAGCAGGGAGACAGTTGAGATGGTTCAGAGCCAAGGAGATGAGGGCCAGCCTGAGGCAGAGCAGTAGGGACAGAAGGAGGGTCTTAGCTCCAAGGCATGGAAGAGGGCGAGCCAGCAGGACTTGTGATTAGCTTATTTTAAAATGGAAGGGACTAAAATATATTTTTAAAAGATTTAAAAATGAAAAAAGCAAAATTTGAAGAACTCCCATTTTATTGAAAATAATGGATTATAAATCCATGCTGCTCTCCTTACCGTGGCACCTGAACTCAGAGCTCAGGCTTCCCCAACCCTGTACTGGGCGGAAGACTGGAGTCGGTCCTGGTTCCTGACCGGACTAAATCCTAGCTAGGAGGCTGGAGCCCTGGCCCTGAACCCAGCTCCCCTGTTTGGCACCTGGACCCCTCCCCCTTGGCCTGAATGCTGTCTTCTTGCTCTACGTTGGGTGTAGAGATTACTTAAAAATAAATTTAAAAAATTAAAACAAACAAACAAACCCAAACTCTCATTTTGTTAGTGGGAACAATGACCTGCTGAGAAATTACATTTCTTCCCAAACCTGTGGTTGGCTTTGACCATGTGACTGAGTTCAGTTAATAAGATATGTGGAAGTTGTTGGATAGGCTTTTAGAAGTGCTCCTGCCTTCACCCATTTTTCATCCTCCTCCCTGGAATGAGGAGGTAGTGGCTGGAACCTGAGCATCCACGTTGCATGTGGCAAATAAGTGATTTATGACCCATGACCAGTTGCAAAGATTTTTATTTTTTGGCATCATGGGCTGCCCATGTGGATCTCTTACATTCAGTCTGGCAACTTGTTACCTTTCTGGGGCTTTGTTCCATGACAACACCTCATGTCTCTTTCCGGAGGATCCTTGGCTGGTTCCAAGCCTGCTTGAGAAACTTTGGCACTTTCAATTCCCTGCTCATCCTTTGGTCTGAGAACCCCCAGCCCCAGCTCCCCGCTGCCCACAGATGTCTGCCTCCTGTCTCAGCTGGCAGGAAGAGCAAGCCCACTGTGTTAGGGGTTTTCACACTTTTTGGGCCAATCATTAAGCAACTCCTGCAGATAACAAGTCTATTAGTTGCATTTCCTTATAGATGAGAAAGTGGACTCTCAGAGATTATATAACTGCCCCAGGATCCTTCTTGTGTTCACTCACTCAATAATTATTTGTTGAGCTTCTATTATGTGCCAGGCACTGTTTTCATTGTTGGTGACACCCGCCATGGTGTGCTGCTTTCTCAGTTGGAGGAGATGGTAGACAGGCTTGGCCGAGCTATGTCGAAGTCATATTAGCGTACCCAAGGGGGATGCTCACCATGCCACCAGATACAGGAGTCACCCAGTGAAGCAGGGAGAGCACCAGAGCAGAGCCCAGCTCTCCCCGCCGCGGAGCTGCTTTGGAATCAGACTGGGTTATAGGGAAGACAGGTGAAGACACCCCCACTCCTCCAGGTTTGGCTCGATTTGAAAATAAGTAAGTTTCCAAAGGGGATAAAAGGCAAAAACTTTGCAACCATCTATGATGAAAGAACTTAGTCTAATTTCGTACCCTCCTGACAGCTATGGTTACAGCTTCATCGGTGACCACACTGTCCGACTTTAAGTTTTCTGTTCTTTTTTCAGAAAATGAAGGCGCCTTGGGCATTGCGAGTTTTTCGTGCGGTGCTGGGGCTGTTTCCACTGAGTGCTCTGTGCCTTAATGGCTCGGCATCGATCAGAGCTATCGACCTCTTGGTTTCAAATAACTGACATGGTTTCCAGTGGACCCAGATAATTAAGACTTCTCAAATGGCAACTAATAATTTGCATTTGCAGTGTAGGAAAGCCATGCTGGTGGGACATCAAAGGAAAAGCTCATCCTGGTGGTCGTCTGATCCTTGCTAATGGAGTCTTAGAAAAATCATTTCACCCTCCTGACCTACCTCGCAGAAGCTATTGAGTGACCTAGGGGAGCTATTTTCATTTATTGGAAAACACTTGGGACTGGCTCACAGCATTAGGGAGTATGAGCTGTTTCTCGAATTCATCCCTGCTCTTCATCCTCTGTCACTCACGAGGGTCAGGCTGGGAGTTGCCAGAGGGTGGACTGCAAGAGGTCTTTCTGCTTCCAGACCCTCCCTCCTGCAATCCCTCCTTTACAATGTAACCAGCATGATCTCTATTCCTCTGCTTCCACACCTCTACTGTGTCCAGAAATAATTAAAGTCCAGATTCCCATAGGAGATCGGTGCCAATTCTTGATACCCCCATATTCTACATCCATACCCTGGCCTAGACCTAAGTGGATGCAGCGAGCGTACTTCCCTACACCTTGACTTTGGGCTCCGCTGGGTGCCTTTCTTTAATGGATCGGCTGTTAGTGGCTGATCTGCGAGCAGAGGCTTGAGGTGTGCTTGCGCGGCTGGGCTCGCGTCTTGTATTGGTGGGTGATCTGCTGTGGAGAAGAGCCTGCCCTGGCCAGCTGCTGGTCCAAGGAGGATGGGAATAGTGTGGAGCAGACTGGGACCTGATCTGCAACCCGGAGCCAAGCCCAGCCAAGCCCAGTGCAGGCCAGCTACACCATGGTCCACCCACAAAACGGTAGAGTGTGAGAGCAAATGTTTACTTGCCGCTGGGTTTGGGTGGCTTGTTATGCAGCCGTATAAGAACAGTAGGCGAGAGACAATGACTGCATTGTATCAGAGTTCCTTAGGACTTTGTGTCTCCCCTAAGAATGAGATAGCAAGGGCAAAGACCATCTTCTTCCCCATCTAAAATAGGGCTGAGTCAGCTCTACAGTAGGACTCAGAAACTGTTTGTAGAGGGCGCCTGGGTGGCTCAGTTGGTTAAGCGACTGCCTTCGGCTCAGGTCATGATCCTGGAGTCCCAGGATCGAGTCCTGCATCAGGCTCCCTGCTCAGCAGAGAGTCTGCTTCTCCCTCTGACCCTCCCCCCTTCTCATGTGCTCTCTCTCTCTCAAATAAATAAATAAAATCTTAAAAAAAAAATTTAAAAAAAAAAAAAAAAAAAAAAGAAACTGTTTGTAGAGGTGAAACCTATGAGAAGCCACCAAAGACAGGAGGGCAGATTTGGGGAGTGGTGCAGTGTTTGCATCACATGTGTGACAATGACCACAGCACTGGATCAGCACTCACTGTGGGCCTGGCAGGATTCTCGTTCTTTCCATCCTTCTCCTTTGTCCACCCTCACAGCCTCCTGGGGAAGCTGCCATTAGTGAGGGAACTGAGGCTTGGTGAGGCTAAGGGGCTGGCCCAAGGTGAGTGGCCACTAAGGGGAATGAAGGTGCCTTCCAGCCCCACGCCTGCCGTGTGGCCCCTCCTTTTACGCATGGAGGGGGCTGGGCTGCCCCACCCGCCAGGATGAAGCCGCTAGTCCCGCTGGTGCCATAGAGGACCAACTAGAACATGGTGGAACCAGGATTTGAGCTGGTTTCTCTTTGCTTCCCAAACCGCGCTGAGATCGTGGGGGGGGGGGGGTAGGTAAGCCATCCAGGAGCAGGAGGAGGGAGAAAGGGGGCCAAGGAGAGGAGGGGCAGAGAGTGGGAACAGCAAGCAGCTAGCTTGTGCTGGGCCTGGGCCATGGAGGAGCAGGGGGCTGGGAGGGGAGAGGCTCCATGGGCCCAGGTCGGGAGGTCATGGAACTTCAGCTCCATCCTGAGGCCCTGGCTCCTGGGCCCACCTGAGTGCCTGGACTTGCATCACAGCTTCCGTGGTGAGCTGAGATCCATCTTGTTTATGAGCCTGCCTCCTGGGACACACATTCTCCCTCCCGTTAACTCATGCAAGCCTCACCCCGACAGGGAGGAGCTGTTCTCATCTCACTTTAAAGAAAGGGAAACTGAGTCACAGAGGTCAGTACCTGCAAGGTCAGTTAGTAGGTGGTGGAGCCAGGATTTGGCCCTGGGCAGTCTGACCACAGAGCCTGGGCTCTTACTCACCAAGCCATGCTTGTCAAGTGAATACTGGATTCCCCTTCACCTCCCCTCTTCTCCTCTTCCCTCCCAGCTACCCCTAGGATGCCTTTTTGTGATTTAGAAGAAGGTGCCCTTTCTGTGGGGCAGCCCCAGCCCCTCACAATAGTGCATGGCCTGGTGAGCAGAGCATGGCTGGGGCTCAGCTCTCCTCAAACTGTTGTTTATAACACAACCTGCCACACCTCCTCTGTGTTATCAACTGATGACCCTCTGGTTGCATTTCACACATGACTGTCCGCCACGCTCCACCCAAGTGGCTCCTGTTGTTTCCCCCATCCAGGTTGGGGTGGTGGGCAGGGAGGACCCAGACCTTTCTCCCTAGTCCCAGCAATCCAGGCTGCTATGCAAGGACAGCCTTATCTGGGGATGGCCCGGGTGGGGGGAGGGAAGTGAGGAAAGAAGGGAGGGACAGGGAGGGCTTTGGTCTGTTTTAAGTTTTTGAGAATCCATATCATTTAGTTTGGGAAAAGATCACACTTTCTTTTTCAAATTTCAAATCCACGGGAAGAACATGCATTTTTGGGTCAGACGGAATTAAATTTAACTCCTAACCAGCCCCTCTGCTGCATCTTTTTGATAATAACAAAATGCTGCCTGTTCCTCAAGACTTCTCACTGCCCTCTGCTGAAAAAGTGTCCCAAACTGCCATGATGATTAACGTAAATGGCACCCTTAGAGCCGTGCAGTGCACAACTTGTGCAACTGTGTATGGCGGCCCCAATCCTGACAAGTCATAATATTTATGAACCTTGTTATCTTTACCCATAAAATGGAGTTTTATATTCTTTAGAGAAATGGGTTAGTAAATGTTAACAGCTATTACATTATTATTATTATTGCTCTTATCAGATTTCAATTCTGATAAAAACGATTATGACACTGATGAAGACACTTGGTATTTGTAGAGGATTTACACTTTTCTACGGGGTTTCAAATTTATTTTCCAACTGTCTGGTACAGTCACAAAGCAGTCACTCTCGTCCCCCCTTTACAGGTCAGAAAGTGGACTTGTGTATTGTCCCAGGGCTTGGACAGAATAAGATGATCAGGAAAACCAAGACGAACATTCCAACCGCCCCAATTCTCATCCCGCTTTTCATCGTACCCCTCTGCCCTTCTGCGATGGTGGTGTCGGTGGTGCTGAGGATAGAGGGCAGTGGGCCACGGCGATGTGTGTGTGCGCCTTTGTTCAGGATGTACCTTTGTTGGAAAGTCTTATTAAGTTGCCTTCTGTCATTGTTCCAGATTTATTGCTTTAATTTGTTTTGGCTTTTTATATACAGGAGCTGCATTTTCCTTTGTTCTACCTCAGTTTCAACCTGCCTGTAGGGTATAAAAATATACTTTTATATTTTACCCTCTACAGTTTCCTTCTCTGGTGACCATTGTTAAGCAAGAAAATGATTTACTTTGGACTTAAGGGTCAGCAAAATGTGAAGTCATTTGTATCTGTAGTACTCTTGTATTTATGGATAAAAGCTCAGAGACGTGAGCCTGGACCACTGAAGACCAGTGGAAGCTGCTAGAATAGCCAGGATTTTCGGGGGACTCTCAGCCTACCTGCTTCACTGCTGTCTCACTGCAGATCAGCGAGCATGGGCGGGGGGTTCTCCCCAGTGCGACGCCCACTCCCTCGGTGGGTCTCCCGGACCTCTGCAGACCCCTCTTGCCTCTGCATCCTGTGCACACTGCGCTGGGCCCCACGGGAGCTGGCTGTGCAGGGCGAAGTCTGAGCGTCTGTCTGTCCTTCCTCACACACCTTCACGGAGGCTGCCCATCCATCGGCCCCGTAGTCTCCAGAAAAATGAACCCAGGGCTGTGGCACAGCATGCCATTCACAACTTTTATAAAACACAAAAGTACCGATTCGCTATGGCGGAGCCACTGAAGGGAGGGAAGACAAGGAAGAAGGGAAAGGGGGCGGGGGAGGGAAAGACTAGACCAAGGATCTGAGCTGTCAGAGACAAAAGTCCTGCATTCCAGTTCTTCCTTTTAATCTCCTTTTCATCCTCTACGCAGGTTTATCCCCTTCTCCACCCTCTCTCCTTCCCTCTGTCTCTCACACGCGATGCCCCATAGTCTGGCTCATGTCCCCCGCAGCCACCCTCCCACCCTGTGATTCTCCTGCCATTTCTTCCCTGTCCATCCCCTTCAGACATGCCCCACCCACCCCTTCCTCAGGCACCTGTTCCCTGACCCCCAGCTGGGTGGGGCGCCCCATCAGTCATTCTCTCTCACTGCCTCCCATCTTTGCCTGCAGAGCACCTGCCGTGACTCAAGCCCATGTCACAACTTCCCCAGTGTCCGTGCACCTCTGAGTTCAGGGGCAGCCTGGCAGACAGCTCGGGGAATCAGTGCCCCGTGGTGACAGCCACATCGGGGTCCCTCCCCTCTCCTCCAGGCTCAGCAAAGAGCGGGCACACCAGGGAAGTGTAGTGGACTTCACAGTGTGGGTATCCATGGTGTGGGGGTGCCGTGTGGAAGATGCTCAGTCTCCCATCTGTTAGCCGTGGCCGACTTTTCAGGAGGATGCTAGCCACTTCTCCCATGTCCCAGCAGTGTCACGCTGCTCCTCTGCAGTGCCCTCCCAGAGGCATCCCTATGTTACCCTGTCCTTGCCTTCCCTGCCCCTGTCCTCTTTCTGCTTCTTGGGAACACTTCCCATATTAAATTTGCATGCCCAAGTCCTTGTCTCTGGTTTACTTTTGGGGGAATTGAAACTCTGATGACAATATTCTCAGGTTGTGGTTTTATGGGTAGGGGCTGCCTTATTAAATGTTTGTTTCCCTCATGAGTCCATGAGCTCCTTGGGCTCTCTGTGTGTCCTATTTGCCCATCACTGGATCCTGAACACAGTTCCTGGCACATAATAGGTTCTCAATAAATACATATAAAATGAATGAATGAACGATCACTGTACCATGAGGTCATGTTGCCTCAAGGTGATGCCATCATCCCACTTCCTTCTGAGCAAAGCAGTCGCTGGTGTAAGACACCCATTCTTTGTGCCAGTGTGACCTGTCTATTCTGGGTGTCATGGATTGGATCTGACCTTAATTCAGCCACCCATGAGCTGACCAAAGGGAACCAGTGTCCTAGGAGGTGACCTGGCCAACAGGTGCACCCCATCCTAGAGAACTTCAGGTCCTAGAGGGAGTCAGCGACATTGGTGGAGGAGGTGGAGGAGAGACAGAAGCACAGAGAAGGGAACTTGAGAGAGGAAGAGACACCTGAGCTGCTGGGCACTGGGCTGATGTCTACCCAGCCTGGGTTTCTAGCAACTGAGGCCATTTTCTGAGACCTCTCTTCCAGGGTGGCGTTCTACACAGCCTCCACTCCTGTGGTCTCTGGTTACTTCCAGACTTTTTACTTGATGATGAAGTACCTCCTGGTGGACTGGGTTCTTTCTGCAAGAGGGAGCCTAGCCTGAGTTTTCTGATCTTCCGGGAGCAGGTCATGAGAAAATTTGCATCTTGGAGCAAAGTGGTCTGTGTCCCTTGGCCACTCCTGCACCCCAGTGAGGGAGGACGTTAGTGCTTGGACACAGGACAGCAGCCCTCCCCACGAGAACACAATTCCGCCTCTGTCTTGGCACCTGATATCTCCTGTCACCTTGGCTTGGTTTCAGACCGAATAGCCTCCAGGGAACACCCCCTCCCCCCAGCTCCAAGGGCTCATGATCTGCATTAAGTAGCCCAACTCCTATACTCTCTGCCCCTCTAGCTCAGTCTTTAGACAAAGGAGAGCCAGAGTCAGGGAGCCAGAAAGGAGAGCTGGAGTGTTTGAAGGGTGGTTCAGGGCTGGAACCAATGATCCAAGTCAAGGCAGTGGCCGATTGGCCATGACTTTGCCCATGGTCTGCCTTCTTCTTTCTTCCCTATCCCCTCAACCGTCCTCCTCACTATTGTCTTTTCGAAACCTTGTTCCCATCCTTTGCTAACTTCCATCTCAAGGGGCCATGGCATATTAGTCAGAGTTCTCCAGAGAAACAACCAACAGGCAACACACACACACACACACGCACACACACACACACACAGATTTATCATGAAGAATTGGCTCCCTTGATTTTGGAGGCTGAGAAATCCCATGATCTGCCACCTGCAAGCTGGGGACCCAGTTAGCGGGCGGTATAATCCAGTTTCAGTCTGAAGTCCTGAGATTCAGGACGCTGATAGGATAAATCCCAGTCTAAGACCTGGAGAAGATGAGAGGAGATGTCCCAGCTCCAGTAGTGAGGCAGAAAAGAGGGGTGAATTCCTCCTTCCTCTGCCTTTTGTTCAATGCACGCCCTCCAGGGACTGGAAGATGCGGGACCATACTGCTGAGGGGGAGCAATGCCCTCTACGGATTCAAATGCTACTCTCCTCTGGAAACACCCTCACACACTTAGAAATAATGTTTAATCTGGGCACAGGCGGCCCGTCAAGTTGGCCCAGAAAATTAACCATCATGCATAGGGAGTAGCAGGTGCAAGGGCCTGAGGGCGTATAGCTTGGTGTTGCCCAAACCTTTCCAAGGAAGGGTAGAGCCCAGCTCCCCATCAGCCCTTGGGGATAACAGCGCGCTGTGCCAAGTCCTGGCAAGGGGTGTCCAAACATGCCAGAGAAGCAAGCAACCAAAATGCAGAACAAAACCAACTAGCAGCCTCCACCGGAGGGGGCGCAACACGTCTTGCCTCATGCTGGAGAGAACAAAGTAACGAAGTACACACAGGAGGGCTGCCCTCATCCACCTCCTGGGCTGGAACACCCGCAAGGAACCTGGAGGGCGAGCCCGGCTGGAGGCGGAAGGAATGAACGGGAGAGGTGTTCGCTCTTACTCTAAACAGGTTTGCAAACCCTTTTCTGTAAAGGGCCAGGCAGTAAATACTTAAGGCTCTGTGGGCCGGGGCATAAGATCTCCGCTGCAACTCCTCGGCTCAGCCGCTGGAGCAGGAAAGCAGCCAGAGACAACATGTAAGTGAGTGTGTCTGACTGTGTCCCAATAAAACTTTATTTACAAGTGAGCAGATTTGGACCACTGGCCTTAATTCGCCACCCTTAGCTGTAAGGTCACCTACGGGCTCCCACCCCCAGGCTTCCGACGGGTGGGGCGGGGGTGAGTGTTACCTGCTGCCCTGAGACCACTCACCCCAGCCAGCGGGAGGCCCGGACCCTTCCGACGAGTGGCCCAAAGCTTGCCAGCGCGCTCTTGCCTGCCGCCTCCTCCTGCCCCACGGAGCGTGGGAGCGCTGTGGGGGCGGAGCCCGGGCCTGGGCGGAGCATTGTGGTCTCTGCCGGCCCCTCTGCCCCTGGGCCTCCAGCCCAGGGAGTGGGCCTCGCTGAGTGGAGCTCCTCTGCCAACAGCAAGCGGTGAGAAGTGCCCCAGAAGGGATGCTGCGCGTGGGGAAAAGCAGGCGGTGGCTGAGCGGCACGCTGAAGGGCCACGGGCCTCAGGGGACTACGGAGGAAGGGCGCTCCAGGCACAGGGAGCTGAGCGAAAGCACCTTCTCTTTATGGAACATGGAAAACAAACAAATCAAAGAGCATCTTCCACTGATGTGGGTCGATGATTGCTTGCCCACCTCTCAAGGTGCTGATGAGGGGCCAAGAGGTAGAGCCTGTGTCGCTGGGACCCACGATGGGCACACGCTGAGATTCAGTGTCTGCACACGTTTGTTAGATCCAGGAGCTCTTTACCCATCGGGCATTTGATTTGCTGAAGCTAATTGGCCTGGGGAAATGGTGGTTGGGGGGTGGGGGGTTTGCCCTGAAGCCTGAGCTGGGAGCCAAGCCCCCCGGGGGGTCTCCTCCCAGCTGTGCACCACAGCTGAGTCCTCATGGACTCCAGAGGGGCCTGCACAGACCTGGAGGGAAGCTTGCAGCTGGGCGGCGGGGGAGGCTGAGTGGCCAGGGTCGGCTCTCTCAACCTCAGCAAGGCCTGGCCCAGCCTGTCTGTTTGCCAGCAGCAACTGGGACCTGGAGTGGGGGGCGGAGGTGGCAGGGCTGGCCCCCTGCATGTAAGAGGGAGACGGGGGTGCTGTGCCCGCAGTTACGAGGTGCAGCCACCGAGCAGTGGCATCTACTCCGAAAGGATCAAACAGCCTCTGGCTGCGAGGGAACCGGGGAGTCAGCAGTGACCGAGGTGGCATCCTCGTGGCTCTGGCCCTTGGGTGAGTGTACAGGTTTCCCGTGGCTGATGTAACAAACCACCACAAACTCGGAGTCTGCCAACAACAGAAATTCATTCTCTCACAGTCTGGAAGCCAGCAGTCCAGGATGAAGATGTCAGTGGGTTCGTTCCTTCTGGAGGCCCTGAGGGACCACCGCGAATGCCTCTCTGGCTTCCGGTGGCTGCTGGCGATGCTCAGCCTTCTTCAGCGTGTTAGATGCGAGGCCTGGGTCTCTGCCTCCAACTCACACGGCCTCCCCGCGGTGTCTCCCGGGGTCTCAGATCCCTCTCCTTTCTCCCTGAGGACAAGTCATGGGACCCAGGGCACACCCTAAACCCAGGAGGATCTCATCTCAAGATCCTTAACTCAAGTACATCTACAAAGATTTTATTTCCCAATAAGGTGACTGCACAGTTACCTGGGGTCAGGATGAGGACATACATCTTCTGGGGACACAGTTCAACCTATCAGAGTGGGTGTGGGCACCATGAGGGTGCCCTCCAGCCTCCACATCTGCCCCTGCCCCTCTCTCCAGCTGGCACCCCAGTCCTGATCCAAATCCTTCATTACTTCTTTTGGGGTCTTCCTATGGGGGCTTCCACCAGGAAAGACATCCTGTTAGCCTGGTGGCCACGGCACATGTCCTGGGGGCTGGGCCGGGAAACATTTGTGTGAAGGCTGAAGGGATGAGAGGCCATAGGTGAGACCAGCTTGGGAAGCTGATGAGCTCAGAATCCATTACCGTCCCACAATTTTCTTGCTCCGAAGAAAGACTTCTCTCTGTGAGTGAGTTTTCCCAGAAAAGATTGCTAAAACAATGGCCTAAAAGCTCTTCTCAAAAACCACACCTAAAAACAGAAGCCTTCCCTGTAGCCATCTTGACTCCTTGGCGAAGAAAAAAATGAAAAAGGCAAAGGAAAGTAGAGTGAGTCAAGAAGGAAAGAGCTAAGAGAGAGGATTCTAGCTGCGGGTTTGTGGGGCCAGGGCTCTCTTGTGGGGGGCAGGCTTCTCCCCTTCTCTATTTTTTTTTTTTTTGGTCTGGAGTGGTTTGATTTTCTCCTCTTCTTATTTTTCATTTCTTAAAATTTAATTTGAGAGAGAGAGAGAGAGAGAGTAAGTGGGGGGATGGGCAGAGGGAGAGAGAGAATCTCAAGCAGACTCCACGCTGAACATGAGCGCTACTTGAGACTCCATCTCAGGACCCTGAGATCATGACCTGAGCTGAAATCAAGAGTTGGATGCTTAACTGACCGAGGCACGCAGGAGCCCCTCTCCTCTACTTTTTTAAAGAGAGTGAGCATGTTAATATTAGGGTCTAGATGCCAGTCCGCTAGCTTCGGGCAAGTGGCTATAGCCACTCAGGGCCTTACTCTCCTTGTCTGGGAAATGGGTACAATAAAGTCTACTTTGAAGGATGGTCCAGAGGGTAAATAAATAAGATTGGAAAAGGGTCCTGTTCGATCATGAGAAGTGCTCAGTCCTATTTGCTGTTATAACTTCACTTAAGTCCATGAACATCTGATGAAATGGGCATGATTGTCTTTTCCACAGATTTGGACACAGCCTCACAGAGGTGAGGTCACTTATTCAAACTCACCCAGCTGGGCGGGGCGGAGCCTGGACAGACCCCCATCCCAATCCTCCCCTCCCTTCCATGCCCTTCTCCCCCTCTGACCCTTCTTTCCTCCACCCTTCCTTCTCTCTTAAAGGCCAAGGTTTATGATCAAGATGGGGGAGGGAGGGGCGCTGAGCCAGGGCAGAGGAGGTGTTGGGGCACTATGCTGGATTTGGAGTCAGGGGCCTGGAGTCAGGCTGGACTCTGCAGGGTGCACCTGGGCAGGGCCTCCCTGTCGGGACCTCTTTTCTTCCCCTGTATTGGGCCATGACAGGAACCCCTATCATGTCAGGGACCTAGCCCTCACCACCTGTGAGGGCCGAGGTGAGGTCCCACAGGGGCTGATGGACACCTCTGCACCCAACAGTTTGCATGCCTCATTTCAAGCCCAGATGTTGTCAATGTCCCTTGTACGTCACTAGGAACTGGCAGTAGCCCCCACCCCAGCCCACCCTGCCCCCGTCCCATCTTACAGAGGTGCCTTGCAGACACGGTGGTCCAAACCCTCTCCATGCCTCACCCGCACTCTGGGCTCTCTAGAAAGGAGCTAACAGCATCAACAGTTTTTCTGGTCTGCTTCCTTCCTCTTTTCTCCCCAATATCAGTGTGAGAGGCTGTTTTAAATTTTTTAAATTATACATTTATTTAGTGTTCCTAAAGGGAGATAGTTCTCCAGAAAAGGGCCATTCGTTCATGCCACCTGACCTTTGCACCTGCTGTTCCCTCTGCCTGGGTCCCCCTTGCTCCATATTTCACGGAAGTCCCACCAGGCATTCAACATGTAGCTCAGCCACGGTGTCCCCGTCCTCTGCAGCTCAGCCTGGCTTGGGCACTCTGCTGGCAGCTTTCATTTCCTGCCCACATGGGGCTCTGAACTCCACCTGTCTGTGTCCTTGTCATGGACAAGCACCATCAGCAGGGCCCATGTCCTCTCTCTCTCTGGGTTCTCAGTCCCCACCACCATGGAGAGTGAGGGAAGGAGGCGTCACCCACCTGTCTCTGCTCCAGTCGGCCCTGAGGACCAGCCATGGAGGCTCCGGAGTGCAAATCAAATGTGTCTGCTTCAAATTAAGCCCATATTCTGGTCTAGTGGGGCAGAGCTGTTTCTTAGCCAATAAATATTAATAAGAAAAATAAACCAATCTTTTAGGCTTCTTCCCCCTAGCTGCCACCCCAGGGTTATAAATTATGTACTGCCTGAGTCTGTTTTGACAGTTGTGATAAAGTGGGTTTCAGATCTGGAGAGTGTTTCTCCTGAAAGATTGCAGCATTGTGCATTTTCCATACAGCGCCCCCCACCTCCCCTGCGCCCACTTTTTTCCTGTCTAGGAGGACGATTTGACGAGAGTAGCTATTTTTCTACTCTGGGGCTTTCTCTGTCACCCCTTTGCCAAACAGACACTGTGATTTTTTTTTTAACTTCGGGGTCTTATCACAAAAACCTGGAAAGATTTTAACAGGCAAAAAGGATAGCCTCCTGCAGTGGGTGTGATGGGCCGCCCCAACAAAATCCAGCCCATCACTGAAGGCCCGGATGAAGGTCCCGCTTCGTTCTGCCCCTCTGAGCATTTCCTGTCCCCTCCCTGCCCTCCTGCACACTCACAGTTAGGTCTAAGAGATGCCTTTGAATCTTCCCTTCTCTTCGCTGCTCTTCATCTGCTTGGTGCAGGGCCATGCTTCTCCTGTCCCCAGCGGCGGTCGGGAGCGCGCCTGTCCATCCTGCTGCGCGTGCCTAGGGGTGCTCATCCAGGCTCACCTGTGCTTTCTTCCTCCGTCACAGAGGTGTTACTCGCACGGAGTGCAGGGCACAGGTTCCGCATGTTCCCTCAATGAAGTTTCACATGTGTCTACACCTATGTAATCTCCAGATCAAGACAGAGATGTCCAGCGCCCAGCAGCTCCCTGGTGCCCGCTCAGTGGGTGAGCAAAGGCACGCTTATCCCATCTCCTGTCAAGATCACCTCCACCTGCTCTCAAAGGCTTTATAAATGGAATTATACAGCATGTACTCTTTCTGTCTAGATATGTTTTTCTCCTGGGCGCCTGGGTGGCTCAGTTGGTTAAGCGACTGCCTTCGGCTCAGGTCATGATCCTGGAGTCCCGGGATCGAGTCCCGCATCGGGCTCCCTGCTCGGCGGGGAGTCTGCTTCTCCCTCGGACCCTCCTCCCTCTCGTGCTCTCTGTCTCTCATTCTCTCTGTCTCAAATAAATAAATAAAATCTTTAAAAAAAAAAAAAAAGATATGTTTTTCTCCTCACCGTGATGTCCGTGAGATAAATCAAGTTTGTTGTACTGAGCAGATTTCTTTTTTCATTACAAAGAAGTATTCCAGTATCTTAGTTCTTTCCAGCTGCTGTAACAAAATACCACAGGGCAGGTGGCTTAGGAACAACAGAAATTATTTCTCCCAGTTCCGAAGGCTGGAAGTCTGAGGTCCAGGCGCCGGCAGCTTCGGTGCCCGGGAAAGGACCACATCCTGGTTCATAAATGGCTGTCTTTGTGCTGTGTGCTCACAATGTAGAAGCAACAAGAGAACTCTCTGGGGTCTCTTTTTATAAGGGCACCAATCCCATTCATGAGAGCTCTACCCTCATGACCTAATCACCCCTAAAGATCCCACCTCCAGATTCCATTTCATTGGGGATTAGATTTTAAGAGATGAATTTCAGTGGGATGTAAACATTCAGTCTGTAGCATAGATAGATAGATAGACAGATAGATAGATATTATATATCTAATAGATAAAGATCTATTCCCACTATATATACTGGTTTTTATGCATAAAATTATGAATATTCTTGCACATGTCTTCCGGTGGAAACAGAATTTCATTTTCTCTTAGGGACAAAGCTAGAGGAGTAGAATTTCCAGATTGTAGAATATCTATGTTTCTAAAGTAATTGAAACCATTCACGCTCCCACCAGCGATGGAGGAGAACTCTGGTTATGCCATATCTTCACCAACACTTGCTAGTGCTAGACTTGTGTGTGTGTGTGTGCACGCGCATTTGGTCCATCTTTTACATCACGTCCTCAGTCTTCAATTTGAAGGAGTTATTTGTATATTCTGGGTAGGAATCCTTTTCCACATGTAAGTGCTGCATGTATCAATTCCCAGTCTCTGGCTTGTTTTATCACTCTCTTAATGGTGTCTTTTGATGAACAGAAGTTCTTCATTTTAATGAAGTCCCATTTATCAATCTTTTCTTTAATGGCTAGTGCTTTTTTGTGGCATGTTTAAGGAATCTTTGTCTACCCAAAGGTCATGAAGATATTCTCCTATGTTTTCTTCTAGAAGCTTCATTGCTTTACCTTTCATATTTAGGTTTATGGACCATGTCAAATTAATTTTTATGTACTGTGTGAGGTTCACCTTGACTTTTGAAATAGCCTCTTTCCTGGTACCAGCTTCAGCTTCCTATCTTGAATTAACCCAATTTTTGTTGCTGGCCTGGTTTCCCATTCTAAAGCCAGGTCTGATCACATGACTTTTCTGCTTAAAACCATTCTGTATTTCTCTGACCATAAAGTCTAAAGTCCTTGGCATGCTGTCAGACAGATACTTCCAGGCTCAGACACTTAACTCTCTAGCTTTATCACCTATTAATCCTCTCCATGGATATTATACCCCAGCCAAAAAAAAAAAAAATTCTAAATATCTACTGTTATGGGTTAAATAGTTTCCCCTCCACTTCCAAAGATATATTGAAGTCCTAACCTTCAGAACCTCAGAATGTGACCCTACTCCAGCAAAAAGATAAGTAGTTTATCTTGGCAGTCTTTCTCCTATCTGCAGCAACCAACATGGTTCTTGTTTTAGGTATCTACTACCGAGTAACGAACTACCCCAAAACCTAGTAACTTAAAGTGATAATTTTTTATTACCTCTCCTGATTCTGTGGATCAACACATCTCAGCTGGGTGGTTCTGGTCTGGTCTTTGATATGGTCGAAGTCAGATGGCAGCTGGGGATGGAGTCATTTGAAGACTCAACTGAGCTAAACATCCAATGTGGCATCTCCACCCATGTCTGGTGTCTTGGTTAGGATGGATGGAATACCTGGGGGTGGGATGGATAGAATACCTGGGGGTGGATGGGCCTCTCTCTTCAAGTAGAGACGTGGGCTTCCTCACACCATGGCAGCTTTATGGTCATCAAACTGCTTACGTGGAATCTGGTTCCATGAGAATGGGTGTTCCAAGAAGCCAAGGAGGAAGTGGCAAGGTTTCTTCTGACTCAGCCTCAGAAATCAGGCAGAATCACTTTCTCCACAGTCT
>NC_138372.1:165093850-165122147 GCF_054177405.1 Leptonychotes weddellii
ACTCCAGGATCATGACCTGAGCCGAAGGCAGTCGCTTAACCAACTGAGCCACCCAGGCGCCCACTAGGTTTCTTCTGACAGCAGGTTTGTGTCATGTCTGACATTGCCCTCCTCCCATGTCTGCACAGACATCACTAATCAATCATGGGTGTCTATCCTGCTGAATTGAGACATTGTCTCAGAATCCTTCTCAACCTAGCACTCACTTGATCACTTGAGGCCCAAGATAACATCTTCTTGCCATCCTGATACTCTATGTGCTGTTTGAAGGGTGAGCAAGACCCTAACGGGATCTTAGGCTATGTTCTGGTGGTTCTCTCCACATTGGAAGGATTGCCTCTTCTTTGATTGCAGTATTATTAAACATGAAGTATAGTCTCTGTTTACTCAATTCTAAGAAGCATATTCATACACACACACGCATTTTAACATTTCCAACTTGGGATATATATTATAGTGAATGTAATGCTGTTTCTTTCCCCTCTGGACAACCACTGTTAAATTGATGGTATGATGGGGCGCCTGGGTGGCTCAGTTGGTTAAGCGACTGCCTTCGGCTCAGGTCATGATCCTGGAGTCCCTGGATCGAGTCCCGCATCGGGCTCCCTGCTCGGCAGGGAGCCTGCTTCTGCCTCTGACCCTCCCCACTCTCATGTGCTCTCTCTCTCTCATTCTCTCTGTCTCAAATAAAAAAAAAAAAAAAATTGATGGTATGATGTTCAACTGGCAGTATCTTAGAATGAGGGAATATATCCATTCATTCATTTATGTATGCATTTGTCTAATAAGTATTTACATATGGTTACTCCATGTGAGGATGGGTTCTGAGCAATTAGCCTACATCAGTGAACATGGTCCAAACTCGGTGTTTGAGGACAATTTTTCAACCTTGATATGACTGTCATTTGGAGCCAGATAATTTTTTTTTTTTTTTTTTTTTGTGGTAGCAGTTGGGGGGTGGTTATCCTGTGCATTATAAGATGATTAGCAAAATAATTGTTCTATATGTATTAGATACCAGGAGTATTCCCACCCTAGTTGTGACAGCCAAAATATCCCCAGATGTTGCCAAATGTTCTCTGGGGTGCAAAAATCACCCTTCATCCTTAGGTGAGAACCACAGCTCTGGAAGTCTGCTCTCTGGGTCATTGTAATCTTTGTCTTTGGTTTCCTATCACTCATTCCTGGACTGAGAAGTTTGATTTAGGCACTTTTTTTTTTTCCACCATGTGCCTTGGGACTTGGGTAATAACTACTATTTTTAGGGTACCTACTATGTGCTGGACACAGGCCATGCTCTTTACGTACCTTAACTTTCTGAATCCTGATGCAGAAGGATGTGGTGTATAAAGAGGGGTTAATATAGCATGGGCCCTTGCACCACCTGAGTATAACACCTGGCTTGTCATGGCTAGCTGCATGTCCTCCTGGGTAAGGTAACTATTCTCCGCCTCACTTTCTCCATCTGCAAAATGGGAGCTCTAAGAGTTGATATTACAAGAATTAAACTGTTAGAACATTGAAAATATATAGAACAATCCAGGGCACATAAGAAGTGCTCATAAAACCAGAACTTTAATTCTTAAACTCAGTGATATAAGTGCTGCTGTCTCCATTTTCTAATAAGGAAATTGAATCAGGGAGGTTAAATTGTCCAAGTTCACACAGTGAGGTGGGTGGAGCTGAGATTCAAACCCTGTCCTACCTGATTTCAAAGCTGATGGAAAAACTCGGAGGCTGTGGCTCCCCTCCCAGGCTGGGCTCGGGTGAGGCTCTCAGGCCAGCCGCCTTCAGACCAAAGCCATCACACACAGCTGGGGACTGAGGCTCCACGCCCTGCCTTATTCAGCCGGCTTCACTGGGGTCACGGGTTAGAGCACCCGGGGAAGCGCTGTGAAACAAGGTAATGGGAAAACACCGTGGACTGTGAAAAAAGTCAATGAGAAGCACACAGAGTGAAAGGTGGAAAATAACAGACAAGAACCAATATAGAAGACAGATGCCGGCACCTTGCGGGAGCTTAGCGGGTGACAAGGTCAGCTTTCTTATCACAGGCTGCTGCGTGCACTTTGACCCCGCCCTGTCTGAGGTTTTGGCGAGTGCCTGTCTGCTGGACTCTGGGTGTGGCTCCCCTTCCTTGGAGCGTGCTGTGTTTGTAGCTTACAGGTTTATCCCTCTCACCCCCACGAAGATGTTCCTGCCTGGGGCTTGGAGCCACTTACTGCTGGGAACCACGCTGTGATGCTTGATTGTTGCATGTTCACTGGAGGAACCAATGATCACTTCTGATTCTCATGGCAATCCTCTGACTTAATGTCTCCTTCATAGTGAGAAAACGGAGACAGTGAGAATAGGGTGCTTGAGCCCAGGGGCCTATGGTCAGGGGCAGACATTCGCTGCTACTCTTCCCATGGCTATTTACACAGGTGGATACATAGTACATATCCATCATGTGTGATGCACTCACTCCTTCATTCATTCATCTTTGACCCTCAGTACATGCCAACCACCTGCTGAATTTCCTGATCCCATAGTATCTGAACCACTGGATTAGCCCTTGAACCTGTTGCCTTGTACCATTCATTCCTGGGGGACATGTATATGCGTACTTGCTCTGGTCTAGGCAGAGCTTAGTTGTTGGGGATCCATGGACAAACTAGACTTGGTCCTGCCCTCATAGGTGTCCCAGCTTGGTGCTTGAGGCAGGCTGATAAGTAGTTACTTTTTCATCTGACAGCGGCTGATATATATATCAGGCAGTATTGGGGCAATTGCTTGCTGATTGTTTTCAGATGTGAATCTTCTTTTTTCAGGTGGATGGTGATCCCTTGCAGGCTAGGAGTGCCCCTCTGCTCTTTTCATGGACCCTACTGATGGCAACTTAGGGTTTAGAATATTATTACTTGGTCAGGAGCAACCAGTATCTATTGCCAAGACCTCCTCTGGGAGCCTGGGAGAGAAAGTGAATGGATTTAGGGTGTGGTGTGGCCGTGATGAGGAAGGAAACTGACCAGATGTTCAATTATGTCCAAAGGGGTGTGGAGATCTCAGCCCGATCTGAGTGGCCTCGATGTGTCTGTGGGGGTTGTATCAGTTCACTATTGAAGGATAACAAACCTCTCCCAAACTCAGCATCTTAAGGCATTAAGTACTAATTGCTGTTAATGGGTTTAGAGGTCAGCTGTACTTTTCTTCTGGTCTCAGCTGGACTCAGGCACACATCTGTAATCAGCTGTGGTTCATGTAGGCAGTTCTGCTAATGTCTTCTGGGCTCACTCACAGGGGTCGGGTGCCACGGGCCAGTGTAGAATGGCCATGGCTTAACCAGGGCTCCCCTTCCCACATGGTGCCTCGCCTCCCACCAGGCTAGCCTTTTGAGGCCTGGCTGGGAACCCCACCCCACATTACTCTTGCTGCATTCCATTGACCAAAACAAGTCACAAGGCCATCCCAGGTTTGAGAGGTGGGACATAGATTTCACCTCTCGGTATGAGGAGCTGCCAAACTACATAGTAAAGGGGGTGGACACAGGCAGACTCAGAAGGGTAGGGCTGTTTTTGCAATCAGTTGACCACAGGGCTGGAGTGAGAAGAGTCAGCTGGGGTGGCACACCCTATTTCTGGAAAACTGACTCAAGTTGGAACACGGCCCTAGCCAGGGGCTGGTGGCATGAGGCCTAGGATTCCAGCACTGTTAAGAGGCCAGTGAGGAATGCTTAGGGGTTCCACCCAAGCAGGCTGGGCTGAGTTCATACCTAAACCACTTCACCACCTACTGCCAAGCAGGGCTGGGCAGAGGAGTGTCCGCTGGGGTTTGTGGGATTTCTGCACCTGCAAGGTAGGGTAGAAATAGAGGGAGAAGCAGACTCCCTGCTGAGCAGAGAGCCTGATGTGGGGTTCGATCCCAGGACCCCAAGATCATGACCTGAGCCGAAGGCAGACGCTTAACCGACTGAGCCACCCAGGTGTAATACCTAAATCTTAAGTCATCTTTGATTTACTGACACTCGTTAGCCAGCTTATAACGATTTGCTCTTGTGGTGGTATATTTGGATTTGATTATGGTATTTTATATGACCTCCATGGATGTCAGCACTTTGTTTCAAATCAGCCAGAAATTTGAGTATCTTCCTAATACATGCAGAGAATTCACTGTCTTCCATTGATCAAAATATCAAACAATCCGAGATCCTATGCATTATTTCTATGAGGAGAGTCACAATTACCACATTTAGTGTGATCTAAATGTTATTTCCATTATAATTTGCTTTTAAATGTCAGGTTAATTTCTAGTCCTTTTTTTTCCCCTCATATTTTCATTTTGTTTCCATTAATTTTTAATTGAATTTCCTCTAATTTCCTTAGCAAATAGATTTCAAGTTGATAAAAGAATGTAGCTTTCATAAACATCCAATTCAGGAGCCTGTGATTTCTTATTTGTTTTATTGAAATATTCCGAAATGCCTGTTCAAATTACAGTTGAAATGGTGTATTGAAGCTTTATCAACTTTTTGAATACAGTTTTTCTTTTTTTTCACATTTTCTTGGTGCTCAGGTTTCTCTTCTGTCTTCAAAAATGTATGCCAGGGTGCTTTAAATATCTTTCTGCCCATGTGTAAGCCTTGAATAGCTTTATAATGGCCGGGCCACCTTATCACCCTTAAAATCTTTAGAGAAAAATCCAAGCTGGCATGTGTGTATAAAACAACACCTCTACAATCCAAACCTGAAAGGAAAACATTTAATGGAGCTGAATACCAAAGCTGTCACCAGCCTCAGCACTGTGCAAGCAGATTTCCTTCAACAGAATTAAGGGAATGAGACGCTCTCTGCACACTTTGTGCCATTTTTTAAATGTTTTTGAAGAGCACGTGGAGGCTTTTGTTCCCCATAATACAGCAGTGTTTTCATTATGTCATTCACGGCCAGGCTACAATAGCCCAAAACTTGTTTCACTTTGCTGAATAAAATCATAGATAGGTAGTTGTCAGTTGCCCAGAAAGTCAAAAATTTCTGATAGGATTTTCTGTTGAAGGAGTGGTAGTATTTAACATTTGCCACGCATCAGTGTTTGTTAAATCCAGTGCAGAGCCTCCAGTAGTGGAGTGGTTGGTTTATTTGATGTACCCCTTAATGGCATACGGTTTATAACCCAAATAGCACCCAGCCACGTGGGGCATATGTGTATATAAACAACCTCTCACAGGACACCCAAATCGCAGCAGTTTGGCTCTTGATTTTTTTTTTAAACACTTGTTTTGAAAGTTATCTTTCATGTCCATTTTACGTGTTGGTTGGTTCTTGGTATTCCTTTATAATAGGATTCTTCCTATTACTATGAACATGCTATTGGAAAAGCAGTTGCGTTGTAGTCAAGCAGACATGAAGGAAAACACTGCTCATTGTCCCAGACCGTCAAGAGCAGTCACATCAGGTACTGAGGACGATGAGCTGAGCAAAGTCGAGCTGCCGCTGACCCTGTGCCTGCCTGTGTTTTCACTAGTACAAATGGTGTCCCCCTTTCATCCTTATTTGCATCCCCCTTCTTGTGCTTCCTGTTGGGTAGTGTCCTGATTCTCATACTTGGTGTTATCTCTTCAGTTGTCATTTCTTGTAGATACTTTTGGCTAACAGGGTTCTGTTCTGTATCTTCATAACCTTGACCGTGAGTTTTAATTCCTGTCGTTTTGCAATCAGAGACTTTGACATCATAATGAGTCTGCTAGTCCTTTGTCAAATCGCTATGTCATACACCCGAAGTGAATGCTGCGTTGTGTATCAGTTATACTTCAATTAAAAAAGAAAAACAGAAAAAAAGAAGATTCTGCCAGTCTTACTTTGTTTAAATATTTTTTATTTCTACTAAGATACTTCCCAATGAGTTTGAATTTTGCTTTGATTATTAATTCTGAAAACATATAAAATGAATCTGAAATTATTGCATACACAAAAGCAATTCGAATGCTTTTTTTTTTTTTTAAAGATTTTATTTATTTATCTGACAGATAGACAGCGAGAGAGGAAACACAAGCAGGAGGAGTGGGAGAGGGAGAAGCAGGCTTCCCGCTGAGCAGGGAGCCCGATGCGGGGCTCGATCCCATGACCCTGGGATCATGACTTGAGCTGAAGTCAGACGCTTAACGACTGAGCCACCCAGGCGCCCCAATTCAAATGCTTTTAAAAATTGCAACTACTCTCTACCGAACTACTTATTAGTGTAATCCAATTATTTTTACTCTGTATCCACTGACTTCCTGATGAATGTGTAGGAGTTTGTCTCCTGTTTCTTTAGGCTGCTTTGCTGTGTCACTGACAAGTTTGTGTTCTCTTTCATGTAGAACCAGCAGACTTTGTCAGGACAAGTTGTGTTGGATATGCGAGACACAATCTAATGCAATTGTGATGCATAAAACACACCAGTTCTCATGCAGAGACACCTGCCACTTACAGTTCCACTGCTGGTTTCTACTCCATAAGCATAGGGGTTCGGATAAATTCAATTTTTTTTTAATAATTCCCATCACAGAAGAAAAACATGTACGGGGCATGTATAATTGTGCCTGCTGAGATTTTGGGCATACCGCTGGCAGGAAAGAACTCCTGTTTTGAGTAGACATCAAGGAGAACCAAACTTACAATTGTACCCAGTTGATTGGAAGAACTTCCCGCCATCGAACTCCTGGCTGTGTATATTGCAAACCTAGTTTTGCTTCAGCTAGCCACATATGCCTCATGCCAGGGACCATAGGATGCATACCCTTCATGATAAAACTCTGCATCTTCAAGTTGCTATGCAGGCTAAGTTAACACAGAGCATGAGTGGAGGCTTCCAGAAGCTTCGGGAAGGCTAGCAATAAGTTAACTATGAATGGCAGTGATAGCAAACCACATACATGCATCTCAATAAATCCCTACTAAATATATCCCTAACTCAATCTCCTTAGGCCAGATGCCAAAACACTTATGGTAAGTTATTACAGCAGAATGATATAAGGCATAATTGACAAAGGGAAAAGGCACGTGAGGAAAATCTGGAGGAAAGTAGGAGCAAGCTTCTAAGACTCTTTTCCTGATGGAGTAACAGGATGTCCTTAAATCCCCCAGCAATGAATTGTGGCCATACACGGTAATACAAAACCCTAAATAAAATTTTAACAAATGATTCAACAACACATTAGAAAAAAAAGCACAGCGTGACTATATGGTACTTACTCCAATAATCAAGATTGGTTCATTATAAAAAGTATATTTAATCCATCACATTGATACATCAATATGGGAAACAATTTCTGATAATCTTCTTAGATACTGAATTAGACAAAATTGAATATCCATTCCTAACTTTAAAAAATTTAATATAAAAGGGTTTCATAATATTTTCCCAATTTGGTAAATGATGTGTGTTTTGTCCCAAAGGCATTTTTAGGATGAATGAGGAAACGCTTGAAACATTCTCACTAAATTCAGGAAAAAGACAAGGATGCCATCATGACTATAATTTCTCATTATACCAGATGTGTTGGTAAGATAAAGAGGTTATATGTACCAGAATTTGAAAGGAAGAGATGAAACAATCACTAGTTAAATACAATATGATGATATACCTGGAAAATTCAAGGCAATTAACCAAAAATGAATAAAAACAGTGAAATAATTCGATAAGCTAGCATGATTCAAAATCAATAATAATGATTACATTGATTATGCACGCACAGACACAGTACGAGGCAGAATAAGCTACCATATTGTGATATATGAAGGAAGAAGATAATCCACGAAATTTCACAGTCTAGTCCACTCCCTGTTTTTGACTACATTCCTTCTCCAAGTTCCACAGAACTCTCAGGTCATCAGGGAAACAAAGTTCCTGATCCTCCAGGAGGCCAGGGTTCCTCCAAAAAAACTCCTTGCCCTCATCCTTCCAGGCTTGAGGCCTGTGAAGACACAGCCACAAAAATTCCAGAGCCGAGAAGAAAGCTTCGCCCTTGGGGGAGGAAGCATGGAGGAAGCATGGAGGAAGGGGCCGAGAAGGACCAGCTCATGGAGGAAGTTGAATGTCATGATGCAGATCCTACAATAGGACAATGAAGCCCATGGTGGGCCAGTGTGGGGGCCGGAGACTAGCTCAGTGGCTCCTGTAGAAACAGCGTAGCTGAGAGCTGAGGAGGGTTCAGCTCTAGCAGCAATAATCTAGAAGGAGAGCAAATAGATTAAAACATATATTTTTTAAAGATTGTATTTATTAATTTAAGAGAGAGAGAGAGAGCACAAGTTGTGGGGGGAGGAGCAGAAGGAGAGGGAGAAACAGGTTCCATGCTGAGCGGGGAGCCAGACTCAAGAGCTTGATCCCAGGACCCCGAGATCATGATCCGAGCTGAAGGCAGACACTCAACCAACTGAGCCACCCAGGCACCCCTGGATTAAAACATATTTAAGAAGTCAAGTCAGCCAGATTTATAGTTTGGCCAATGGTGGTGGGGTGGGCTTGAAATCTAAATGGTGCCACGTCTTCAATATTTATCCAATACTGTTATTAGCATTTAATTGTTATTAGTATGTTGGTAAATTGACAGAAAGCAGAGGCTGAGTATTACAAAAATGCTTTACTTTCTCCCCTCAGTAGCCATGCTCCTGTTACTATAACGTTTGCTACTTGTAATTCACAATGAATGTCAAGTATTGTCCTAATTCTTCTTCATGGGGTGGCTCGAGTTTAAAGTCACTGATGGAATAGAAAAAAATGGGAGACAAAAATCAAGCATGAACTCCTAGGTAGAAATCGAAGTGATGGGTCTGGAACGAAATGTGTACCCGTTGAGTCATTGCCATGAATAGCCCCAGAATATGGTTCAGCTTGGTTTTATCAGTCCTTGCTTCATGGTGTGTTGGGGCACTTTAAAGATATTGTGTGTTTTTTCATGAGCATGGACAACATCAGTTATTTCAAGAAATAAGTAAAAGGTGATAGGAACACCCTCATGCTTTTTTGCACAAAAACATAAGAATGCAATTTACATTTTTCAATGATGTTTTATGAGCAATTGCCTACTCGTTGACTTGTGAACTTATTTTTGCCAAATGAACCATTCAAGATGGGGACCGCAATTTAGAAGCACATAGACTGAAGTTATTCTTTAAAAAGTCTTAGTACACTAGAATGTTAAAAAAAAATATTCATTTGGGAAGCAGGCTTTCACAAAAGTAGAAAAATTTAACTTTTCAAAGTCCTTTATAACCCAGTCCTTTACTTTTTTTGACCCGAGTTTCACAGACAATCAACCCCAGGCTGTCGGCGTAGTTTATCACCAGTGAACTTTGCCACCTGGTTTAATTTCCCTTTCAGCTTGGCTTGGTCATAATAGCCGCCTAATGGAATCCCATATCCCAAATTTCTAGTTGTCCCTGCATTGCACAATGGATGAAGCTAATCATGTTTTAAAGAGACTAAATATTACAGTGACATAAAAAGGCTCATTATGTCTTAGTCAGGAATATTAAACATCTGTGACCTGGGATAGGAGAAAGGCAGAGATGAAGTTTGACGTTTGAGTGAAAAGTGGGTGATAAAAACAATGAGGGCATTAATGGAGGAAGATTCCGGTTAGTACCACTGACCTTTCCAAGCCCACTCCTTCTCTTTGCCACGTCTCTTTGATTGCTACGTCTCCTGAGAAGGGAAGGGATAATTTAGGGGATTGGCTGAAAATTCCTTCAATCTCTTCAGTGAGAAGGGCTGCTGCTTCACCCCATTACCTGGGGGTTGGTAGCTCTCCAGGCTCGGTTCCTCATCAGTGAGCCACCAACCCATCAGGATCTCCACTGCTTGATACCCCGAAGACAGTAGCGTCTGGATGACCAGGCTGATTTGCAACCACCACTAATGCACGTACCTGCAGGGCGCAGCAGACCAAGCTGGAGGGGCGCAGGAAGGGGCAGGTGTCAGCAGTCAGAGGGAGCTGGGGGTCAGTTCTTCTCCACTGCTGACTGCGCGACAGAGCCTCTTTGGAGCCCCATTTCCTAATCTGTAAGAGGGAGTTAAATATTAGCAAGGGCTGTGAGGTCAAAGAAGATACGTAAATGAAGCAACTGGACTAGCACTGGGCACCGTAGGAAGAGTCATTCCTTTTTTTCTCCCTCGCCTTCCAGATTCCTGTGAAGTCCTCTTTCTGTAGGAGGATGTGCATTCAGTTACTCTTTCTCCCGTGTTTCCACGGTACTGCCCAAGGGCCAGGCACTGGGCTACATGCTGGAGATACGAGATCATCAAAATGCATATTTTCAAGTTGGTCAGAGAATGGAGAGAACAGGATCAAGTCTGTAATTGTGGTCTGAAGAGAAGTCAGCTAATTTTGTTCTATGTTCTTGTTTTAAATAATTATGAGTAGCTGACATTTCATGGGCACCCATTAAAGCCGAGGCACTGTACTGTTTTAAATGTGATGCTTGTTTTCATTTTCAAAATATTATTTTTTATTTCATAACAAGATTCATTATGATTATTATAAAAGTATGAAAATGAAGTTAGGGATAAATTGGAAAACAAAAATAATGCCTCACCATTTTTCTTGAGAGGACCAATGCCAGAAGATATCCACTGTTAACATTTGGGTGTATAACTTTCCAGAACATTCTGAGACCTTTGCTTTGTAATTACATACATAACTATGTATCAATTTGTATGTGTGTTTGTATAAGTTAGAAAATGCAAAATTTTGAAAACAAAAATGGAATTACTGATTTATACATATTACTGATTTATAGCATGCCTTTTCTGTCAATCCTATATTATGAATCTCTTCTCATGTTCTATAACTTTGAGCTGTTTAGTTGTTTCCAATGTTTATAATACAGGCAATTCTGAAACAGACAGTTTTGCATACCCTTGTGTCTTAGCCAGAACGCGTGGGGCAACTTTTTAAACAGGAGACTTTGTGGCTATTGCCAGATCCTCTCCAGAAACACTGTATTACTTAGAGGCCCACCAGCAATCCATAAGAGGATCTACTTCTCCTCTTCACACACATTTTTATCATTCTTCTCATCCCTCCTAATTTAATAGCTGAAGGTCTTATATTTATTTATTTATTTAAAGATTTTATTTATTTGAGAGAGAGAGAGTGCACGAGAGGCGGTAGGGTCAGAGGGAGAAACAGACTCCCCACTGAGCAGGGTGCCCGATGTGGGGCTCCATTCTGGGACTCCAGGATCATGACCTGAGACAAAGGCAGTCACTTAACTGACTGAGCCACCCAGGCGCCCTGAAGATCTTTTCTTATTTTCACTTTTATCTCTTCATTTACTGGCTAGGTTGATCATTTGTTGGCCATTTCTGTTAACTTAGCCAATTCTTAAAGTAACTTAAAGTTTGAATTATGTTGCCTGGTTTTAAAATAAGAAAGTTGGCATCAGAGATGTTAACAGGAGTTAACTCAAGCTCGCACGGCCGACATGTGCCAGGGCCGGACTCACACTCCGATCAATCTCATGCTGGAGCTGCTTCTTCAGCTCAGGTCCTCTCATCTCCCCGGGCGGCTGGTGGATGAGGCCCACCAGACAGACTAGAAGACGTGGTTGACGAATTTATTTGCTTCTTCGTTGAATAGTTATAGCAAGTGCCCCCTGCCTGCAGAGCCCTGGATGAGGCTCAGGATCATGGAGGTTCTTCTTAGGGCTACTTTGTTATGGGAAAGTTCTATAGAGACCATCAGAGCAATACTGGAGTCAAAATGTTAAAGCAGATAGTAGGCTGGGGATTTACTATGAGGAAAGCATTATGGTGGGGGAGTGGAGGGGGGAGCAATTACATGAAGCAGAAGCATATTTGGGGACAAAGCTAATGGGCTTTTTAAATGGGATTAAACTTGAAGGTCAAGATCCCTGGCCATCTGGGACAAGAAGGATAAGAAGGTAGGCAATAATGAGAAAATGGCATCTTGGAATTCTTACACTGAGTCATTTCTGGAGGATATGTCTTCCTTAGCCCAGCGTAGAGTTTCCCAGTCTCCAGAGTAGAGTTTGCTGCATAGAGCTATACGTGTTGGCTGGAGGAACCAGCCAGAAGGCTTATGTACCTGCAACCACCAAACACACACCCCCACTAGCATCTCTTCCTGCCTCCGTAATGGAAGACTTGACCCTCCTCTTCAAGGTCATTCCCTTGACCTGTGCTCTGCACACTCCCATCAGGGACCTTGTCTCATCCTGTGGCTTCTGTGTTCCCGGATCTTCTTCACCTTCCACCTGTTGCTTTCCACCTGGACTTAACTGTGCTTAAGGTGCTCCCAACTCCAAAAGAACCCCTACCTCCAACACAGCAGCTCATCTTCTGAATTTCCCTCCTTTCCAACACATCCTTGCTGTGAAAGGGTGGAATGTATTTGAGATCTCTGCTTCCTGACTGTTCCTGATTGACAGTGGCATTTGACTTCTACCTCCGCCACCCGATGAAGCAACCCTTGTTGTGGTCATCAGTAGTCTTCTTTTTTTTTTTAAAGATTTTATTTATTTGAGAGAGAGAACGAGAGAGAGAGAGAACATGAGAGGGGGGAGGGTCAGAGGGAGAAGCAGACTCCCTGCCGAGCAGGGAGCCCGATGCGGGACTCGATCCTGGGACTCCAGGATCATGACCTGAGCCGAAGGCAGTCGCTTAACCAACTGAGCCACCCAGGTGCCCCATCAGTAGTCTTCTTATTGCTAAAGCCAATAGTTGTTTTTCATTATGCATCTTCCCTGACCTCAAGGATTTCTAAATCTGCATCCTTCTGTTACAAAACCTTTATTTTATTTTATTTTATTTTATTTTATTTTTTTGCTTCCTTAGCCCTGCACCATACTGGTTTGGCTCCTACCTCTCCTGCTGTACCCTTCCTAAGTCTTGCTGCTGCTGGCTGCCAGCTCTCTTCTCAGCCCACGGCTTCCTTGCGACCAGGTCACCGCACCAGCCTGCATCCCCAGTGGTCCCCCTGACTCTCTTTGAATGTTCTTATTTGCAACCTATTCTTCACACTGAAGGAAGAGTGATGGTTTAACAATGCTCAAGTCTGTTATTGTTGACTTACTAATATAGTCTTCAATGGCTCTTCGTTAATTTATTAATTCAACAACTAGCTATTGGATGCTTGCTATGTGCCTGGTACTGTTGTATGTGCTGAGGATACAGTAATGACCACAGTAAAGTCTAGCTTGGTTAGTTGTCATCTACTAGACAGAAAGAGATAATAAATGAATGCATCACAGCAGGGCAAGCACATAGAGGGAGACACCAGGGAACGTGAATGCTGGGGAGGAACGGGGAACAGGAGGTTCAACTGTGTAGCCTGCTGGCCATGGGAGGGATTTGGGTTTTATTCTGATTGAGTCGGATGTCAGGATTGCAGCAGAAGAGTGACGGCATCTGAGCTACATTAAAGGGACTCCTCTGCGTACTGAGCAGATGATAGCCTGTATGGGGCTAAGGTGGAGGGGAGTGTGCCTCAGCATGGGGCTATCGGGATCATCTAGGTTCAAGAGAAGCCTGCTGGGGTCAGGTTGGATACCATCCAGGTGTTTTGGAGGCTTCTCTTCATACTGGCCTTCTTTAAGCCAAGGTCCCGGGCAGCAAAGTCCTCCTGGGATCTCTTATGAAAGTACAACTGGTGCCTGGTGCAGAGCTGATCTCATTACTGGCGCTTGGAGTGCTCCAGTTGCTTGTTGGATGAATGAAGAGTAATTTTAAAAGAGCAATGTGAGAGGATGTGGCCTTTGATTAAGGAAGAGCCCCCTGCTTGGAGGTGGAATATAAGAGTCCATCGCAACACCCATCAAAAAACCCACTTCCTCCAAGAATACTTTGCTGCTCCCCTCCATCAGGTGTGATTTTAAATAGTTAACTTTGATCAAATTAATACTTCTACCGAGGAGAGCTTAGAGTAACATCATTATACAAAGATTATCACACAAAAACAGCAGTCTTCATGCCCCGCTTCTCTGAGTCTACCCTCAACTCTTGCTTTCCAAGGGCAGCCATGTTCTACTCTTGGCTGTTTTTCCTGGTCTCACTTTTCTTATTTCTGAGCAAAACACTTTTACTGCTATTTATTGACATCTCAGTTTTAGATATTATTTGTTGACTTTATGACTATTGTAGGTGAAGTTAAGGCCTCTCTTACAACTTCTCCACTCATGTTCCCTTTTTCACCTTCCCAAGAGAGTTCGAGCACAGTGTTAGTTAAATTATTCAGTGTGGATGACATCCTGACTATGGAAATTTTGCTCGAGAATTATTTATTCAGAGGGTACAATTACTATATTTCCTCTCCATTTTTTTAATGTTTCCTGGAGTTAATAAATGCCCTGTGTGTTTGCTTGTTTCGTTTTTTTTTTTTTTTTTTTTTAAGATTATTTATTTAAGAGGGGGTGGGAGGGGCAGAGGGAGAGGGAAAGAGAGAGAATCTCAAGCAGACTTCTTGCTGGGTGCAGAGCTTGACATGAGGCTCGATCTCACAACCCTGGGATCATGACCTGAGCCGGACGACTGAGCCACCCAGGTGCCCCAGCTTGTTTAGTTTTTTATGTAACTACCACGGAGTCTTACCTAAAGCCTTTCAGAAAATTCTAAACCACCTCTGCCTCTGGCCAAGTGCTTTAGGTAATACATTGTTTCCCTTTTCCCCTTGCACATGCTGCTCAGAGCCCTCCAGTTCTAGATTCCTGCCCCCCTGCTCTGATGGGCTCTGGGTCTGCTCCACAGTCATTCAGGGACTTACCCACTACCACAGCATTCCCTTGGCTTCTCTCTAGTACTGGAGGCCCTGCTTCCTCATCTTTTGAGTCTGCTAGGACTTCATTCTATTTTAAGTAATAAAAACTTAAGGACATTGACGGAAATAAACATTTTATCCCCCACATTCCAAGAGGTCTCAAGTCAGTAGCTGCTTCTTTGGTTTAGTGACGTAGTGTCTCTACAAGACTTTCACTCTTTCCCTCAGGGTTGCAAAGTTGCTGTTGCAACTCCAGTAGTCATCACGGCTACATTCCAGGCAGAAAGAAGGGGAGAGATGGTGTAGCTACGTATATCTCCCTTTTTAAAGATTTACTTATTTATTTTTAGAGAGAGAGCGAGAGCGTGAGCAAGGAGAGGGGCAGAGGGAAAAGAGAGAGTCTCAAGCAGAATTTCGGCTGAGTGCGGAGTCCAACGTGGGGGCTATCTCACGACCCTGAGATCATGACCTGAGCTGAAACTGAGAGTCCATCCAGGTGCCCTTATCCCCCTTTTGAAAGAAAGCAAAGTAATTGTCAGGACTAGCCCCAGAAGGCTTCTGCTTCAGCCTCAGAGGCCAGAACTGCTTACTCGGCCACACCGCTAGAACAGAATCCCAGAAATATCTTGGAGCTTCTCAAAGTGCTCGATGAAAATCTCACTCCCCGGATCTTTCAGTGTTTGTGGCTAGCGCCTTTTCTTGCCTCCAATACTCTCATCACCTCAGGCTGCTGCCTTATAATATTAAACAACTGCCACTCGCTTTTTAATAGACTTAATTTTTTAGAGCAGTGTTAGGTTCACAGTAAAACTGAGCAAAAGATACACACAACTCCCATATGTCCCGGGCCCTTACAAACACAACCTCCCTTGTTATCAACATCCCTGCACAGACTAGTACATTTGTTACAATCTACACATCTACGTGGATACATCACTATTACCCAAAGTGCCTGGCTCACTCCTGGTGCTGTGCATTCTCTGGGGTTTGATAAATATGTAATTTATCCACTGTTATAGTATCATACAGAATATTATCCACCATTATAGTATCATACAGAATAGCTTCACTGCCCTAAAAATCCTGAGTGCCCTGCCTATTCATCCCTTCCTCTCCCTTTCTCCCCAGCAAACACTAACCTTTTTACTGTCTCCATAGTTTTGCCTTTTCCAAAATGTCATGTAGTTGGAGTCATACCATGTGTAGTCTTTCCAGATAGGCTTCTTTCACTTAGTGATATGCATTTTGGATTCCTCTATGTCTTTTCATGGCTTGATAGCTCATTTCTTTTCAGTGCTGAATAATATTCCATTGTCTGGATGGACCACAGTTTCTTGATCCATTCACCTGCTGAAGGACATTTTGATCACTTCAAAGTTTTATTTATTTATTTATTTACATTTGATATAATTTTTTATCATTTTATTTTAATTTTTTTATCATGATAAGTGCATTCCTTCATCTCCATCATCTATTTCCCCCATCCGCCACCCACCTCCCCTCTGGTAACCATCAGTTTGTTCTTTATAGTTAAGAGTCTGTTTTTGTTTTTTTTTTTTGTCTCTTTCTCTCTCTTTTGTTTTCTTTCCTCATTTGTTTTGTTTCTTAAATTCCACATATGAGTGAGATCATGTGGTATTTGTCTTTCTCTGACTGACTTACTTCACTTAGCATAATACTCCCTAGCTCCGTTCATGTTGTTGCAAATGGCAAGATTTCATTCCTATTTATGGCTGAGTAATATTGCAGTGTGTGTGTGTGTGTGTGTGTGTGTGTGTGTGTGTATCTCACCTCTTTGTCCTTTCCTCTGTCGATGGACACTTGGGCTGCTTCCATAGTTTGGCTATTGTGAATAATGCTGCTATAGTGGGTCCCTTTGAATTAGCGTTTCTGTATTTTAGCGGTAAATACCCAGATCACTTCCAAGTTTTGGCAATTACGAATGCAGTTGCTATAAACATGTGTGCAGGTGTTTCTGTGGATGTACGTGTACAGCTCCTCTGGGTGAATACCAAAAGAGCACGGTTGCCAAATCAAATGGTAATAGTGTGTTTAGTTTTATAAGAAACTGCCAAATTGTCCTCCAAAGCATCTGTATCATTTTGCATTCCCATCAGCAACGAATGAGAGTTCCTCTTGCTCCACATCCTCTCCAGTAGTTGGTGTTTTGGATTTTGTTGGCGTTTCAGTGTTTCGGACTTTTGTCATTCTGATAACTGTGTAGTGTTACCTTGTTGTTTCAATTTGCAACTCCCTGATAATATATGATGTTGAGCATCTTTTCATTTGCTTATTTTCCATCTGTATATCCTCTTTGATGAGGTGTCTGTTTATAGTTTTTCCCATGTTAAAATCAGATTATTCAGTTTTTATTGTTCTATTGTTGAGTTTTAAGAGTTCTGTGTATATTTTGGATAACAGTCTTTATCAGATGTGTCTTTGGCAAATATTTTCTCTCAGTCTGTGGCTTCTCTTCTCATTCTCTTGACCACCGATTGTTTTTGGCAAACACCCTGGGGATAGGACTTTTCTCATTGTGTTGGCTCTGAATCAGATCAAATAATGAACAGCCCTGTGAACGGGGCTTTTCAAGGAGTTGCCGGACAAGCGAAATAGTGCAAGGTGATGGGGATGGGCCTTTCTGAAGAGCTCCAAACCTGATCTGTCCCCTCCAGTGTCTGCTAGGCTGCTTGCTTTCACAGTAATGGAGATTACAAGGCAGCAGTTTTTCAAGGTTCCTGTAGAGCTGGGGAAAAAAGGGATGAAAATAAGGCAAGTGAAAACATCACAAAGCTCCCTATTCTTACCAAGATTCAGCTAGTTTTTCTTGAATAAAATCTCCTTGGATTATTGCAAGAAATTTGTTAATTTCCAGAGTTCTAAGAATTTAGATTTGACTTTTATTTATTTATTTTTTTTGCCAGTGTTCCTGTTGCCTTTATGGAGGTGTAAGGTTTTCAGGGGTCCTTTATCTGCCATTCTGGAAGTCTGTCTCTTATTGGCCCTTTCCTACAAACTGGTCTAACAGTGTTTTTCCAGTAGTGTGTGATGTTAAAAGCTGTTTCATACAACAAGGAGTCTATGCTAAGCAGATTTTTAAAATAAATCTCTGCTGTCACATTCTCTTTCCCGCCTTTGATTCCAACACACCCCTGGTGAACGGTTCCTTACCTGCTGGAGGTCCTACCTCCTGCCCCTGCAGCAGTATCTCATGCTGCTCCTCTGCTTTATTGTCTTCTTTTATTGGCTTCTCCCTAAACCCCGTAAAGACCCTTGACCTCTGTGAAGGTGCCCAGCGGTGCGAAGGATTTAAAGCTTTTGGGATAAGCCTCAAACAATCTGGGAGCAGAGGTGATAGATCTGTGCTAACATCCTGTAGTTGGAGAGACAATCTGCGGGCCATTCCACACCATTCCTTCTAGGATCCCCTTGGAGCTCAATCTGCACGTGACTGTAGTGGAAAGTAGCTCAGTGATACATAATTTATTGATTTTTTTCTCCTTCCCTGTCTCACCATTCCTTCTTTCCCACTTCCTGTGATCACCTTTCAAACTCTTTGTGCAAATTATGTCTCAGATTTTACCTGTAGGGAAATCCAAACAAAGACAACATGGTTTAAGGAAAAGCTAAACATTTCCTCTTTACTACAGTTCTTAAGAGTTTTATCCACTGTTTCTCAGAGTATTATTATCTAAGGGAATATTATGGTATGCTTTTAGCCATTGAACCTTTTTAAATTTATCATCTTGAAAGCATGTGCCCCATGGAATAGAAACATGCTTTCAGAAGTGTTGGTTTATGTGAGATATGTGTGACATTCTTCCAGCAATCTCCCAACTATCTTAATGTTAATGCCTTGCTAGAGGGGAAAACCACCTTAACTTGACAATGGCAAGACCTCCAGTATCTTGTAGGTCCT
The DNA here is from genome assembly GCF_054177405.1 of Leptonychotes weddellii. NCBI lineage: Eukaryota > Metazoa > Chordata > Mammalia > Carnivora > Phocidae > Leptonychotes > Leptonychotes weddellii. The sequence goes on from NC_138372.1 coordinate 165,112,507, forward strand.
CTTTAGCATATGAAAGTTCTTTTGAAACCTCCCTTTTTCCTTACCTCCCCCAACCCCATAGTATATAATCAGCCACCCCTCACAAACCTGGTGCAGCAGCTCTTTCTGCCCACAGGTCCTGTCCCCGTGCTTCAATAAACCAACATTTTGCACACACACACACACACACACACAGAAGTGTTGGTTTAGCATATACAGATATCTACTGGAGCTTAGGATATCCTTTTAGATGCTAATTAATGAGAGGTAAGCATATTTAGCATTAAAGGCTTTAGTCTTCTGAGGACACAATAGCAAAGAACTTTGGGCGTTGGACAAAAATATCTTAACATCAGGATCCCTCAGTATGACACATACATTATAATATTCCAACTCACATGACAGGCCATGGTATCATGACTGGCAAGGCTCAGTATGATATAGAGATGACAGAGTTAACAGTTTATATTCGATTTGATTTATTTGATGAAAAATTTGTGATGTCTATTCTACAGCAGAACAATACAATTGTGATTTAGCTGATTTTTTTATGTATTAAAATGTTCCATGTTTTATCACTTATAATATTCAATTTGGGGGCACCTGGGTGGCTCAGTTGGTTGAGTGGCCGACTCTTGATTTTGGCTCAGGTCATGATCTCGGGGTCCTGGGATTGAACCCCCATCTGGCTCTGTGCTCAGCAGGGAGTCTGCTTGTCCCCACTTGCACTCTCTCTATCTCTCAAATAAATAAATAAAATCTTTTAAAAAATATTCAGTTTAGAGGATGTTAGAATTTTGTGGTAATGTTGGCTTGTATGCATGTGGGTATGAGGGATGTAATGACAACTTCTTGTCCACATATCATGGTTTGGGGTCCACCTTTCCCCTTCCATGTGCTTTGGCGATGCCTCACACTTCCAGGTGATCAGAAGAGGCCAGTGATTTTCAGCCCATTGGATACCATCTCTGAACTTTTCCATATTTGCAATAGATGAGAAGCTGTCTTTTTCTTTTGAATCAAGGACTGGAGGCATGCAAGTCTGGAGCTGGTAGTGGCTGTTTTGCCTGCCACGTGGAGAAAGCGGGGCCACAGTAAGAAGATAAAGCCAGTTAACAAAGGGAACCAGAGGTGAACATAAGTGGACAGAAAGATGGAGTACTACTGTCATTGTTTGAGCCCTTACATATAGCTATGCTGGAAGGCAGCTTTGTTCCAGAACTTGCCAGTTGCACGAGTCAATAAATTCTCTTTATTGCAACTTGCTGAGCTAGTTGGTCTTGGAATTCTGTCACTTGTGACCAAAATTCTTGACTTAGAGTAGATGATAATCCAAAGTGCATGTTAGATATCGTGCTCGGTTCTGGCTCCATTCTCCACACCTCCCATCACCCTCCTCCTTATAAAAGATAGGCTTTTGCTATGGAGTCAGGCAGACCTGGGTTTACAGGCTGGTTTTACTGAGTGTTATTGTCACGGACAATCTGTTACAGAAGTATCACAGCATCTGTACAAGAAGGTATGTTTTAAACCAATCAAAACTGGGGTGAAAATCCTGGATATGTCACTTTCTATCTTTGTGTTATTGAGCACATTTCATAATCTCTTTGAACTATATTTTCTCAATGTACTGTGTGGAATTACAGCTCTTAACTTCCATAGTTATTTTGATGATCAGAAATGATTTGCTTTGCAAGCTTGATAAATAATTGTTATACGTTTTGAATACCTCATTAGTTTTTCTTATTCCATAAAAGCAGTCCTTTAATAAAAGCAGAGGAAGAAACAAATGAAACAAAAACAAAAACATTAAACCTCAGACTGCTCTCTCTGATGATTGCAAGTCATGCAAACAAAGGTTACGGGACATCATGCCTTGGAGAAACATGATACTGTTTCCACTTTTGCTCTCTCAACAAAAGAACTAAATAGTGAATTTTTACATTCACTGACCTGTAAATTTGTGATCTTCACAAGTATAATAATTTCTCTCATTTGCAAGAGTTTGTGGGACACTGTTCTTTTCCCTCCCCAAAAAACAGAAAACAATTTTCCTCTGCTTCTCATCCCCTTATTCTCCATAGTATTAACAGCAGATCTGATTACTCATTAAGAGAGGGATACGAGATTGTGCCCAGTATTTTATATTCCTTTTCTCTTTTAACTCACCCCTGACACCCCTGCAAGGTGCTAGAGACCCTACCTTGCTGCCGGCACCTGTTGAAGAGTCAGTTTCTCCTGCAAGGTCTTTGCAGTGCCTTCTGTTGGCAAAGCTAACAATGGAAAAAAATATTTAAAGGGTCCAGCTTGCTTTTTTTTGCAGAGCTGGCATTGAAGGATTAACTTTCGGGGCGCCTGGGTGGCTCAGTCGTTAAGCGTCTGCCTTCGGCTCAGGTCATGATCCCAGGGTCCTGGGATCAAGCCCCGCATGGGGCTCCCTGCTCCGCAGGAAGCCTGCTTCTCCCTCTCCCACTCTCCCTATTTGTGTTCCCTCTCTCACTGTGTCTCTCTGTGTCAAATAAATAAATAAAATCTTTAAAAAAAAAAAAAGAAGGATTAACTTTCGGCTGAGAGGTAATACATCGATAATGGGCGCACTTACAAAACATCCAGGAGATGCTCAGGAAGAGAGAACACATGGTACCAAGAAGCAGACGCTGGAAGGGAATTTACTTTTAAAAGAAGAAAATATCATATTAAGTGGTTTAGAAAAAGAGTTTGAGTGAGATTTTAATTTAGAATCACAAAATTTGAAAATTTGAAAGTAAGGGCATTTTACTTAGGTTATAATTGGAATTTCCTGCACCTCAGTTACTTCATCTGAAAAAAAAGGTTTTAATAATGGAACTTCCTTCTTAGGTTCTTGTGAGAAACTTAATGGCATTTACACATAATGGATTTAAAACAGTAGAGGGTATATATTAAATGATCGATAAACATTAGCTACTGTTTTTAATTTTTAGAATGCACAAAGTGGTTGAGTATTTATTTATTTTGCTTTTCAAGGTCATATTATAACACATGCATCCAATAATTTCATTTACTATATGTTTATTGATCATCTGCACACCCTCCTCTATATATCTAGAGTAGGTCAGTGACAAAAAAAGGAAAAAATCCCTAGGGGGATAATATTCTAGCATGGACTGTACAAGCATTAATAACCCTATGAGATCTGTTTGTCTTTCTTCTCTCTTCCCTCTTTACCTCTGAATAGAGAGAAGGAAGAAGCTCCAGAATAGAAATCGGCAAACCACATCCAGTAGAGCATAACTGGCCCACCGCTTACTTTTGTGAATGTAGTTTTGTTGGAATTCAGCCATGCCCATTCATTTCTGTATTGTCTAAGGCAGCTTTCATGCTACGATGGCAGAGTTAAGTAGTTGTGACAGGGACCAGGAGACCTGCAGGTTGAAAATACTTACTCTCTGGTCCTTTACAGGAAAAGATTGCCAACCCCTGGTCTAGAAGAAAGCAGAGCTACATGGATGGAAAGAGCCTAAGAGGAGGAGAACCTCCCTTCCACCCCATCCCACCCCATGCCACCCGGATCCACCCACATTAGACCACGTCTTGAGTGAGAAACAAGTTTGTATTTGTGTGAAGCCTCTGAGATTTGGGGGACGTGTGTTACAATAGTTAGCTGACCCTTGCTGATTTAAGTTGTCACATTTTCTAAAGGATTTATCAATTTTACCAATGGCGGTTCTTAATCTTTAATATTCATATAATTCTCTTTTGAGGTGCCTGCCTCTTCAGTTTGCTGATTTTATCTTCCTCACCTGATAACTGTCTACCTCACTGAAATTCTAATTTATCAATGGACACCCTAGGCTTTGAGAACTTCTCCAGCATCACTTTCACTGAGTCCACGGAAGTCTGCATCTTTGCAAGAGTTCCAATTTCATTTTACAAACAGTTTCCATAGCATTTGTATAACATTTGAACTATTTGGGGTACACAGAATAATCAACGAGAACACAGAGGTGATGATAGGACTAGAGTCTGTGTTACAACAAAAACTGTTTTTCTTTTTTAAACAGTTGGTTTATTCATGATTATTTTTGCATTAAGATCATTTTGTTTCCCTGTTCAACTTTGTAACTGGGGAATAGATACCAAGTACTCAGATGAGGCTCCTTCTTGTATGTGTAAGAAAGCCAAGGGAGGGGAGGAGCATCTAACCTCTGCTGGGAGAATCGAGAGATGATTAACAGAGGACAAGACATTTGAGCTGGGTGTTAAGGGGTGAATATGAGTCTTCTGGGAGAGAATGAGGTTAGACATTGTAGGGTGGGTGTATGTAAGCAGATGTTAATGACACGCATCTGGGCACAAACTTTTAACAGAGTTGTCTGTGGAAGCACAAAGTGTCCACGTAAGGCATGGCCACAGGTTGAGAAGGTGACAAAATCACAGCAAGATCATTAAGGCCTTGAGTATTCTTTAATGAACATTTTGGCTTTTTCTTTAAGCAATAGTCCCCTGGTTTTAGAAAAGCAAACCTGTCACATCAGGTTTCATATCTCTACTATAACGTCCATCCTATCCCCTCAACAAAGTCATTCATAGACTGAGGAATTATTTGAAAACCATTGCAGGGAATACCATGGGGGGCTGGGAAACAGCAAAGCCCCATGAGGAAATCTGAATTTCAGCAGGACCACGATGGTGTCATGTAAGGATGGGTCGTAGGAAGGAGAAACTGAAGCCAAGAGAGCATTTAGGAGAATTGCTTCTGTGTTCACTGCAAGGATGATACAGGTAACTTGTAAATATGTGTGGGTTGAAAAAAAAATCCATAGCTATCTTAGGAGTGGGTGAAGCCCTTGTTACGTATCTTATAGGAGGAGTAAGAGAACCCTACATCACTGTTTACTAACCAAAGATCATCAAGATGAAAGTTCAAGGTGTGTCTTGGTGTCTTCTTTGAGAGGTCAGAGCATTTGGTTGAAAAGAGAGATGCTGGGGCACCTGGGTGGCTCAGTCGACTAAGCGTGTGCCTTCAGCTCGGGTCATGATTTCAGGGTCCTGGGATCAAGCCCCACGTCTGGCTCCTTGATCAGCAGGGAGTCTGCTTCTCCCTCTCCCTCTGCTCCTACCCCTGCTGTGCTCTCTCTTTCTCTCTCTCAAATAAAGAAATAAAATCTTAAAAAAAAAAAAAAGAAAGAAAAGAGAAATGCCTGCCCCTCTTGGGACCATCCTGATGGGAGAATAAAAACTCTGAGTTGACTCTTGGCCATAAGGAGTATAATTTACAAGCATAAACAATGGGTTTGCCAATTCAACAGAGTTCCAGGAATTAATGTCAGGCCCAAGGCTGAACAAACCAGGAGCTCAGTATCCTCCATGCCTGCCTGGGCAAAAGCTGGTAATGTGATGATTTTGTTATTGGTAAGATATACCAATTTCATACTTATATGGCTAGAGACTCTAGTGTCAGGATAGTGAGAGTATAAAAGAAATAAAATAGAAGCACTGACAACTGACATGTGTATTTGAGACTAACTAGAGTATTATTATTATTATTATTATTATTATTATTATTAGCTGCCATATATTTGGCTCCCACTATGGACCTAGTGTTTTGCTTACATTAACTTTCAGCCTTACAAGTGCCCAGCTTGGTTCCATTGGTTCAGTCCCCAGACATCCTCCAAGGTCCATTTCACATGCCACTTCCTCCATGAAGCCTCCCTGACCCCCCCAGCAGTTGCTACCCTCCAGTGTCTGCTTCTAAAGCCTTTCTCTGCACATTCCTCATCACATTTATCACTTTGCTTAGAATTTCTGTCATTTTGTGCTGCTACTACTTCCCCTTCTAGCCTCTTCAGTGATGGCAGAATCTGTGTTGGACTCATCCCTTATCTGCCCGTGGAGTTTTCAAGAAATACCTGTCGCTCACCTACCGTCTCAAGGAATTCGGTAGGTGCAGTCCTGGTGTCTTTGTGGAGCTTAGTTCCCATTATCATGGAGGAAGCAGATACTTAAACATAATTTCGGGATGCCCAGACTAATCCCAGACATTTAGGCTGGGTGTTGAAGAACAAGAGGGTAAAAATATAGGCAAAGATCTGGAGATGTTACGACCAAGGTCATGTTTGCACTGGGACTGCAGATTGCAGTTTGGATAGTCGGAAGATGGGGCAGATGGTAGGGAACAATGGGGGATGAGTCTAGAAAGGTGGTTTTGAAAGTCACATGTCCAACCCCTACTGCCACAGCACCTGGGACACAACAGGGGTCAAATGTCTGTTGACTGTCTTGCTTTCCCTTACAACATGGCATTTCTTACAAAGCCCTGTGCTACCTTCTGTGTAATATTTCAGCTCAAAATTTTGTGGAGTGTGGAGAGAGAATAAGAAAGCAAGGTTTTGAAAACCTGGGTTTGAGATTCAATTTCCTAGCCTTCTTTTGGCCTCTCTGCTTTTGTTCTAACTGAGAAACCCTCCTTGAAGTCAGTAAAAGTTTGGGTTCTTGGCACGACATAAGTTCAGGCCCTTAGACATTCTATTTTTAATAGACAGACATGGTTGAGTTTTTGTAAATGAAAAAAAATCAATAAGGCTTTGATATGAAGACTTTGCTTTTCATTTTTTTTTTTTTCTTTTTATTTTGGGTACTTTTTTTTTCTGGTCAGGAGTGAAAGTCACTCTGTACCAAAGAAAAATGATGTCCACAGCTGAAATATGTTTTCACTGATGTTTTTTGATCAGCTCAATGCATACCAAGTGCTTTCAGGGACTCAGGATCCTGCTGGAGCTGGGGCAGGCCTGTGGAAACTAAATTTGTGCATCTCTTGGCATTTTTGTGGACTCCATCATTATTTTAAGGTGTCTGTTGGAAGTCAAAGTTTTCATGGTTTATTAAATTTAGAACTAGAACTCACCAGATATGTGGAGGCTCTTATGTGAAGAGCAGGGAATCTTCTCCCCATCCTAGTCCTTTCCAATTATTACAAACATTTGGTGTCAAACCCTGATGGGTGATTCATCATGTCACTTCTTGAAAACCTTGGCTAGGTCTCCATTGTCTATAGGACGAAACCCAGATTCCTTAGCCTTCTCTTCATGGTACACTGCAATTTGGCATGAACCAAAAGCTCTTGGCTAGAAATGGAAAGATCCAGGTTCAAGGTACCATGAGACTGCTGATTGGTCATGTTGCTCTCAATGGGTATCTGCACCTTCTGGGATTCAGAGCCTCCATAAAGAAATTTTTTTGGGCCCAAGATGATTTCTGACTTATCTTTGGATTCTTGGTTTTTGTTTGAACACTCTTTATCTCTTCCTAAAATTTTCAAACTTATCTCCCATCAATATTTACCAGATGTCTACTATATGCCAGGAGATTACAATACATTATCCCTTTCGGTCTTTACATAATTTTAGAAATATTTGCATGTTGGATGTTGGAGGAAAGCAAACAGAGACCCAAGGTCACATAGCTGGGACATGGCAGAATTGTGACAGATAGAGTATGGGTTCAGGTCATACTGGAGCTTTCTTTTGCTCTGCCCAGTGTCCAATATTGTGAGCTTACTAAATTGATACCACTTAAGCAAATGGAGGCTGAATGTTCTCAATGCCATAATGAGGTGAACATTGATTCTAGTCTTCATTTAAAAAGCCCAAGAAAGTTGTTGCTTTATTATTTTAGAGACATAAAATTAAATATATAAGGACAGTCTGGTCTAGTGGAAAACATCTTTTATTAGCCCCAGGGACAAAGATTTTGTCTGAGTTTTGTGTGCTCAATACATGTTGAATGAGTGAATGGACTATTTTTAAACTAGGATTCAGAAGCCTTGGGCATTATTTTTATCTCCATGACTAATTTATTATAATATTTATTATCACCTTAGTGAAGTGGAATAACATTCTAGGATGCCAATTTTCTCAGTAAAATAAGACAGACACCAGATGATTCTTTCTAATTCTCAGATTCTGTGAAACAATGGGGGAATACTATATAAGGAAAAGGTACAAATACAGGATCTGAAAAACGGAGAGATAACACTGGATTATTTAGAACAATTCTTTTGTTGGAATAGCCTGGGGACTAAAGGAAACTATCAATCTAAACTTCCAAAGCAAAGAATATCCAACTTCCAGCTGTAAGGGAAGAGGGCTTACATTCTCCCCACTCACAGGGTTTTTATTCTGTCAATTAACGGCTGCTCTTACATTTTCAAATTCTCTTTCCACTGGCTTATTCCCCTCAGCCTATTAATACATTTAAGTCTTTGCATTTTTCAAAGAGATTATTTGAGCCCATGCTTCCTCAAGTTACCTCTCTTTCCATTGTCTGTCTGACATTCCTTTCTCTTCTTTGCCTCTCATTCACTGTGAACTCTGGGATACAGAAATGGGAGACCTCACCACTCCACTGACATGGTGTTTCTCAAGGTCTCCAGCTTTGTCTTTCCTGGTAATCCCAATGTTTCCTTTCTGGACTTCTTCCTGGCAATCAGCATTGCTACCTGCTTCTTGAAATGCTCTGTCCCCGGGCTTCCATCCTCCCGCCCTCATGGTCTCCTGGTGTATGTCACTCCACTTCTTAGGTCTTCTCTGTGGGCTCTACTTTCTCTGCCCATTTAAATTCTGCAGGGTTCTGCTTTCAGCCTTCTCATTTATACATGCTATCTCTGGGTGATTTCACCTTTCCCCAAAGCTCCAGTTGATGACGCTCTCTGAATCGCTGAATTTCAGACTTCTTTATAACAGTCTCCTAAATACAAGTATCTCAGACATCACATGATGAAACTGACATCATTCCACAGTCCCCACATTCCCTCTTTCTCTTTTCCCTATCTTAGTGAATGGATCTTCATTCACCCACTTACCTGAATCAAAATTGAGGCATCATCTTGGATGATAATAGTAATAGTTAACATTGTTTGTGTCTGGCACTATGCTAAGTCTTTACATGAAGATTCTATTTAAAAGTCCAACACTCTAATCATGAGATTTCAATTACTTCTAGTTGACATAAAATGCTCTTTTGATCATTCACTGCTGCATTTCCCTGTGTTTCACTCTTTGGCATTTATGTCTCTGCCTAGAAAACGAAGGGATTTGGCTGAATTACTTCTACTGTTATTTCTTATTCTCATTTCTGATTTCCTTTTTTTAAAGATTGTATTTATTTATTTGAGAGAGAGAGAAAGAGCATGAGCAGGGTGGAGGGGCAGAGGGAGAGGGACAAGCAGACTCCCCACTAGCAGGGAGGCTGACATGGGCTTCAATCCCAGGACCCTGAGATCATGACCTGAGCCGAAGGCAGAAGGTCAACTGACTGAGCCACCCAGGCGTCCCTCATTTCTGACTTCTAAGTTTGAATTAGAGGCCCTTACTCTCTGATTTTGGAGTATCCTGCTATTTCCCTCTCTGTGCACTCATGATGTTCTAGTCTCATTTCTTCCGACTACTGTGTGTAGTCGAAGTGATGTGCAGGAACCTTTTCTGTTGTTGCATCATTTTATCCCCCACATAGAACACAGTGCTTGGTATGGCTTTCCATAAATGTTTGTTACACAAATAATCACACTCTTTTTTTTTTATTCTTATGTTAATCCCCATACATTACATCATTAGTTTTAGATGAAGTGTTCCATGATTCATTGTTTGTGCATAACACCCAGTGCTCCATGCAGAATGTGC
>NC_138372.1:165122647-165165737 GCF_054177405.1 Leptonychotes weddellii
ATTATACGTTAAAAAAAAAAAGAAGAAGAATATAGCAGGAAGGGAAAAATGAAGGGGGGGAAATTGGAGGGGGAGATGAACCATGAGAGACTATGGACTCTGAGAAACAAACTGGGGTTCTAGAGGGGAGAGGGGTAGGGGGATGGGTTAGCCTGGTGATGGGTATTAAAGAGGGCACATATTGAATGGAGCACTGGGTGTTATACACAAACAATGAATCATGGAACACTACATCAAAAACTAATGATGTAATGTATGGTGGTTAATATAACATAATAAAATTAAATTGAAAAGAAAAAGAAAGGCAGAAAGAGATTTGGTACACAGAGACACAGCAGAGAGAAGGCAATAGGAAGATGGAGGCAGAGATTGGAGTGTCTACAAATCAAGGAACGCCAAGGATTCTAGGGGTCTCCAGAAAGCAGGAGAGAGACATGACACAGATTCTCTCCGTGATGATTAATTTTATGTCGACTTTCCTGGACTATGGGCTTTCCACTTATCGGATTAAACATTGTTTCTGGGTGTGTTCGGGGGACTGTTTCTGAAAGAGATCAGCATTTGAACCAGTGGTTTCAGTAAAGCAGATTGCCCTCCCTAGTGTGTGTGGGCATCATCCGATTGGGGGTCTGGGTAGAGTAAAAGAAAGAGGGATGGAGAATTCACCCCTTCAGTCTGAATGCTGATTTGGGATATTGGTTTTCTTCTGAGCTTAGACTGAGACTTTGCTCCTCTTTGGACTCCAGTTGAACTACAACACTGGTTACCTGGGTCTCCAGCTTGTGGGTGCGAGATTGTGGGATGTATTAGCCTCCATAAGCATGTAGGCCAATTCCTGTTTCTTGTTTCTCTGGAGAACCCTGACTCGTGCACTCCCTCAGAGCCTTTAGGAAGAACCAACCCTGCTAACAACTTGCTTTCACACCTCTGACTTCCAGAATTATGAGAGAATAACTTTCTCTTGTTTCAGGCCACTTAGTTTGTGGTAATTTGTTACAGCAGCCCCAGAAAACTAATACATCTGCATATCTCCTCATCTTCCTGGGTCCCGTCCTCCTGGATGGCATCACTGACCTGCCTGTGTTCAAGCAGCAATCACGTCCTGATTCCTCCACTCCCACTGGACCTGTGGCATCCAGCAAAGTAATGAGTTTTGCCAAGTCTATTCCCTCCGTAGCTCTTCACGCTTCCCCACCAACCATACTCCACATTGCCAGTGTCCAGTTTGAGGTTTCAATAATGTCCATCTTGTGCCCCCTCCTGTGCCCAGCCAGTCTACCCTCCTCCGTCCTGCTGCTCTGACCTGCAAAGCTGACCAGATCCTGCTTCAAACACTGCATCGGGTCCTCCTCATAACTACGAACCACTCAAACTCTTCGGAATATATGTCTTTCTTGATCATTAGTCCCTACAGTGCTTGACCTTGGGCATACACAGATGAACAAGCATACACCTGAGTTGGGGAAGAGACCCAGATGAAGACTTCATTCCAATAAAACTAAGCAAAGGATATCAGGAGGGGTTGGTGTTACAGGAGACTGATGGGGACCAGAATTACTAAATTGTTAATGTAGTTTAGGGACAGAGAACTCCTCCCCTAACAAAGCAGCGCTCTTACTGACAGCAGGCAGATGAGCTAAGCAAAGAAAGGAGGGAAGAGGGTCTGGCCCAGAAGCAACCTGACTTGGGCTCTCTGCTTGTAGGCCTTCCCACTGGCTTCCCCTTCTGCCAGAATACTTGCTCTTTCCCTTCCCTGAACTGACCCTCCTCTGGGAAGACTTGCCTGACTACTCCTGCTTCCTTCACCTAGAACACCAGGTCCAGTACCTCCCCGGCGTACTCTCCCTCCCTGGCCTCACCCTCCACTCAGGCAGGTTCCATGTTCACACTATGAGGTCATTTCTCAAGAGTGAGTGTACCCCGCTTGCTCAGCAAATGTAGCTAGATAAGAGGAGGGTTGCTCCCCTACTCACAGGGGCGTGACTGTGCTCATTCACACCTAACCTGAGCCCCAGGCACACATCAACATGCAAGAATGACATCATTCTACCTACCAACATAGGATGACTGTGAGCACCCACTGAAGTAAGGAATGTGAAAGTGACTTATAAACTCAATGCACAAATGATTTGTAAGATATGGCATGAAACAAAATGCAGTTCTAACAGTCTTGACTCTATTATTGCTGGGATGTTGAATTCAGTTATGGAAGTTTGAAAGAGACCTCCTTGAATTACCTAATACAGTCTCTCAGTCATGAAAGCCAGAATCAACAAGATGGTGAGGCTTTAGTGGATGTGTTTTTTGGAGCAAGCGTTCCTGAATACTGGTCTTCGGACCAAGATGAGTATGTCATTAAATCTTCACCTGTTCACAGCAAATCTGTCAGTGTAACGGTACCAACCTACGTACTTCTTTTAAACTGATGTAATTAAAAAATCTGTTTAGCAAAATAATAAATTAGTTGCCCTACCTCAATTATTCAATTATTTTTTTTTTAAATCTGAAATATAAAAAAGTTGTATCCACTGTTTTAGGGCACTCTTTGTTTTGGAGACTTTTTTTCCTATCGAATTTTTTGTAAGTGTTGAAGAAACCCCAAGGGAAATAAATGGAGCTGGAACTGGAAGCATTGGTCTATTTGCTCAAGCACGTTGTGGGGCTGGGAGGAGAGGAAGAAACTATGATTTATTGGCTGGAATGCACATCTTCTCTAAGAGATGCTTCCATGCTCTGAATAATGTCCCTACAAACTCTGGTCCACTTCCAGTGACTGAGAGCTCACTAACTCCTGAGAGGGCCATGCCATGTTTGAATGGTTAAGACTCTTAGAATCACCTTCCTTAAACCAAGCCAGAACCGGTCCTCACCTCATTCCGTATATTGATCCAAATCACACATATGGAATCCCAGAGAACATTTTTAATTTCTTCCTGTTAGATGTTATTCAGGTATTAGAAATCAGTTACCTTGCTTCTTTTCTTTTCTAAGGTAATCAGCTTGAATTCCCAGGAAATACACTTGAATGAATCAAGATGATCACATTCTCAGTCTTGGTGGCTCTTGTCCATCACAGCCTGCTTCCTACCATAGGGTCCTAGTGGCCCTGTGCAGATTCTCTGTGGTGGTGCATTAGCTCCCCAGGCTACAAATCCTTGGTTACAAACCCATGTGGCTGGTCTGGCATCCCTTCTTGTTTGGCATATGGTGCTTGATTTCTGCCTCTGTCCACCCATCTTCAGCTTCTGATGCATAATTTCTTTACCTGATTGAGGCATGGCCTTTGAATGCTAATTGTTCAGGTCCTCTAGACTCTCTGAGATGATTGGGGGTGCAGGAGAGTAGTTTCCGAAAGATGGGCTTTCAGGAGAGCCTGCGCAGAAGAAGGGTTAAGCAGGACAGAGGTGGGGAGAAGCCAAAGAGCAGTAAAGTGTCAGTGAAACCCTGACCTGAGCTGGGTCCTGGAGTGTAAATGACACCACACAGATCTTGTCCCGCCTTGCTTAGGGGACGTTTAGTATCCTCGCAACAGGCCATTGCTCCTGGAAGGCTCTGGCATCATAAACCTCTGCCGTGCAGTTTGCTCAGATCCAGGAGCTCTAATAACACAAGGGCAGTCCTGTGAATAAAGTTTCAGAGGGAGCCTTTTGGAGGAAGCATGCAGAAGCCAAGGGATGGGATGGGGAGTGGGGGGAGAAGGGTGCTGGGCAGAGCACTGACAGCCTTGGCTACAGCTCCCTCTTAGTTTCATGCTCTGCAGTCTTGCCCCTTCTCTCCCAGCTCACAACTGAGCAAAGGAGTCCAGTCTGAGTCTCACCTCTGGCCCTGTCTCATCCAGGTAAGCAGGTGGCAGTGTTCTGAGCGTGCTCCCCTTTGCTGATTGCTTTCCATAAGCATGTGGTATTTAGGCCTGGACTGGGCTCTAGGAGCACTTTGATCAGATGAGTGCAGAGCAGAATGGCCACATCTCTTGTTCTCCATCCATTAGTGCAACTAAATTGGAATCATGGGGATTTTTTGGAAAGGGAAGTTTTGATTGCCTTCTCTTCACCCCATTGGTGAAAGAGGGTTCCCCTGCCCTAATAGTACATGATGGCCAAATGCAGGGACACTGGACAGATGAGATTGACAGCATTTTATTAGTTACATACACTCAGAACCCGGGGCAGGACACCTCCCTCCATGCAGGGTCGCACAGAAGTTGTCCTTGGGAAGAAAGTGAGCCAGCAGGGGTTGTGGGAGACACGTGGGCTGGTGACAAAAGGATGGACAGGATGTGACTGACTTCCTATGGAATGATGTGATTGACTTCCTCCTCGGATGGCAGGGAGATGAAACCTGTCAGGTTGGGGCCTGGGTGGGACACAGCTAGTTCGGTTGATGAAGGGAATGAGCCAGGTGGGAAGCCTCTCCTGCTGGTTGGAGGCACATCTGGGAAGATCAGGGGAACTCACGGTGAGACCTTTGGGACCCTGGGAGATTCAAAGATATCAAGACAGCATCACATGCAATTTTAGGCCCTATAGTACAGGGAGGCAGCCTCACTGCGAGCTTCCTGTTTTCTAAGACATTGGAATATTTGACCACGCATGCTGTTGTCATAACATCCGCCATCAGGGACCCAGGATCGAACAGAGGCCCCACGTGCACCAAGACAGAGGAACCCACTGCTCACTCACTTGGGTACAAAAGTCCACTTATATGAATAAAACAGCCCTGTAAGCACGATGCAAATTTCATTATTGGTACAGCAGGCTGGCTGGAATGGTTGGGTGAATCCTTAAGGAGAACACTGTTATTATGCCTGATTTGTGATTTCACAGCTGTGGGGGATAGGGGCAGGGAGTCAGATTGGTTTTCTCAACATTAGCCTGATGAAAAAAAAAGTTCACAAAACACATCATCGCCTTGTGTATTTTTTAAGATGCAAAATACAGTATGTAAAGAAAGCCTCAATCTGCAGGAGACACGGAACCAAAGGGAAATAAATTATGCTCCATGCCACGCATGCACATCCCAGCCCTGATTAAAGAGCTCTGCCCCACAGACATCTCGGGTGCTGGAGGGTCACTGGCATGAAGGCAAAGCACCACTGGCCGGAAGTGGTCTCCATTTCTTTCCCCGAGGCTGATTCTCCGAGGCTTGTTTGGCCTCCTGTTTCCAGCTTTACTGAGGTATAACTGACAAATAAGATGCTAAGGTACTACAAGTGGCCAGTGTGATGATTTGATCCGTGTATACACGGTGAAGGGATCCCGGTCTAGTTAATGACCACACCCGTCACCTCACCTTTTAAAATTTGATTGATTGATTGATTAATTGATTCATTTTGGTGAGAACATTTAAGTTCTACTTTCTTAGCAAATTTCAGCCATAAAATACTGTGTGGTCAACTATAGTCACCATGTGACTCAGATCCTCAGACCTCATTCAACTTATTCCTGAAATTTCCTGCCTTTTCACCAACCTCCCTGTTTTCTCCACCCTCCAGTCCCTGGCAGCCACTTTTCTACTCTGTTCCTATGCGTTTGACTTCCTGGTTTTGCTTGTTTGTTTTTCTTTTTCTTTCTTTTCCTCCCTCCCTCCCTCCCTCCCTCCCTTCCTTCTTTCCTTCCTTTCTCTCTCTCTCTCTCCTTTTTTTTTTTTTTTGTAAGCTCTGTACCCAGCGTGGGCCTTGAACTCATGACCCGGAGTTCAAGAGTCCCCTGCTCTACTGACTGAGCCAGCCAGGCACCCCTTCTTGCTTGTTTTTAATTCCAAATATTTCCTTGAAATCTCCTCAGGACCATGTAGTGCAATGAAAGATTAACCCGATTTATAGAAACCAAAGAACCTGGTTTGTTTGTGTTGTGAAAGGAGAGATCTGGCCTAAAGAAGAAGAAACAGTGGGACTTTGAGAAGGATGAGCTTTCTTTTGGGGTCACAGTCACAGCATGGGGAGCCTTGGGGAGTGGGAAAAACAGCATTTCTGTCGGGCTGTCTGGGTTGAGTCCTGACTCCCTTTCTCACTGATCCTACACAAGTTCATTAGCCTCTTTGCTCCTCAGCTTTCCTTTCTTACATAGTGGGGACAATGAGAAGAGCCCCGTCACACCGGGGGGGAGGGGGCGCTGGACCATCAGTCAGGAAATGTATGTGAACAAGCAGATGACAAAGCCCTATGTAGAGGTAGCTACTTAGTGGTGTCTCTGGGCCTTGGTTTCCTGATTTGTCAGATGAGATATTAGACCAGTTCCTGAGGTTGCTTTCCGTTCTGAGATTGCCAGAGGGGGATAATGTAGCCTGCTTCTTCTATTGTGTGCATGTAATGGCCCTGATAGCTTGCAATGCGTTACCTTGAGAAGAGTGAAGAATCTAGACAAAACGATAGTGTCTGCCCTCAGAGTGGCTCACAACAGCAAGAGGAGGGTGGGCATATAAACAAATGAGCCCCAGAAGGAACTGAAGG
Source organism: Leptonychotes weddellii (assembly GCF_054177405.1). NCBI lineage: Eukaryota > Metazoa > Chordata > Mammalia > Carnivora > Phocidae > Leptonychotes > Leptonychotes weddellii. Next base: position 165,129,096 of record NC_138372.1, read on the forward strand.
CTGAGGGCGGGAGGTGAGGAGTTGTGTGTGCAGGACAGTGCAGAGAGCCCGCCGAACGCACAACCACCTTGTCTCAAAGCTCCTTATTGGAACCAGTTCTAAAGCCTTTGACCTTAGTATGTCGGCTGGCACACAGGGGGTTTGGAGGACCAGTGTTTTAATCTTCTGTGGGTGGCCTTGTAAGATGCAGGAGTCACGCAGCAGAACCGAAGGATGGGGGTCTTTTGATTCCCATTGCACCAGTGGCTCCAGGCTCGCTAAGCCTCCCAGGGATGAGGGCAGGTTGTTTTATACAGAGTCCCAGAAATGGGAAGTATTTTAGAGTCGGGCACACGGATTCTCAGGGAACATCTAGCCCATAGTGGGAAGTGTAAGCCCTGGGGGTTGAGAGCTCTTTTATTATTATGAAATGGTTTTCTCCAAACCTTTCCCCTCCTCTGTGTTGTCTAATGCAGGTTCCCAATCCTGGCTGCATCCTAGAATAATAAGGAGAGTGGAAAGACCTCCAGGGGCTGCACCCCTGATCGGCTGGGTCAGAATCTCTGAGGGTGGAATCAGGGCATCAGTATTTTAAGTGCTTTCTAGGAGATTCCAGCGTGTAGACAGAGTGGACAACTGCTGGCCTAAGACTTCTCGTCTGCTCCTGCCTTTCCCCATGCTGATCAGTTGTAGGCACCACATCTTCCTCCTGGAGACCCAGCTGCATGCAATTCCCGAGTCAGTGCTGACTCAGGCAGGCTCACCCCAGGGGCTGGGGTCCAGAACAGATCTTACTGCCCTAATCCAGTCCCTGAGGCAACCAAAGCCCACCCTGACTTCCTCCTGTGACGCTCTCCCTCCTCACTCTGCTGCAGTCCGAAGGCCTTGCTTTGGTTCATCCAACACACCAAACCCATTCCCACCTCAGGACCCTGGCAGCTTCTCTCCCTTTTGGTTGAAAGTTTCTTCCCAGTGAGAGTTGGTGTTGGTTCTTTTTCAACTATTCAGAACTCAACTAAACTCCCCTTCTTGACCCTGTCTCCACGATCCCCGCCGCCCCAGACACTGTCAGTCAGAATCGCCTGATATATTTTTCCCGTAGCGCTGATAAGTCACTGAAATGATATGCCCACCTGGTGATGGTCCATCTCGTTCCACAAGAACGTGAGCTTGCTGAGAGCGAGGCTTGTTCTGTGTCATGGGTGAGCTCCAGGGTGAGGGCATCGCCTCTCGTGGGTCTGCATACATATTCACAGTTGGCTGATTTATTCTGCCAGGTTGTTAACCTCACAGTTATTGTTGACTTGTCTCCTTCTTCATCCATTTCTGTGTCTTCCATTCCCCCTCCCCAGTGTTAATATGCACAGTAGGTGGACATCCCCTGGTTTGTGGGATCTACATAATTTCGAACATCAAGGGCTGATCCCAGAAAGTGTTATGCATATAGAATCTTCCCCTCACAGAAGCAATAATATATCTCTTGAAAACATTTTTTTTTTTCCCCTTTCTGCTGCATTAGCACCAAGTTTGGGGGAGAGAATTCTGGAACAAAAAGCTTCAGTTGTGAGTTGTTTGTATGCTCTGCTATATTTCCTTCCTTGAGAGGATTTATTAACTTAAAATGGAAACTTGCCCCTTGTGAAAAGTATTTAAATGTGTTTCAAAACTTCCCAGACTGCAGCGTGTAGGTCCATCATAAGCAGGCCCATCTCTTCTCTCCAATCCCTCAGCCCTGGGACCTTTCCCACAGGCACACGTACGAGGTGCTCTCCAGAGCCTTGGGTCTGAGTTTCAAGCTTGAGCCATCCTGGCACAAAGTAGAAAGGGACATAAATAAAAGGGACTGAAAAGAATTTTTCAAGCCCAAAACGGGGGAATGACCACAAGGAATGAAGGCAGAGCCACTTCAGCCCTGGCCCAGAGCACAGAGGATGGTATGATCACATACAGGATTAATAACATCCCCTTCTTTGGGCACACTCTGACCTGCAGAAGCAGCCCAAACTTCAAATATTTCTTTTCCATCTTGTAATTACTTGTATGACTTTCAGGCGACCTTCAAAAATTTGTCAGCAGGGTGGCTCTGATGGGATGGTTTCTTGCTTTGGCATAAAGAAACTGGGACTCAGAGCTCCCAGGTGACCTGCCTGGAGTCCCAGAGGTGATGGCCCGTGGGTGGTGGCTCAGACCAAATCCTTGTGCGTTCGAGTGCATGCCCAGTCCACAGGGACCCGTGTTCTGACAGAGGATGGCAAGTCTTTGGTCTATAAACCATAGAAGCTTCCTTCCTTGGTGGGGCCCCCTGGAGGTGACCCCTTTGCTTCTCTTCCCACCCTGCCAGGCACAGAAGAAGGCTCTCTGACATCAGGACTGGCAAGATTACACAGGGCCTGGTCAGCTCATCTCCTCCTCCTTCTCCGTAGAGGATAGTGTGCATGCAGAGACACAAGGCTGAGGACTCTTCCAGGCTCTGGCCCCCTATGTGGTAGGAAGGCTGCTCTGGGCCGCTACTGACTGGGACCAGGAGACAAGCCGGCCTCCCTCCACAGTTCATTTAACAAGTGCATTTGGCCCTTACCCTCAGCTGATATTTTGGCCTCCATCTGCCTCACCATTCATCTGATTTCTCAGTTGGCTGAGAACCTGAATAGGAAAGAGGAGAGCAGTTTATTGCTGCTCCTGCCCCGGCCCCTGAGACCCACAACAGAACCTCCATGCAGCTAAGTCTGGACTTGTTCCTCAACTTCTGACTTTAAGAAAGACTTCCCATCTCCTTCCCGGGGTCTTCAAGGGGACCCGACAACGCAACCTCATCCATCACTTCTTCTGTGTTTCGTAACCCAAGCTGACACGCTCTCCTTCTGGAGCTAACCTACATTCCACCTGCTGCCATTTATTAAACCCGTTCCCCCCAGGCTCATGGCGCCCCTCCTTCTGCAAGGAAAGATGAATACCTAACTCACAGTTACTCTCTCCTTTCCTGCAAAGTCACCCTCTGTCTGGGATTGTTATTTAGAGAGATCTCCAGAAGTGCCTCTTTTGTTGGGTTGTCTTTCCCAAGCACAGCTGAATCTTGGGTTCGTAGACTGCCAGAACTAGGAAACGATACCAGGCCCCCATCCAGACTGCTCTGGTACCCCCCTAAGGCCCTAAGCATTTAAAGGTGCTGTAGGTCAGCTTCATTCCTTCGCCTGGCATGGCCAGCAGCACATACAAGCTGGCCAGTATTAGAGATCCCCATGGGGAAGACACTGTGGGCCCCTGTCTCTGATGATTAACCAAACCTCCCCAGATCTAACCACAACACCAGCCACACCACCGAATATTCCAGGTCTGGGAGTTCCTGAAGAATAAGGATCTATGTGCATTCTAGAGATAGTCCACAGACCCTTGTAATAATCGGGGGAGCTGTTCTGAGAGCTGGGCCATGCATTCAGCTCAAAGCCAGTTAACTCCTCCCCTGACCAGAGTCTTTTGCTTTGGAATCAGGTTGTTTTTTCCTCCCTCATTATTGCTTGCCAGATCAGTCAGGATGGGCTGGGTCGTGCTGCAGAGCAACTCCCTAATGCATGTCACCAGGGAGAGTTCCGCTTGCTGCGGTCACTCAGGGGCCAGCTGACGGGACAGCCACCACTTCAAATACTGCAATTGTCAGGTCAGATGGAAAAAGAGATTGGGATGAATTGTGTACAAGCCCTTAAACTTCATGACTAGAAGTGACTTATGTCACATCAACTCACATCTCATGGCCAAAGCAGGTCACGTGGACATACTAACTTCTTCAGGGTGAGGAGAGCAATCCCACCATGTGTCCATAAGCGAAGAGCCAGACATGTATGGTAGACCGCACTAGAGATTCTTGCTGTACCAGAAGGGGGACAGTCTTAGAAGCCATCTCTCCCAGTAAGGAAAATATCCAAGCACGGATTCTAATTTACTCAATTTAAAGGGAATAAACTTTGACCCAATAAGGGAAAGTGATTTTCCCAAGATCACAGTGGTGCATTATTACTAGAGGCCAGGTGTGCTGGTAGGTTTATATATATTTTTTTTTCTTTTTTTTTTTTTCTTGTTGAACCACAATGTCATTTAGACATATTGTTTTGTTGATTTATCTATATATCCACTTGGGAGTCTAAATCAATAAAATCGTTACTAATTTTAACATGAATGGCTGGGGAGTAGTGATACTATGGTTGACTATTAGCAAGGGAACTATTTAATTTAATAACCCCCTGGGCTTGTAAAATGAAAGAGAGGATGGTTTTCTTCAAGGGAACACACACACGTGTCTGCATCTGAAGAGCAAAGCTGCCTATCCCCTCAAAATGCCCCTCCTCAGAGCCTGAGCCATGGGAACTGAGCACCTACTCTTAGTCCGGGTCAATGTTAGGCACTTAAGCCAGAAATGCAACTGTACAATTAAATTGGACAATAATAGCAAAGGCATTGAAAGTCTCCCCGATGCCATGTGCTGGGCTACTTGTTACCTTTTCTTTTAATCTGATTTAATCCTTATGCTAATTTGACAGGTAGGGATTGGTAGCCATGCCTTATAGTTGAAAGTCTTGATGGTCACAAAGGTTAAATAACTAGCTGAGATAGTAAAACTAGTGATTAGAGAGAACAACATTTATCATGATCATCATATCCATTTATTGGGTAGAAAATCCCATTGAAATGATTGTGCTCACTTATTTGTTGATGTTTAATCAGTGTTTCCCAGTGGTGCCATGTACCCCTTATGAATGCAGGGACCAGCTATATCTTGGTACTACCATATCCATAGAGCCCAGCCCTGTGCCTGCCTTATTATAGGTGTTCCATGAATAAGAAGTTTTAATTATTATAGGGCTGGGCTACCTGGATCCCAGGCAAAGATTGAATGTAAATTCCCCCCCGGGCTTAGTCATTTTGCTCTACAAGCTGGGTTTGACCCTCTGCTACTTCCTTGCCTCTGTAAGCTCCATCCCCATTTCAGTGGAGTATCTTTGGCTTCCGCACATGAAGTATCTTAATTTTAGTATTTTTATATCTCTCTCCCTTGTTCTTTTTTTTTTTTAAGATTTTATTTATTTATTTGAGAGAGAGAGAATGAGAGACAGAGAGCACGAGAGGGAAGAGGGTCAGAAGGAGAAGCAGACCCCCCGCCGAGCAGGGAGCCCGATGTGGGACTCGATCCCGGGACACCAGGATCATGACCTGAGCCGAAGGCAGTCGCTTAACCAACTGAGCCACCCAGGCGCCCCTCTCTCTTGTTCTTGTCCTCTCTCCCTCCCTCTCCCTTTCTATACCCTCTTATTCATGTGTTTGCTCTTTCTGTTTTAGTAATCAAGATCTAGAAGCACCAGCTCCAAAACTCACATCTGGAGAGTGGCTCATTGCTGGGTCATTTAATTCTGAAATGGGAGTGCACACCTCAAGTGCATGCCAGAATTCAGTTTTTGATGTGGTGTCATGAAATCTCATTTAGTATCTCTGCTCATTAGTGCACTGAAAATCCTTTTAATTATTTCATCCATCCAATTTTAATTTTTTAATTTAGCTGTGGAATGTAATAATTGGGTTTAGCATATCCAGGCCTTCCTGAAAGTTGATGCAGCCTGTAGTAGACTTTTGGTCTGAGTTGTCCAGTGACTTGTCAATTCAGCAGCAATGCCAGTAATTAGTGAGTTTGTCCAGTGCATACTGAGTGTATACTATGTGCTAGGCATTGGACTGGTCAGGGTGATGTAATAAGTAGGACAAAATGCCTTCCAGCTAAAAGCTCACCAAGTATTGGGGGAGAAAGACATAAATAGAAAATCACTGTGTTTATATAACAAAGATGAAGGTGGAGTCAGGCCTGGGGCAATGGGTGTGCAGTGGAGGACCCATGATTCAGTCTTGCTGGCTGTGGTAGATAAACTCTAGGGTGGCTCCCAGTACACCCACACATGGCACTCATGTCCTTGTGCAATCACCCCCGCCAGAAGCATCCGTGACTTCCTGCTGTCCAATCGAAATAGCCACTTGATCACATTACGTGAGAGCATCATGTCTGTCTTGCTGTCAGACTTTCCCTTGCTGGGTTTGACGAAGCAAGTGGCCGGGCAAACTGTCCTATAGGGAGGCCCATGTAGTAAGGAGTTGAGGGGCAGCCTGGAGCCAGGAGCCAGAGAGAAACTGAGGCCTTGGGCTCAGCAGTGTGCAAGGACATAGATTCTGCCAACAACCACATGAGCCTGGAAGCACAGATTCTTCCCTGGTTAGTTTTGGGATGAGGACTCAGGCCTGGCTGATACTCCAGTGGCGGCTTGGTGGAACCCAGCTATTCCACGCCTGGGCTCCCGACCCACAGAAACCAGAAGATAACACGTGTGAGTGGTTTAAGCCGCTAAGTTTGTGGGAATACTGCTATGTAGCAGTGGTTAACTGGCAGAGTGATCGAGGAAATCCTCCTGGGGCATGTGTGGCCTGAGCCGTGCCCTGAAGAATGAGCAGGAGTTAGCAGGGTTGCATAGGGAGGAGTGGGGTGCTGCTGAGAGGCAGGCATTGAAATTGGAGGCAGAGCATGGACAGGGTTTGGGGCAAGAAAAGGCCTGGGCTGGAAGGGGGGCCAGTAGGGGTAGAACCCTATGAAATTGCTGCCATTCAACACGTGTTGATTTGCAAAAATGCCAATTTCACCAGGTTTGACCTGCGGGAAGCAGCCCAGTGCTGCTAGAGCTTAAATTTGGAGACAAAAGGGGTCCTATGAACACTCACTTGGACTCCTCTAATGATTTAAAAAAAATTAAGATGGTCTGTCTGTCTTCCAGGAATCCTCCCCATCTCCTCGAACGAATTTAAAATGTCAGAATTTCTCCAGGAATGTTTGAGCTTCACAGACCAGCATTTCACTTGGTCACAGCAAGTGTGTGGGGGGGTGCTTCAAGGATCACGGAGTGCTCTCACATCCCTGAGCCAGCCACGAGCTAGAAAGCCATCCTCTGCATTTGGCAAACAAGAAGATTGTAGCTCCGGGAGGTTAGGATCCCTGGATGGAGGTGGAAACTTTCTCAATTTCTATCACCTTACTAGAAACGCTGGATGTCCACACCCCTGCATGCCTGTTGCCTCTGGGCCTGGGGTACCTTGTCTCTCACCTGTGGGTGTGGCCCCAGCCTGCCCTGCACCTTCCTTCTCGACCTTAATCACCAATTGCTTCCACCAGCGCTGACTTCTCCCTGGTTCCAGTTGCTCATCTCCCCTCTCTTCCTCCATGCCTGAGGTCTGATAGGCTGACTTCTGGCCGCCCCCTCTCTGCAATTTACTGACACCCAGGTAGGTCATGGCCTCTCTGCTGCATGCTGGTGATTTAACCACACAAACTTCTTCCTGCAAATTCCTTCACCGTTGGCTTCCGAGTCAGGGCCCTCTCCTTGTTGTGTTCCTTGCCTCTGATTGGCCCTTCCGTCTCTCCTTCACCTGTCCCACCTCCTCTTTCCCCATTCTGCCCTGTAACTAAATGTGGACATTTCTCTAAGTCTGTCCTTCCTGCCACATGTGGGGGTGGGTGCGCTCACCTTCTCCCCTGGATTTAGCCTTCAGTGTAGGCGGGTGGCCATCAGATCTGTGTTTGCAGCCCTGACCTCTATGGACCGAACACTCCAGCCTCATCACCTAACATACATGCTCTGTGCAGGATTGGCTTCCCACTCCCTCTGACTCTGATTCATATCAAAGCCTAAGCTGCCTTCCCCACAAGCTTGCTCATTCCTACTCATCCTTCAACATTCAGGGCAGCCGTTGGCTCCTGCTGGAAGCATCGTGAGCCTCTGGTAGGGAGTAGATAACCTCCCCCGTTTCCACCCACATTCCCACTCTGTTGGCATTACCTATTAATGGCTGTTTCTCATTTGTCTGTAAGCTTCTGGAAGGCACAGTCTTTCTTGTCCTTTTCCCTCGTATCCCCAGAGACTATCACTGTGCCATTCATTCATTCAAAAAGGATAATATGGCACCAGCTCTTTGCTAGGTGCACCCTAGGTGCTGGGGACCCCGGATGAACAGAGGTTCTGGATCCTACCTTCATAGAGCTCACAGTGTGGTGGGGATACATCGTGAAGGTTATGACGCCCTGGGACTCGTGTTTAGAATGGGGTTTCATGGGGCTTTGGGGAAGTACCACCTAGTTCAGACAGGATGGACAGGGAAGGATTCCCAGAGCTGAGACCTGGTGGAGGGATAGGAGTTAGCTCCGGGATGCCCATGGGGTAGGGGCTGAGGGTTGCGGATGTTCCGGGTAGAGAACTCGACCGTGTGATGGTGCAGAGAAGAGAGGGAACGTGACTCGCTGGGGAGAGTGACAGTGGCTCCTGAGGCCTGATCTGAAGTTGGAAGTGGGGATCTGCAGGGAGAGGAGGCAGGAGGGTATTTAGGGCCCAGAGGGCGGCTCCGGGTGGCAGAGAGGGTCTGAAACCCCCAGGGAGCACACTAGGCGCTTCACTGCATCAACTCAGTGAGAGGCGATGGTGCAGATGCTTTCCAAATGAAACTGTGTCGGTCTGCAGTTGGCAAAGGGGTCAGCAGAGGAAAGGCGGTGAAGACAGATGTCTCTCTCAGACCTCCCTCAACTCTCCTTCCATTCCCACAAGGTCAGGATGCAGGACCAGTCAACACTTCTGATGGACGTCGGCAACTGAGACACATCGACCTCTGATTCTGACTACAGCCAGCCTGCGGTTTTCCTACTTCATAGAGGATGGAACAAAGTTTTAATTTGGGCTTTTGCCCCTGGGGCTTCCTGTAGCTGGAATTTACTTCCGTGTGGGTTTTGAGTGACTGCGTTGACTGCAGGTTTTTGCTGGCTTCAAGTGACAGAAAGAGAACAGATGTCCCTGCTTTGCTTTTCTCAGTTTGCCTTGATCAGAAGCAATCAAGGCATTGGGGCCGCTGCTGGGATCTGTGGGGAAATCAAGCTTCCACTGGCCGAGTGCTGTCTGAGCCAGGAGCCTGAGCATTACTGAAGGCAGCCTGCCTCCCGACTGGCCCAGATGAAGCCTTCCTAAGGCGGGTAATAAAGGCAGACTCAGCAGGACAATTTAGAAGTAAATTTGTCTGTTTCTGGAAGCACGAGAAAGAACCAGGAGAAATGATATTTATGATAGATGTTACCTTTCCCTGTGTTTTCCTTTGAAAGTCCTGATGATTTCTTTTTGTGTGGCCGTCTGGAGAAGTGTTTCCAGCCTACCTGCCCCAGTGGAATGCGGCTTTGTGGATTAATAACATGATGCAATGGGATGTGGAGAAGGGGCCACGAGCAGGAAATGGCTTTTCTCCCTCTCTGGGAAGAATCCGCTTACATTTCTGCCCGGCTCGCCTCTTTGACTCCCCCTCTTTTCTCCCGTCAACTCCAAGCTAACTTTATACACTTTGCCTCCCTAGGCCTTGGCTCTTGCTGTTCCTTCTCCTTGAAGTGCTTTTCTCTTAGATTTGTGCCTGGAGGACTCCTGTCTGTTCTCATATTGCAGCCAGAATTGACATCTCTCAAGGATGCTTCCCTTGATTGTGACAGTTAATTTTACGTCAGCTGGGCTGGGCCACAGTGTCCAGATATGTGGTCAAACATTATCCTGGATGTTAGTTGAGGCAGTATTTTGTGGATTAGATTAAGATTTAAATTGGTGGACTTTGAGGAGATTGGCCTATGTCATGTGGGTGGGCCTCGTTTAATCAGTTGAAGTTTTTAATAGCACAAAACTACCCCCCCCACCCCCCAAGCAAGAGGTGATGTTGTCAGCCAGCAACCTTGGGACTTGAACTGTAACAACAGCTTTTCCTGCTGGCTCATCCATCAGATTTTGGACTTGCCGACTCCCATAATTGCGTGAGCCAATTCCTTAAAATAAATCTCTCTCTCTCTCTCTCTCCACACACACACACACACACACACACCCTGCTGGTTCTTTCTCTGGGGAACCCTGACTAGTACACTTGTCATCCTGCCTAAAATCTTGCTTATTCTTCCCCTACCAGTTACTCTGCTCTATCATTGCCCTGTTTCTATTTCATAAGACTTGTCACCATTTCCAATTATCTTGTTTATATATTTGCTTCCTCATTTATTGTCTCTTTCCCCCAGTAGAATGTACACTCCCAAAGGTCAGACACCTTACCGGTCCTGTGGATGGTTCTAACCCCAGAACCTAGCACAATCTCTGGGACATGAAAGGTGCTGAGTAAATAATTAACTGAAATGAATGAAAATCTTTTATCTTAAAAACAAGCTCTCAAACAATGTTCATAGCAGCATTATTTCTAATAGCCTCAAAGTGGAAACAGCCCAACACGTCCATCAACTGAGGAATGGATAAACACACGTGACATATCCATACAATGGATATTATTCTGATATGAAAGGGAATAAAGTCTTGTTATGCTACAATGTGGGTGCAACTTGAACACATTATTCTAGAAGAATCTAGAACACATTGTTCTTGTATCAAAGAAGGCAGACACAAAAGGCCCCATGGTGTATGATTACACTTAAATGAAATGTTCACAATAGGCAGCCATAGAAACAGAAAGTAGAGTAGTGGTTGCCTGGGGCTGGAGGGAAGGAGTAAGCAAGAATGGAAAGTGTTAACGGGTACACGTCTCCATTTTGGGGTGATGAGATTGTTCTAGAATTAGATAGGGCCAATAGTTGTGCAATATTGTGAATGCGCTAAAAGCCACTGCATTGTACACTTTAATAGGATGAATTTTATGTTATGTGGACTTTACCACAAGTAAAATAAAGCATGTAGGTATCTGTCCTCTCATTTAATCATGACGCCTACCTTGTGAGTGGACCCTGCAGTTAATACTGAGTGGACGCTGGAAACGATTGTCCTAGAGCCCCACCGCTCGTTCGCAGTGAGTAAAAAGATAGAACCATGTGTAGAGAGGAGTAGTTGCAAGACACAGTACTGTTAGGTGGAAAGAAGAAATTGAACATTAATTTATACTGATAAACTGTGATTAGATACACACTACAGTGAACTTATGTATTCTATACATACACATGCCTGGAGAAAGGGCAGGCTAGCTGACCCTGACCCTCAGGGGTGTCTATGAAGAGAGTAGTATGGGGAGGAAGGGCTTACTTGTATGGTTTGAATTTCATAACTACAATACCATTTTTATCTATCACTTATGCATGAACAAATGAGTAAGAAGTAATTCTGTAGAAGTAAATAATCAGACAGACATGGATTAGGGACTGTCCTGCTGCTTATATAAGTGTTCTTATGCCATTGACATAACTATCTTCACTGGACATTTTATCATCTGTAACTCAGAAATAGTAACAGCCACCTCCTGAGTTCTGTGGGCTAAATAGTTATTGAACTATCAGTTTGTATTAATATCTCTGTCTCTCTCCTACCTCCACCACCCTCCTTCCACCCATCACACCACTATTAGTGAACAAGGTAAAAATAATTTAAAAAAATTAAATGTTCTCATGACATTTTAAAAATAATCTCTATAATATACCAGGTGTTTTTTTTTTTTTTTTTTTTAAGTAAGCTCTATGCCCAATGTGGGGCTTGAACTCATGATCCTGAGATCAAGAGTTGCATGCCCTACTGACTGAGCCAGTCAGGTGCCCCCTTACTGTTTTTTACTTTTATTCAAATGCTCATAGCAGTTTTATTCATAAAAGCCAAGCCTGTAAACCCAAATTTCTATCAACGGGTGAATGAATAACCAGTGACGGTTTGTCTATACAGTGGAACACTACTCAGCAAAGAGAGACACCGAAACACATGACTACTTGGTTCAGTCTTTAAAACATGCCAAAGCAAAATTCTGATGACACGTAATTTATCTTTTTCTTTTTTTTTAATTTGGTTTCTTGTGCTTTTGGTATCATATCCCATGAAACTGTTGCCTAATCTAAAGTTATGAGGAGGGACACCTATGTTTTCTTCTAAAGTTTTAATGGTTTCAGCTCTTACATTTAACTCCTTGACACATTTGAGTTAATTGTGTATATGGTGTGAGGTAAGGGCTCACCATAATTTTTTTCATGTCAGTTTCCAGTTGTGCTAGCATCATTTGTTGCAAAGTCTAATCTTTCCCTACTGAATGATCCTGCTGCCCTCACTGATGAAAACGTATACACGTTTTTCAGTTGGCTTAAACACTGAAAAGTTGACCAAGCTATCTTTAGTCAATATCCTTACCAAATGCATTAAGGTCATTCTAGTTATCTCAATTTTATAGTTGAAGACAGTGCAGCCAGGGGAGGTGAAGAAACTCACCCCGAAGACACAAGGCTGGTCAGAGACAGAGCTGGGGTGAAAATCCAGCTTTCTGGATTCGTTCATTGTTGTCCTGTTATATGAGTTACACCCATCTGGATCAATGACTATTTTGTTGTAAATGGTTTTGTTGTAAACCATTCTGCATTATTTAAAATGAAGAAAACTGGGGAAAGTTCTATCAAATTTTCTAAAGCTCTTGAGAGTTGAGACTAAATTTTCAATTTCAAAATAATAATAATCTAGAAATATTTCTAAGACTGTTTCATATACTAACTCCCCTTGTCCTCACTACAACCTTAGAGGGGAAATACTCTTGTCCTCATTTCATGCATCAAGATAAGGAGGCAGGTAAGATTAGGTAACCTGCTCAAGATCAACAGCTGGTGAGTGTGCCTAAGCTGGATTCAAAGCAGGCAGTCAGGCTCTGGGTCTGGGTCCCACACCACCATCTACTTGCCCTTTGGGGTCTGCTTGCTTGATGAAGGAAACATGTGCCCTTCTGTCTTTTAAAGCCTAAAGCCTTACCTAGGCTCAGCAGCGAACTCTCTGTTTCCTTTGCTTTGGGTCAACTCTCAACTAACCTCCCCACTACCTCGTCCAGAGAAAAAGTACAACTAAAATCAGAGAGAAACAAGGAAGAGAGTGCAAGTAAACGAGTCCTTCAAAACCCACCAGCCCAGAGGGGTTCCAGGCTCATATATTCCTTCATCAAATATGAAGTAATTTGGTCCCTGGGTCATGGTTGACACTGGGCTAGGCACAGTGATGGAAGCATAGTCCGCAAAGGACTTAGAGGCTGGTGGAGGGAGAAGCTGTGTAGGGAATGAAGTTCCCTGCAGTATTCGGGCTCCACAATGGGAACACAGGACCACGAGGGAGAATATGCACATCTGCTTGGGCACAGAGGATCCTCCAGAAGAGAGCCGGTATTGGAGTTGAGGCTGACTGACAATGGGGGCTGGGCTCAGGAAATGGGTAAGTGTGTTGTGTTAGGAACGTGGGCTTCTATAGGCAGGCAATCTGGGGTCATGTCCATCTTCACCATTTACTAACCCTGTGGGCTTAGGCCCATAATTTGACTTCTCGAAGCCTCCCTTCTTTGGACTATAAAACGGGTCTAAAATGATAGTGCAGCATGTTGGGTGGCTGTGAGGCTCAAACAAGGTAATTGCTGCACAGTTCTCAAAGCGGGGTTGATAACCACTATGCACATGTCACCCTTGTTGTCAATATTTCAGTCGGTGACGGTCCGGGGCGGACACCTGGAGGGAGTCTGGGAGGTGAGGCGGGGGCCTCAGATCTGCCTTTGTAGTTGACACGCTGTGGCAGGTGACGGGAACCAGCCAAGGGCTTTACAGAGGGCAATGGAGGGGTCCTGCCTGCACTGGGGAAGCTGTGTCAGCGTGGATGGGGGCAGCTCATCAGTGCAGGTGGGCAGTAAGGGGGCTCACCTCAGTGTGAGGCCAAGTCACCTCACAGAGGTGCTGAAGCTGTGTGGACAACGGCCCGGGTTGCACGTGAGGGAGGAGGAGCTTGGGACAGATGCACAGCTGTCGGCTTTCCAGCTTGTCGGTCTCAGTCTTTAGTCATGATTTCATGGGAATATGGAAGCGGGACCGCGGGGCTGGGAGCTGAGAGTTGAGTGTTGCGCTGAGCTGTCCCTGTCCACTTCCATGTCTCAGCCCCACAAGCATGATTTCGCTGAGTCAGAACTGGGTCTCTGGCTTCTCTGAATTCGCCCACGGGTGGTCTCTGTCCTGGGGCTCAGAGTCCGCTGGACTAGCGCCCAGCCACCCTGTGCCTCAGCTTCCTCCTCTGCAAAAGGTAACATATCTAAGGCCCTTAGAGAGGGGCTTAGCCTGCAGTCTGTGCTCAGCAAGGGCACCTTTCTACTCTCCATTCTCAGTGCTTGGAACCAAGTCTGCTCTGCAGTAGACATTTTACAAATGCTGTCTTGAAAGTAGGTATTTAAATGTAGTTCAACTCTTTCCACCATGCAGGCCAGGAAGTGAATGCTCAACACACTTAGGACATTGATATCCTCTCCTTCTGCTAGGTAGAGGGACCCCAGACTGACAGTTGGAACTGCTCTTTGGGTCCTTGCAGCCTTTTGATGAGACCTGATCATCTGACTGCCATTTCTCCCTTTGTTCCCAGACCATCGCAGACATGGTTTTTTCCTGGCCTAGGAGGTTCCAGCTGGGGATTGCAGTAGGAGAAAGAGCCATGGCCTCGCCATTCTGGGCTGAGAGGGTGACAGCCCATAGCACAGAGCAGAATGTCATTGTCAACAAGTCTGCCCAGGCATGGGGTGGAGGGTGACCAGGAGAGCACCTTGGAGGAGGCCAGAGTTATTGGCCTCCAGGCAATGGACCTTCTGGCTTGAGCTTGAAGGACAGACAACAAATTCAAAGATCAGTCTTGAGCCAGGATGGCCCACAGCTGCCAAGGTTAGTGCAGGCTCAGGACCATCGACTTAGCATGCCAGCAGAGTGTAGGTGGTCAACTCATAGATTTTGGAGCCAGAATGCTGGGATTTGAATCCCAGCACTACCTCTTACTATCTGTGTAGGCTTGATTGAATTACTTAACCTTTTTGTGCCTCAAAAGACCCATCTGTGAAATAGAGAATAATTATAGAGTCTATTTCACTGGGTTGTTGCAAGAAATAAAAACATAGGAAGTGCTTAGAATAGTACTTGGCACACAGTGAGTGCTCAATAAACATTAATTATTGTTGTCATTATTTTCCAGGAGGGAAAGACATGGTCCAGGAAGGCACCTGGAGCTGGGAGGTGAGCCTCAGACTGGGAGCCGGGCCACCTGGTTTCCAATTCCAGTTCTGCCATCCAGAGTAGTGTGACCTTTGGTTTTCTGTATTTACATGGATTGAGCTCTACTGGGATGCAAGCTTGCCATCTAGGCCCTCTGTGATCTCGGCCAGCCATGGCACCATGTTTTCTCCCCTTGCATCCAATGCTCTAGCCCTGTGACGGGTTGTATGTCCCAAACCTGTCACTCCCAAATCTGTCACTTAGGCTCCCAGACTTACTCTTTTCCAATTGCTGTAGTCTCCCATGTTCAACTCTTCTTGTGAATCCAGGGCTTGGCACATAGTAGGTGTTCAGTAAATATCTGCTCACTGATTGCTACTTCTTTTTTTTTTTTTAAGATTTTATTTGTTTATTTGAGAGAGAGAGGCAGAGAGAGAGAGAGAGAGCACAAGCAGGAAAGGAGTGGCAGAGGGAGAGAGAGAAGTAGACTCACCCCTGAGCAAGGAACCTGAGCCAAAGGGAAGGCAAACACTTAACCAACTGAGCTACCCAGGCGCTCCTGATTGCTCCTCACAACTTCCTTTCCATGAATCCTGCCACCAACACAGCAGGCTGGTGAGTGTCCCCTCAGGTCTCCTCGGCTCTGGTTAATTCTTAGTCATGTACCAGCCATCCCCTCAGGCATCATTTCCCAGGAAATCCCTCCCCCCACCCCCCCCTCCCAGAGAGCCCTGCCCAAGGGACCCGTGACCCTGGCTACCTCTGCGAATCTACACCCCTGCGACACAGTCAGGAAGCCAGCTGCCACTTCAATGGGGAGGTAGTGGTGATTAAAAGCCATCTTGAGGGACAGAGATTTGGGGTGAGTGAGGCATGGAACAAAGACCCGGGAATAAAAAGAGTGAATGAGAATAAAGCTTTTATTTCGTTGATTTTTTTTTTTCCTGAAAGCTAAAAAGCAAAGCTAGAGTAGGGAATCGAGCCACTGAAGTGTGTATGTTTTCTGGCTCAGCTGGCTTTTTATTCTGCATCCAGGCATGCCGTGCAATCTTAAAAGTCTTATGATTTCTGGTACAAACCCATAAGGGAGAGGAGAAGTGGATGCAAGGAGCAGGGCAGAATGGGGAGGGGTGTGCTTTTGGCTCCCACCAGCGCAGCACTTAGCGCATCCTACCCCAAGGAGCTGCTTCCTTTCTCTGAACCCCCCTGGACTCTGCCAAAGCCAAGGCAGGACCTGGACCTGGATCTTTCTTGTTCCCTCTTGTATTTCTAGGCTTCACACGGCATGTGCATGGCGCACATATATTAACATGGGTGACTTTTGCCAAGAGCAAATCCTGCAAGGACGGGCCTGGAAAGGCGGGTCCTGCCTGTGTTCCCGAGATGGGGGCATGAACTGCAGAGAGGTATGGAAACCTGGTCTTTATCAAGGGCTCTTTCTGTGGCATCTAAAAGAACCCCAACTAAAGTGGCAAAGCAGGCACTTTCTAATCCCAGACTTCAATGTTCAGAATTCCACTGCTTGCACACAGATACAAGCCGCATTGTCCATTCTCAGCTTTTATTAAAAAATGAAGGGGACAGTGTGACCTCTATTCTACCATATTGCTTCTTTATCTCTTAATTTCTTCTCAAATTGGGTGGAGGGCTGGGGAGCTACTTGTTGGGTCACTTTAAATTTTGACATCATTTGGCTTTAGTAAAATGATAGTGGCCGTAAATATCATTATTGTTCTTGTTATTATTTTGCTTCCTCAGTGTTTCTCAAAGGCCAATACCTCTAAACACCTGCACTAGCATCATGTGAGAGGGCAAGAGATGCTATTCCTGACCATTTTCTAGTCTGAATTTCTGTTCATTTTTAGCAATCACTGCAGTAATTCTTAGGCAAAGTAGCATTTGGAAGTCACTGTGTTTTCTTCTTTAATTCTCAATAGAGACACACAGTGTGTGTGTTATTTTTTTTCTTTCCCAGCTCGGGCTTATTAAAATTAATTAACTGCCCAGGGCCACACAGACCATAGTGGTGGGATTATGACATCTGCATTTCCTCCTCAAGCACTTGCCATCTCTTCCCAAATTTGAGCTGTCCCACGTGCTAGGACTGTGTCGAGCTCTGAGGCCGAGGAGAAGTATAAAAATGGTTTCTGAACTCACATTGGTTATACTTTAATTGACCTGGATGAAAGGGGAGCAGACAATTGGGGGCGTGGGCGGATAGTTAAAGATAAGGGGCACATACCAGGGGTCACAGGAGTTCGGAGGAAGGAGCACTGATATCTGGCCTAAACTGGAGGAAATTCCAAGAAGAAAATAAGATGGTCTGGAATGAGTCAGAACGGCCTAGGGAAGAGGGAGTGTGGAAGAACGTTCCAGGTGGAGGGAACAGCCCAGACAAAGATACGGAGGTAGGAAATTATCAAGCAAGTTCGAGAGCCCTCGCCGCCTGAGCCACATCTGTCACACAGCTAGAAGGCCGTAATGACTTGGGCCTGGCTTATTAAGCACATTTGAAAATTGGGTGAATTGCTTGATTTGGTAAAAAATTACATGGTACATTTAATCAGGCCTCCTTTAAGGAACAAATGTCATTAAACACCACTTAATTAGCTGCCCCTGCAGCCTGACTGGGTGAAAATTATATCCTTGATAAACTACAAAACATTTTTAAGGTCAAATATGGAGAATAAAAATACCACTGGATGCCCTCGGGTAATAGGCCCATAAAAGCTCCCTCATTTTCATTCACCAAAAAGATTCATTCTGGATTGCAGTAATCAGAACTTGATGGGCTTTCTTTGGAGCAGAATCTTAAGACCCAGGGTGTGTTGGTCTTTATGCTAAAGGAGTGAAAAATAAAAGAGCCAGAAGAACAGACACATACACATTCAATAATATACTTGTTTATCAGCCGGCTGATTTGTTATGGGAATAAAAATGTCTCCTTGCTCTATTAACCCAGCATACTGCGGTATATTATAGCAATCCGAGCTCTGGCTAGGCCAGAACAAAGCAAGCAAATCAGAGAATATTCAAGAGATGAAGTGGAGGATGCCATCATTTACTTCACTGAATTTTTAAAAAAATTTCTAAGTCATGTACAATGTTCACACAGAAAAACACAATAAGCACACAGCTTAGTGAATCTCCTCCATCAGCTAAAATCACCCTTGTCCCCAGCACCACCAGATCCAGAAACCATGCATGATCACCTGCCTAGAGCCCTCCATGCTCTCTGTTCACCAGCCCCTGCTCTCCACACCCTGTGGGTGATTGCTGTCCTGACTTCTCACAGTAGAGACGGATTTTACCCACTTCTGTACTCTCTATGAATCGCATCCGTGCACTCGTGCTCGGCTTCTTTGGTTCAACATAGTTTTCGAGATTCATGTGCTGTTGCGTGTGCTGTAATGTTTGACCCTTATTGCTATATTGTGTTCCATTGGGTGAATGTGCTACAATTTATTTACATGTTTTTTGGCTCATGAATATTTGGGCAGTTTTTCATTTGGAGCTATTGTGAATAATGCTGTTATGAACATGCCTTTTGTTGAGCATCTGAGATGTAGATGGGTCTACCTAGGCACGATACCCCTGTGGCTTAGAGCATGCACATGTGTAGCTGAAGCGCACGTGGCTTCATTGCCTGATGACATGCATATTAGTGGGAAGTGTATTAATATATAGTAATACTAGATTATATATAGTATTGTGTCTATCTATCTATCTATCTATCATCTACCCATCTATCGTCTATCTTATCTGTTTATTCCTTTAACCATCATTTGAGTGCAAAGACTTCTAGTTTATTTATCCCTTTGCCCTTTGACAAATGAACTGCCTGGCATAAAAAAATCTCAAAATATATGTTTAAAGAAGGAATGAGCATTGAGTTTGGGTGACCTGGATTCTAGTTATTCAGCCTCTCTGGGTCTCAGTTTCCTTGTCTGTCTGGTGGGCAGGGTTTGTTAATTGAAGGCTGCTGACTGAGAGGGTTTAGCTTTCTACTCAAGGAAATTATAAAGCAGTGCCGCACCCTGCCCCTTACCTTTATAGTGGGGGAGTAGTCGATTCATGTTTTTCATCAGACTTCTTATTAAAGGCAGTGTCTACTTAACCTAGATTGGGATTCTGACATGATATCCCCCCCAACAGAGAAAGTGTTCTAATTGCAGTCAGCAAAATCAAGCCATAATTAAATGCTAGCAAATTGTTATGGTAGTGAAAAAAGTATCTTTTCTTTCTTCTGGTCATTGCCTTCCCCATCCTGCCTTACCCCCACAGAAATCCTTATTGGATATTTTTGCATGTTTCACTTCATGTTGAAGTGCTGACTACATATATTCTTCTATTCATTTAAGATAAAACATAATCCCACTGATGCAAATAGTAAATGTGATTTGAACAATTTCTCTTTTTTAAAAAAATGAGGCTATTTCAAAAATTTAGTCATTTATTTGACTTCCCTGCCTTGTTTGTAAAGTGGGGGAAATAGGATTTACCTAGTTAGATCATAAAACCTCGGACCCTGATGGACTCAAGGCTCAGGAAATGATTCTCAACCATATGATCCCTTCTGAGGCCAATCCCTTTAAAAATGAAAGCCAGCACATTCATTAGATCAGGCACTGGCTCTGCAGGATTGGGCGGGTCGATGCCTTCTCAGTTCCTTCAGTTCCTTATCTACAAAATGGCAGATCTTGGTACAATTACTTCTAGCTTTTACATTATCCTCCCAAACTGGGTTTTAAAAAGGAATTTGGGGAGAGGTGGGTATGGAATGGGTAGATTGCATTAATATTTTGATATTGTCCCTTTTTCATATCTTTTGCCTAAGACACTATAGTTCTATTCGCTAGGGGTGGAGGATGTTGCTCTCCCAATCCCCATCAATGTTGGGTATGGCCTGAGTCTTTGACATGTGGGTGGATGGACAGAGTGCCAGTTCCAAGCCAAGATCATACAAAGCATTGCAGGTTGCCCTTCTTGTGTTTCCAATCTCCCCCATGAGAACAAGCTCTTGGACATAGTTGCTACTCCTTCAGTCTGGACCCCAGAACGAACACATGTACAAGCAAAGCATTTCCACCCATCCCACTAACCTGTGGGTTTGGGAATAAGGCTTACTATTGTGCTGCTGACTGCTGATACATGCAAGGAAAACATATCCTTTTGTCAGTAAGAGCAGCAATGTTAAAACTTATCTTTGCCTTGGATATCTACTCCTGGTATGTAGGAGTGGAATATGTGGAAACCTGTCACAGGTACTAAGCAATATTATTAGCATTCTGTATAGAAGTCCTTGTTGAACCTTTTACTAATATTATTTTCCATTATTCTTTTTTTTTTTAAGATTTTATTTATTTATTTGACAGAGAGAGACACAGCGAGAGAGGGAACACAAGCAGGGGGAGTGGGAGAGGGAGAAGCAGGCTTCCCGCGGAGCAGGGAGCCCGATGCGGGGCTCGATTCCAGGCCCCTGAGATCATGACCTGAGCCGAAGGCAGATGCTTAACGACTGAGCCACCCAGGCGCCCCTTCCATTATTCTTTTTTTTTTTTTTTAAGATTTTATTTATTCATTCGACAGAGAGACACAGAGAGAGAGGAAACACAAGCGGGGGGAGTGGGAGAGGGAGAAGCAGGCTTCCCACAGAGCAGGGAGCCTGATGCGGGGCTCGATCCCAGGACCCTAGGATCATGACCTGAGCCGAAGGCAGAGGCCTAACCGACTGAGCCACTCAGGCGCCCCCCCTTCCATTATTCTTAACAACTACTTTATGAAGAGGTATGGTCATTGCCATTTTATAGAAGACAAAAATGGTGCTCAAAGAAGTCAAGAGGCTTGCTCAAGTTTATGCAATTAACAAGTGGGGGAGAGGAGAGGTCACCCCAGGCTAGCTTAGAACCACTTGTTCTGCCCCCTTTCAAAAGTGTGGACACATATCCAGAGGCAAGGGAAACAAAAGCAAAAATGAATTATTGGGATTTCATCAAGAGAAAAAGCTTCTGCACAGTGAAGGAAACAATCAACAAAATTTAAAGGCAACCTATGGAATGGGGGAAAATATTTGTGAATGACATATCGGATAAAGGGCTAGTATTCAAAATCTATAAAGAACTAATCAAACCCAAAAGCCAAAAAACAAATAATCCAGTTAAGAAATGGACAGAAGAGGGACACCTGGGTGGCTTAGTCGGTTAAGCATCTACCTTTGGCTCAGGTCATGATCCCAGGGTCCTGGGATCGAGTCCTACATTGGGCTCCTTTCCTCAGGAGGGAGCCTGCTTCTCCCTCTGCCTGCCGCTCCCCCCTGCTTGTGCTCTCTTTCTGACAAATAAATAAATAAAATCTTAAAAAAAAGAGAAATGGGCAGAAGACATGAACAGAAATTTCTCCAAAGAAGACATACAAATGGCTAACAAACACACGAAAAGATGCTCAACATTACTGATCATCAGAGAAATACAAATCAAAACCATACTGAGATACCACCTCACACAGGTCAGAATGGCTAAAATTAACAGCTTAGGAAACAACAGATGTTGGTGAGGATGCAGATAAAGGGAATGCAAACTGGTGTAGCCACTCTGGAAAACAATATGGAGGTTCCTCAAAAAGTTAAAAAAAGAACTACCCTACAAGCCAACAATTGCAATACTATGTATTTATCCAAAGGATACAAACATAGTAGTGATTTGAAGAGGCACATGCACCCCAATGTTTATAGCAGCAATGTCCACAATAGCCCAAATATGGAAAGAGCCCAGAAGTCCATCCATCGACAGATGAATGGATAAAGAAGATAAATAAGATGTGGTATATGTGTGTGTGTGTGTGTGTGTGTAATGGAATATTACTCAGCCATCAAAAAGAATGAGATCTTGACATTTGCAATAACGTGGATGGAACTAGAGTGTACTATGCCAAACAAAATAATTCCGTCAAAGAAAGACAAATACCATATGATTTCACTCATATGTGGAATTTAAGAAACAAAATAGGGGATCATAGGGAAAGGGAAGGAAGAATAAAATAAGATGAAAATAGAGAGGGAGGCAAACTATAAGAGACTTTTTTTTAAAAAAAAGATTTATTTATTTATTTTAGACAGAGAGAGAGTGGCGGGAGGGGCAGAGGGAGGGAATATTGAAGCAGACTCCCTGCTGAGCAAAGAGCCTGATGCGAAGCTCAAGCCCAAGGATCCTGAGGTCATGACCTGAGCCAAAACCAAGAATTGGATGCTTAATGTACTGAGCCACCCAGGCACCCCAAGAGACTCTTAAGTATAGAGAACAAACTAAGGGTTGCTGGAAGGGATGTGGGTGGGGGGTTGGGCTAAATGGGTAATGGGTGTCAAGAAGGGCACTTATTTTAATGAGCACTAGGTGTTATACGTAAGTGATGAATCACTAAATTCTACTCCTGAAACTAATACTACACTATATGTTAACTAACTTGAATTTGAATAAAAACTTGGAAGAAGAAAAGAAAAAAAAAAGTGTGGATGTATGTGAAGGGTGGGTGAATTGTGTGGTGTGGTGTGCTGGAATGCATTCTCATGGAAATCTTGTGTGCAAGTGTAGGTCACATAGAGAATAGACAGGGCCAAAGTGGAACTCAGGTTATAAAGTTCAGAGTCGGAGGGAGAGCTTTGGATCGGACTCTTAGACCATGGGTGTGGCAAGACTCTTGGTGCTCACTGAGTACTTGGCTCCTCTCTATTCCCCAGCTATTCTTCTGGTTATGTTGGGGCATTACATCTAGGTTCTGGCTGGTTAGATGTAGGCAGATATATTATAAGAGCTACTCGATCCTCTCAAGACCGTGACGTGAGGGAGAAACAAGCTTTTATTGTGTTGACACACCGAGGGTTGCCAGGATATTATTGCTTCAGTGTAATCTACCTGTTCTATCCTAACTAAAAATTGTGATTCAGTTTTTTAGCAGAGTGAGGAAACCCTTGGCTCTTCCCTCTGGAATGGAGACCCAAGATATTCTGGTGTCTTTTGGCAACAATTCAAGATGAGAGCCAATGTGAAGTTTCTAGTATCTTACAATCTCTCTGAATGTCAGTGCAGAGGAATATTTGTACCATTTTAATATTTTTATACACTCCACACAAAGCAAATTCATTGAACATAGTGATGTACATTGAATAAGAAAAAAAAAAGGATGGGTGGATGAATGGGAGAAAGAATGATGAAATCGTGTCTGAGAGTAGAACTGGTATGATGGGGGATGGAAGGAGGTCAAAACTCTTTCCTCATCAGAATAAAAAGCACCCACCATAGGTCTTGTGTTTTCTTTTCTTTTTTAAAAAGATTTTATTTATTTATTTGACAGAGAGAGAGAAAGGGAGAGAGAGCACAAGCAGGGGGAGCAGTAGGAACTCCACTGAGCAGGAAGCCCAATGCAGGGCTCGATCCCAGGATCCTGGGATCATGACTTGAGCTGAAGGTGGACACTTAACCAGCTGAGCCACCTAGGCACCCTGGGTCTTGTGTTTTCTGTCCTGACCCTGATGTCAGTAACCCTGATGTCAGGTGTGGTTATTTCACTGGATGGAGGCAAGGCCCCGCCATGTTTGATGGTCAACCACTGGCTCCAAAGACGCAACTCCCTAAGCCTTAGGAGCTGATAGCCATCCCCAATTCCAGGGAGAACTGCCTCTAGACAATGCCTTTCTTCATGGCTTCAGTCTGAAACATTTAGATCCTTTGGGGGACTGTGTCAAGAGAGGTTTTAATGAAAAAATTCCAATTGAAATAAGCATTTAAAAAAAAATCTTTTCTTTTTTTTTCCCCTCTCATTCTAGAGAGGCAAGCTATAAGTGTTTATAATTAATTCCTCGCACCTTTTGTTCACTGAACATTTATTGAGGGAACTTTGAGAATTTTTTATTGTCTGCTGGGAGGAATAATAGGACCTGCAATTTAAGCAGGCTTGGTCAAGGAAGTAGGAGGAATAGGCAGTGACCAGGGCTGTGAGATCTCAGGGTGTTCTGAACCCTGGGCCCAAAATACCTCCTTTGGAAAAATCAAGCGTCAGAGAACCTGCACTTGGAAAGTTCTAGTTTGAAGAGTTATAGGCAGAAATTCTCGGGTTCTAGGCAAGTATCAGTGAAATAAGCAAAGATTCTCTGTGATTTTGGCTTATAGATTTATTATAATAACATGTATAGAGCTTTTTAAAAAAATTCTATTTTTTTTATTTGAGAGAGAGTGAGAGAGATAGAACACAAGCAGGGGGAGGGGCAGAGGGAGAGGGAGAAACAGTCTCTTTGCTGAGCAGGGAGCCGGACGTGGGGTTCGATCCCAGGACCGTGGGATCATGACGTGAGTGGAAGGTAGATGCTTCAATGACTGAGCCACCCAGGTGCCCCTGTATACAGTCTTTTATTTCTTCAGGCTCTGCAATAGGTATGAGCTCACATAATGTGCAAAAATATACCTAGGAGTAGGGGCTCTTTGTGCCCATTTTATGGATGCAATAGATGTATGATTTATTATGTTCTGGTGGAATGGGGATCTTAAGCTGGTTCTTGTCACGACTGTCCAAGGATGGTCCAGAGGCTTTTCCAGCCAAACCATTACCAGAAATAAATACCATAAATACCACCACCCCCGTCTCTGTCCCCAGTGCCCCCACCATTAATGTCCCCATCCCAATCACCACCACCATCACTGTCCCCGTCACCACGACCGCCACGATGGGCATTACTTTCACCACCATCACCACCACTATCATTACCAACCCCCACCCCCCCAACAACAACCACCATTACTATCCCCGTCATCACCAACACAAGTATTGCTGTCACTATGACCATCACAATAAGCACCTTGGTCATCACCATTCCTGTTACCATCTCCCCACCTTTTGCTCTCTGAGCCATCATTCCCTTCCTTGAAGTAATACACACGGAGAACAGTCTGGCCCTGTGTTATTCAGGGTTTGGTCTTTGGCAAACAGCAGATTAGCATCATCCAAAGCCTTGTTAGAAATTGGACCTCAGTCCCCACCCGACACCTACTGAATCAAAATCAGCATTTTAACAAGATTCCTTGGAGAATCTTAAACACAGAATTTGAGAAGCATTTCTGTAGCCACCTGATTGTGGGGAGATAAATAATGAGAACACAATAACAAAAAGTCAGCTATAACTTGGGGTTTCAAAAATATTTGCCACACAGACAAGAGAAGTGGGGCCCAGAGTGGGGGCTGTGTGCTTCATTTCCTGCTTCGTAGAGAGGATAGAGCAAAGTGAGACCTTGAACTTCTGCCACCAAACTTGAGCTCCTCTCATTCCAGCTTGCCGTCCCTCACTGTCCAGGTCAGAATCCAGGGCCAATGGGCAGGCGTTGTGGGCTGAGAACACCCCCACGGCCCGAGGAGCCTGGAGTCCAAGTCCCAGTGGAAGATCCAGAGCCAGTCCCAGGATCAGAATCAGAGGGGTCCTCATGCAACAGCGCTCCCACCTGATTCCTTTCTTTTACATCATTCTGATTATTTTATTGCCAGCTTGAATCACTGTCTTACATCGTTTTGACTATTTCTTTCTCATGGCTTGTCCCACTAGAATGTAATTTCGTGAGGCCATGAACCTTATCCATCTGCATGTGGCTGTATTCCCAGCATCACCACAGAGAAGCTGCTTAATAATCTGTATAATAAATAAATGTAAGAAAATTGAACATAATTTATTAACATCATTTGTTCAAGTCAGAAAGGTAGGAAATGGTCTGCCAGACACTATACCAGGCATTCTATATGTACAATCCTTTGTTTTAGGAATTATCGCTCTTATTTTTTTCCCTGAGAATGATGTCCTAAGGGACAGAGCTAGTTAAAAACCCAAGATCTTCCTACAATAACATGTGTCTATTCCTGCCCAACCTAAGACTTGAATCTGGGTCTATTGATGCTTCTATGATTTTTTAGTTGCAGGGAAATAAAAAGGAGGAAGGAGGGAATAATTTGTTCATAAAGCATAAGGCATTTATTTATTCACTAGGCATAAGCTCTATGCCAGCTAGAGAGGGGACATTTCCTGTGCATTATTTCTTTTAATCTATCCAACAACATACATAGAACAGGTACTATTATATCAAAGTTTTAGTGAGAAGTGGCTGAGCCCAAGAGATCTTGTCTAGAAAGTGGTTGATACATATTTTGAAAGCAAAACTACTTTATTCCAAAGTCTGTGTTCTTTATCATATATAACTTTATCTTTTTATTCTTTCTTATTTAAAGGAACGGGCCCTTATATGGAATACTCAGCAAAGTCTCCGCTCATTCTGTCTGAAGTTTTACCCTAAGGAAAAAAGTTAAACATAGGAAGCTGATTTCAGGAATTTATTTTAAAGTAGCCATTTTCATGATGTGGGGAGCCAGCCTGCTTCTCCTATACCTTCTCCTTCTACTGCCTCTGGGCATGGTGACTCCTTGACACTAGTTGTCTCCTCAACCTGCAAAAAGGCCTCCTATGTTCTCCCTTCTTTACTTCCTTGCGAGCAAAGGTTGTCTGACATACTTCAAAAAGATTTCCTATGACGATTGAAATAGAATTGGATTTCTTATGGACACTCAGCAGGTTAAATGTCTCTCTCCTCATGGGGTTTAGATTCAGGTGGACTTGGGTCTAAATCCCAACCTGGGTGCTGACCATGACATCTTGAGTAAGTGGGTCATTATTGCAATTCTCAACTCTTCATCTGCCAAGTGGTGGAACTACCTGGTTTGGAGGATTGCTTTGAGGTATAAATGTTCTGATGCCCAGGCTCCCTCCGCTGTCCCCATGCTCCATACCTGCTAGTTCATTGGGATTCACCTGATCGTCTGCAGAGGACTGTGCAATCTTGGGGAAGGGGACCAAGCCATCTCCTGGTGCTCTCATTGTCTTCTGGGTAGAGATGCTGCCACCCATGTGTGCAACAGTAGAGGATAAATGGGACATCGGGAGAGTGAGGACCTCTGCCAGCTGTCTTACAAGATGTGATATGTTTGGATGAAGGATGTTGAAAGAAAAAGCAGTAAGCAATCGCCACTATACTCACTTAGAAAGAATTGGGTTCATATGTGGCACAAGTAGGTGAGAAGGAGCAGGGGATCTTTTTGGATGGACAGACAATAAATATGTTCTAACAGATCTTTAGAGGAAGCAACTATGGCAGGACCCACATGACTTAATCAAATGATGGGAGAGTAAGTGTAGACCAGGGCAAAGAAAGGCAGATAGAAGAAATATGCACTATGTGATCACATTAATTTGGATGTTCTTATGGAGGAAGAACTCATTTGGAAAAAGCCTGGCCTGACGGTTACCCAAGACGCAGAAGCTAGTTAAGCAGATTATATAATGTTGAAAGACTTTTAGCAATAAATGTGAAAGAAAAACATCAAAAAAGTTTTTTTTTAATTTTCCAAATCATTTGTAGTACTATTTGCAAAAAACTGCTCTGCCCATTATAAACAATCATCTTATCTTTTTATTAAAACAGATCTAAAAAACTACAGAAAAATAATTTTTAGGTGAAAATAGATATTTTTTTCCTTTTGCTTTCCAATATACACAGTGACTCGAAGCCTTTGTTAATCTACTTCCAATTACCCTGTGTTCTCAGAAGCACAAGCAACACATTTCCTTGATCGTAAATGTGAAATTTGCACTTCTCACCAACTCAGACTCTGGTCCCTGGACAGTGTCAATTACTAAAGTTTTACTTGATTCGTTGCATCGTTGAGAATTTACCCACTGGAAAATGAACAGAGAGACAACCTGGGGCCTTTTGAGGGTAATTAATGTGTTTGGGATTGCTGTGGAGCTCTAATTGCTGGTTATAAAATGTACAGTCCTGCTACTTTCATTATTGGGTGGCCATGGTTGTGGCCCGGGTGCGGTGGGGAGGGCCCGGTGGAGGGCTGCCACTTATTAATAGCGCTGTTTCACAGACAGACTCTCCATGCCAGACCCCGCTGATTTATCTTCCCGATGCCATGTGGAAGTCGGCTGCGATTTACAGCTGATTTATTTTGGCTGTGTTAATATGAGCAACGTCACTGAGCCTCATGATTAAGTATTCATGGTTGGCTGTAAATTACTCTCTTTCTTTGCTCTAGATAATCAGGGATTATTTTCCATCACTTCTGAGTGTGAATTATGGAGGGCAGTTACTTCTGTAACCTCCAACACGTCTAGTCATGGAGGGTGTGCATCCAGTTTGCCCGCCTCAGAAGAAGGCAGGCTGCCACTGAGGTTTTTTTTCCCCTTTATACTCCAACGAATGAATTGCTGCTCTTGGAAATTTGTCACGGTACTACTGTCTGGTGGCTAGGAAAAACTGGGTTGTGTGTCAAGAGATCTGGAAGTTTGCCACGGTCCTGCTGCCAACCAGTTATGGGAATAGCTAGAAATACAGTCTTCCCTGCCCTCGGTTTCCTGATCTGTCAGTCAGGAAAGACATGCTTGCCTCTACCCTAAAGTTACTGTGGGGGTCAAAGAGGACAGTAGTAATACCACTAGGAGAGCAACTGGAACAATATAATGAGAGTAGATGTGAGTGCGTGTTTATTTATATATATAATATGTGTGTGCATATCAATAATGTGTGTGTATTGTTTTTGTTGTTGTTCCGAACTATCCTAGCCAGTATTTTCTCTGGAATAATCTCTAATTGAGGAAAGCATAAACAACGTTAGCATTTATAGTGATCATTCACTGGTAATAACTACCATTAATTTGCACTGACTGTATGCCAAGCACTGTGTTAAGTTTTTTTTTTTTTTTTTTTAAGTAAGCTCTAGGCCCAACGTGGGGCTTGAACTCAGGACCCTGAGATGGAGAGTCGCATGCTCCACCAACTGAGACAGCCAGGTGCCTCCGTGTTGAGTATTTTTCAAAGATTAGTTCACTTGGTCCTCAGGATGCCTAAGTTACTATTTTTTTTAAATTTATTTCCACTTTACAGGTAAAGACCATGATGCTCAGATACATTAAGAGCTTGTTTAAGGTCACACAGCTTGACTGTGAAGCAGTGGGTTGAAAGCCGTGTGTTCAGGGCTAACTCTCTTATGGAGGCCTACACAGCAACTATAGCTCCTTGCAAATTCCCTCTACCTAGGATTTTAATGACTCTCTAATTTTTGTACAGATGGGGAAGTGGATCTTTAGGGAAATAAATACAAATCGCTTAGGCAAATTAGTGAGGAATTAGAACGCTTGAGGTCTAGGCAGAGTGGAACATCACACATGTGAAGGTTCCAGGGGGCTTTGGTGATAACCTGTCTCAGCAGCTCAGGCCCCAGAGCTTAGGAGGGAAGGGATGTACTGAATGACCTCAGGGGGAAGTTCAGAGTTGGAACCTTCCACAGGTATGGTTACATTGGGAAAGGCAGTGACAGGTCCAGCCCATTCCTCTCCTGGCCCTCCTTCTCATGCATTGAGAACTGATAACCCCAGAAATGGGAATAAAATGCTGTCTTCCAATACCATGTTGTCCGTCCCACGGTCTTGACCCATCTTGCTTTGGGCCACCTCTCGTCCCTCAAAGGATCAAAACGGCATCCTCTTGTGACAGAGGGAGCTCCTTTATGAGCTCTAGGTACGGAGGCATCGAGGTTCAAGGTGAAATAACAGCAGGAGAAAATCATGTTCTGATCAGTAAAAAAAAGCAAGAGTTCTGGAAGAAGGTTGAGAATAAAAAGGAGAGAAGACTGTGGGCAAGAAAAAGATAATTTTGAAGGGTTCCCTAAGGAACATCATGTACCTCAATGAAATAACATCGCTGCAAGTGTTTTTGCTTATTTGTTTTTGGTAACATCTGTGTTAACAACAACCACTCATCTGACGGATGGGGCACAGCTAAAGGTATCAGCTTAGGAAAAAGGACTTTGATCTAAACTGGAATATATTTTCCTTGGTGCAAAGAAAGTAACATGTAAGCAGACCTGAGTCCATTACTCATGTGTGATGAATGGAAAAATTCACACTACCAAAGGATCTCACTGATGGGCCTGAAACAGATTCAGGGTATAAGACAAAGGCAGAGAGAGAGAGAGAGAGAGAGAAATATGCAAGTTTTTATTTTTTTAATTTTTAAAATTTTATTATTTTTTATTATTAAAGCATATTGCAGATATGAGCGATTCTATTGGTTGAGGTCACTGACAGGTTGAGAGAGTCAGCCTCCAAAGGGAGTGGACAGGTAATCAGCCTCTCAGACTGGGAAGGCAGTGACTTGCATGAGGTGTAAGAGCTGGGACTGACCCTGAGCCGAGAGCCATACCTCGTCTATCAAGTGCAGCCTGCTTGCTACCTGGGATTCTGGGGCTAACTCTGCCTTTGGGAAGTTTGGTGTTCGACCATCCCTTCCACTGCTCTGGTCCCTACTTTGCACACAGCCCTCCCTGCACCCCGCCTTGTCTCCTTCTAGGAGTAAAGGCCAAGGCGCCCTCAGAAAGGGCTGCTTTATGATGGAGGAAAGGTGGGCTGGGTGATGTCTCATCAGCTGATCCGGGGCAGGCTGAAATGAGATGTGCATGGAGGATGCTTGACGGAGGCTTCCAGCAGGTCTCACACCTAGGGGTCTGCAGTTCTGTGGACAAGTAGAGACAGAAGGGAGTGATTTAAAAGCTGTGGGTGTGCGAGGGCCATGGGGAGAGAAGTGTGGGAGGGAGGGCATAGGGCCAGACCATCCTTTCTGAAAGCACAACCTGGCCTGGAAGGGTGGCCTGCCATCTCCATGACTTTCTGTGCCCAAATACTCATCACATGCTCACACTTGAATGCAAGGGAAGTTGGACATGATGTCCATTCTCTGGGTGATGGTGTGCCCAGCTAAATTCAGGGATTCTTACAGCCCTCCCTGCTCCCTGCCTTGTCTCCCTCTAGGAGTAAAGGCCAAGGCGCCCTCAGAAAGGGCTGCTTTATGATGGAGGAAAGGTGGGCTGGGTGATGTCTCATCAGCTGATTTGGGGCAGAGCTGTTCGTTATTAACATCATTATCTTACTTGCCAATAATTACTATCATAATAAAAAGGGCAGAACAGGAGGATGCAAATTTAGGTACGACCAGCAGCTCAACCACAAACAACATGCCCCTGTCAGACCCACTTTCAGACTAACACTTTCACTGGGTTGTCAGTCTGCACAGGTCTGAGTACCGGCTCCATCCTTTATGAGTTATGAGCTGATGTGTAAATTACCTACTCATTCTTTGCCCCGTCATTTTTATTTGTAGACTAGAAATGATAATTCTTTTTTACCACCTCATTTGGACTTGTTAGCAGGCTCAAATGACATAAGGTCCCTTACTTAGCCCAAGGCCTCACATAGAGCTGTTCGTTATTAACATCATTATCTTACTTGCCAATAATTACTATCATAATAAAACATTTACCTTATACATTTATTAATGCTTTCAATTATTATTATTATTAAAGTTTTGCTCCCTTTTAGAGTTTGTATTAGCCACTTGAAGATACAGTTTTGCCTTTGCTGAATTCCCCAATTTCTAACAGAATACAGTATGCTGGTCAGAGAGAAATATAACCTACTACACACAATTCCATGTTATAGGCACTCGGCCCAAAATGAACAGTTTTTCTTCACTGATTTATTAACATAAAATAGGGTCCTTTTCACTTTTTACATAGTCAAAATAATTATGCTTAATATCCTTAGCCATGTTTACCTATATCATCATAATACTTACTGTTTGTCCATGTTATTGTGGGGGAAAGAGAGAGAGAAAGTATTAACATGACACTGAGAAAGTTACTTCTTACTCAAGAAAACATACTTGTAAAAGAAGGGCTATCCTGGGTGCTCTGGTTTCTTGCGACCCTGTGACTATTTCTAGTCATCAGGAAGTCAGTGGTTTTTAATAGGTGCAAATGCTAATTTGACAATTGGTCTCTGGTTCTCATAACAGAAAGTAATTTTTTCTTCAGTGCTGGGACATTCATTTCCATTTTAATTAAGGGAAAACTTTAAAAAATATGATAGAGTAGAATTTCAACTACATCCACTGGATGTTCTTCTTTCCCTTAAATCCATTCAAGTCATAGAAGAAAATTAAGATGTCATAAACTAGAGTGTTACTTACAATCCCTGTTTCTCATGAATTAAATGTTTTTTTATCTTTCTTGTCCCTGTTTTAAGGATAGTTGGATACATATTTAGTGCATTGAAATGAGCATAAACAGAAAACAAAATTTTTTATTTTTAATATTTACTAGTTTAGTTGCTTTCCCTGTCATGATACGTAACTCACCAAGTTTACAAACTATGGTTTGAATCTTTTTTGTCTTTCTCTCCAGGCAAATATCAAGAGGGTCAGATACAGCAAATGGCTTAGTGCAAAAAAAACAAAAAAGGTTTTATAGGGAGTAAAGTCCGATTTTAAGTTCAAAGCCTTCCTGACCCTGAAATCTAGATTTTTTGTGCTTTCCCACGCTGCCTCCAGCTCGCCTGATTTCCTGGCTAGAGTCCCCCCTGGGTAATGTGACTTCCCTGATATATCTGAGCTGAGTCTGATTTCTTGAGAGCACAGCAATATTTTTGTACTTGTACTTATCTTAAGGCCATGTGGCACGATTAAGTTGATGAGCTCATTTGAAGTTTGCAGCCAGCATCCCTCCCAAGGGATTCCCTCCAAGGGGGTAAATGCAGACCTTGCTGTAAGACTCCCGGGCCTTTGGGTAGTGAGAGAACCAAGTTAGGAAACACATTCTTGTAACTTTAAAAATAAATTCTTGTCTGCCAACTAGAAACAGCCTCCTAATGTGCCACATCCCACATGCATTTGGATTTAATTTGTTTGCTTTTTCTCAGTGATTGCTCTTTAATTATTGCAATGTTGAAACAACTTGCTCTGTCTCCAAAAATACGCTACAGTAGGTGGGGGAAAGATGAGGGGTAAAGAATAGGCAGCCTGGAAGCCTGGGGAAGCAGCTGTCCGGGAGTGTTCCCGTGCTCAGGGGCACGGGTGTTCAGGGCTTTCATTCCCATGCTGTACCTCTCAAAGGACGGGATGGTAGTCCAAAGGTGACTTGCTGGCAGTCAATTTACAGTCTTTTGGGAAATTACGAAATCACTTTTACAAAGATATGATGGACTAATTTGAGAAAAGTTAAACTGGTTGGAGTATGTCAGCAGCAGCAGGGAGATACAAATTCCACTTTATCCAAAATCACAGCAAAGAAGCTCAAAGTGTGAGGTCTCCGATTCTTGCCTTCGTTCTTCCATACTACTCTCTTGAGATGAAATGGTGAACCCTGGAGCTCATGCCAGACTTTTGGGTTCTTTGCTAATGCTGTGAGAATGTCTCCTAGGATCTGTATAGACTCCACTAGAGTTTCTGCCTTCATGGTCCTCAACAATGATGACAATGGGAAGAACAACAGCTGAGGAGATTATTGCACATTCATTTGAATGACTTGGTCCCATCCATCTTTATTGAGAGGCTGGGGGCTCAGGCAAGTTTAGTCATTTCCCTGGTTATACAGCTTGGAGGGAGTTTGAATCCAGACCTGTCTATTTCTGAAGTCTGACTTTTATCATTAAAACGTATACTGTTATAGGTTGGTTTTCAGGCACGATGGGAGGTATGTGCAGTAAGTCTGTTGGGGAATGCCTTTGAGAACAACTTCTGCAACGGGGGTTGGTGGGGGAAGCAGGATTGAGCCAAGGAGAGGTTATACCAGTTGCAACCTCAATCTTGTAGGGAGTTCTGGAGATGGCATCAACCTTAGAGTTGTCCAGAATCAAAGTTGTTTTTGACCAGTTTTTGGTTTTAAGCTACCCTTGGGGAAGATGAGGCCCTTGTAATGAAGCCTTCCTGTCTGGAGGAATTAAAGTCCCTTTATATGCTGCCAAAGTGGTCTTCTTAAGTTGGTGATTAGTCATCCTCATGCTTTCACTATCTTGTTTTAATGCATCCATAAGTAAGCTGTTGCCCTCAACAATAGCTATCAATGACCTTAATCCTTAAAATCACTACTTTATCTGGAAACCAGCCAGTGAACTCCCTTCTTTGGCTACCCTACCCCAGTCCCACTTGAGAAGTTTGAGCAACTGTGCTGTTCCAGAATGCAGGTAGCTCTTGGCATTTCATCTGCTGTGAGTGATGGAGCCCTCATTGTTGGCCAGTTAGTGAACCATATGCTCCCAAATTCCATTTTAGAGTTGACTTTCTGGCACTGCTCCAGATATCAGCTGTCTTACAACAGACTTGCTGGAAACAGACTCGGAGACATAAATTTGTATGCAGGAAGTCTATTGAGACGTGCTCTGCTCTCAAGAACAACACCTATAAGGGAGTGACAATCAGACAGAGGAAGAGGTTGGACTGTGATGCTATTGAACCAGGGGGTCAGCAGATCATGCAGAGGGTCTGGAGCTGGGATTTGAAGTAAGGGGGTCAGGACTTTGTGGCCACCCATTGAACAGTCATTGGATGTTCGCTACTCCCAAGGAGGACATTTGCCTTTGGGCAAGGTGGTTCTTTTCATCACTCAGTTGTTAGAGCACAGTATCCCATACTCCCAAGACAGGAAACAGGTGCCTTGGTCCTGAAAGGGGCATCTGGGCAGCACAGTACAATGATCACTGCATGCTGTGAATTCTGTTCCCAGGTTGTCCATGGGCTCACACCTTCAAGCAGATTACTCCACCTCTTTGGATTTCAGTTTCTTCAGCCATAAAGTAGAAGCTCTGTGTTTGTGACGCTGCACTAGATAATATCCAAGGAATTCCCCTCCCCTTAAAATATAATTAGATGATTTTTTTTTAGCTTCATGAATTAGTTTCTTGGGATGAAACAGAATGGAAAAGAATGGATAAATGTCAGTTACACCTGTTTTAGATCCTTTTCTGTCACTTAAAATTATTGGGAATATGGCTAAGTTTCACAGACTTCTCTGTACCTCAGTGTTTCCAGTTACAAAATGGGGATACTGATATTGAGTTCATGCGGTTACTGTAAGGCTTAAATGAGACTGATTTTTCTTATAGTTCCATCTCCTTCACTTTCATTAATACCAAGGGAAGACTTTGGTTTGTAATATTCTGATTTATTTTGATATAGAAGTTCATTTATATCAAATTCCTCAGACTACATAGCCAACACATTGGGTATTCAGTCATTTTTCTGCATGTGATTAGTTGTGTCTGAGAAAATCCACTGGAGTATATAAGAGTCTCTATCAATAGGAACAATAGGTATTAATAGTGCTTGGGAAGATGGCAGTGCAGGTCACACATATGAGGTAAGTTATGTTGCCATGTGCCTCCCTCCTGGTGATAGATTGCCCTGATACCATCACCAGGGGAACATTTCCCTGATAGTGTATCATTCTTTATTCTGCTTGGATAACTTCATTTGATGAAACACAGTCCAGTGGCTTGTCTTCAGAGAGAAGTCCTGGGACCAGGACTTACCTTTCATAGAAGGGAAGGGCAGAAAGTCAAGGTGGGAGGGGAGATGGGCTGGAGGACAAAAGTTAGCCTTTTGGGGGGAAATAAGGAAAGTGCACTTGTAGTGATATTTACACAATTAATCTTATTCAAGGGAAGAAGCCTATCCAGGGCCAAAATGGAAGAAAAGATGGTCAGTCATCCCAAAAGGGAATTTCAGACCCAGAAAAACTCTTGAGTTCAGCTCTTCCCCATGGCTTTCACCATTTAACTCTTCCATCTGGAGATATACATATGCCTCCAGAACACTCTACACAAAAAATGAGGATCTGAATACCTTGAATATAATTTACAAAGTCAGTGATACAAGGGAGAGAACACATACCTTGGCATAGAACAGAACTGACTTTGAATTTCTAGCTCTCTCTCTTTTTTTGGTGTTCAGTAATTTATCAGTTTTGTATAACACCCAGTGCTCATCATGTCACATGCCCTCCTTAATGCCCATCACCCAGTTACCCCATCCCCTCATCCACCTCCCTTCCAGCAACCCTCAGTTTGTTTCCTAGAGTTAAGAGTCTCCCATGGTTTTTCTCCCTCTCTGATGACTTCCCATTTTGTTTTCCCTCCCTTCCCTTATGATCATCTGTGCTATTCCTTATATTCCACATATGAGTGAAACCATATGGTAATTATCTTTCTCTGATTGACCTATTTCACTCAGCATAACACCCACCAGTTCCAGCCACATCAATGCCAATGGTAAGATTTCATCCTTTTTGATGGATGAGTAATATTCCATTATATATATATATATATATATATATATATACACACACACCACATCTTCTGTATCCATTCATCTGTCTATGGACATCTCAGCTCTTTTCATAGTTTGGCTATCGTGGACACTGTTGCTATGAACATTGGGGTACAGGTGCCCCTTTGGATCACTATATTTGTATTTATGGGGTAAATACCTAGTAGTGCAATTGCTAGATCATAGGGTAGCTCTATTTTTAACTTCTTGAGGAAACTCCATATTGTTTTCCAGAGTGGTTGCACCAGCTTGCATTCCCACCAACAGTGTAGGAGGGTTCCCCTTTCTCTGAATCCTTGCCAACATTTGTTGTTTCCTGTCTTATTAATTTTAGCTATTCTGACTAGTGTGGGTGGTATGTCATTTTGGTTTTGA
>NC_138372.1:165166237-165194608 GCF_054177405.1 Leptonychotes weddellii
GCTTTTCTGATGAGAGAGTTGTTGCTATTCTTTTCTTCCATCTCCTGTTGGGTTTGTAGATGTTCAGAATGGTTTGATCCCTATCCAGCTGAATTCCTGAGAGGAGACGAAATCCAGGTCTCCTACTCCTCCGCCATCTTGCTCCGCCCCCCACTGATACAACTCTTTTTAACTACAGTTCTCATCTTGTTCCATGTTATCATTTGGGAGAAATTAAGACAAAGTTCACAGTCCTACCACCTGTTTTCCTTCTAATAAGTCCTAGAGATTGTTCTGTAGGTGAATCCTCCAGTAGAGAAAAACCAGCACTCTTGGACTTTGGAGTGCTTGAGCTGTATGGCTATGAAGGTTCCAGTGTAATTATTAAACAGTTATTGGACATACACATTGTGCATTTTCCATCCCCTGCCTTCCTGATTACCTTTTTCCTGAGTAGCAAATAGCTAATTAAGTTAGAATAACATGAATTTAAAATATAGACTTTATTAATGGGGAGTAGGTTGCAATGTAAATTTTACAACTAATTTAGAAAGAATGCCATTTTGAGAACAATTTGCTAAAGTTTTTCTGCCCCCACGTGACTTCAGACAGGGGAAAACTAGTGCTTTAATTACAAGCTAGACAAATAGAGTCTGTGAAATCTTGTTTAGTGAGTTCAGATATAATGAGCTTTCAGAAAGCGGTGAGAAGGAAAATGATCATTTATTTATGTGGGTTTTGCTTCTTGGCATTTTGTGATTACATTTGTTTGGTGTACTTGACTATTTAAAGATTTAAAGGCACTGTTTCCAATATAAGGCCGAAAGATGCCAACAGTCAATCACTGTGAAGAGTATTCCTACTTGTGGACTGGATCAAGTCTCCATGACCAGCATCAGGGAACCACAGCAATGTGCAAGCCTGGGCAGCGCCCAGTTTTCTTTCTTGTTACCAACCACTGAAGGCCTCTTGCTGACAACAGCTGATGTATTGCTTTTGAATGATCAGCTAGACATGACACTTGTCTATATCCCACGCTCTACTCAGTTCTCAATCTGACCTGCCTGAGTAGTCACCATCTTGTTCAGTTCTCTAGGACATTTGTGATTCCTCAGGGATAGAGGGTAGGACCTGGGGCTACCAGAGGGTTTGTGGTGGGGTGAAGGGAGGACCTTCATATATCACCAGGGTAGCCAACGTAGGATCTCTCTTCAGCTGGGACAGTGCTAGACACTCACCCCAATGCACTGGTCTGTTGTCTCTTTTTCCATCTAGGCTATAAGTTCTAAGAAGACAGAAACACCTCTGATCATTGTTTATCTTCAGTTCCTATCACAATGACCAGTGTATAACAAATGTTCAACCCATATTTAAAACAAATAAATAAACGAAAAAACAAATGGCCCCTTTATTTCAGAATAAAGTTCAGTCTGTTTTGTGTAACATTCAAGACACTTAAAATCTGTCTTTAACCTTTTTAACTAGCCTCGTTTCCTACTTCCCCTGACAATTGCTGACCAACCTTACTGAAGCCATCATAATTTCCCAAGTAGGCTTGGATTCTTATATACCCTATGCATTTTTTGTGAGTACCCTTGGTAAATTTTTCAGATACAATGTAAATGTCATCTCTGTGCAGCATCTCCCCAAATCAATGCTTGTGATTGTTAGTAAATGAATTTACTAACAAACATTTGTGGATTCGCTCTTCTGTTTCAGAAATCTGTTTCGGTTGCTTGTTCAATAAGACTTCTCCTGCCCTAACTTTCTCTTACTAACTCTAATCACTTTGGCTTCCAGCAATGCCAAATGGTGATCATTCCCCATGCAACCCATCCAATTTTTGTGCCATTGCTCATGGTTTCCCCTCTGGCTGCTAGAGTCCCCTTCTTCATACCTGCCTGGGCAACTCCCACTTAACCTTGAGGAATTAGGTGAAGACTTCTTTTCCAGGAAGGCTTTGCGGATGTAGCTTTCAGTTTGCATTAAATGACTTTCCTGTGCTAGTGTCTACCTCTGCTCTTTCCTATTTATCATTAATGATTTATATGTCAAACCACCTGGAAATCTTGTTGAAAATGCCAATGATATAGAATCAGTCTCTTTAAGAGTGAAGGTTGGAAGTTTGAATTTTAATATCTTTCCCAGATGATGTTATGTGTATTCAAAACTATTTCCTGAATTGTGAATTCCTTGGGGGTGAGCATCTTTCATAAACATTGTGTGCTTGGCAGAGTGACTCATATACAGAAGGTAGGTGATGCATAATCATTAACTGAATGAGTGAAAGAGAATGAATATCAACCCCCTGAGTGGCATCAAAACAAACCAACTCTCCATCTGTCCCTGTGGGCTCTTCAACTCCCTGCCCTGGTCCATTTGGTCTCACCTCCAAATTCTTACCTGCACCTGCCTTTACATTTTGTCCTATCTTGGCTTCTGAGCCCTTCCTTGGGATTTCATTCTTGTTCTATAGTAACATTTCTATAATTTATTTACGTTTGGGATGTCTAGGTGGCTCGGTGGTTAAGCGTCTGCCTTTGGCTCAGGTCATGATCCTAGGGTTCTGGGATCGAGCCCCGCATCGGGCTCCCTGCTCAGCGGGAAGCCTGCTTCTCTCTCTGCCTGCCACCCCCCTGCCCCCGCTTGTGCGTGCACACTCTCTCTCTCTCTGACAAATGAATAAATTAAAAAAACTTATAATTTATTTTCTTCTTAGGTTAGTTGTCTTTTGTTTGTCGTCCCCCACCAGAATACAACCTGCACTGGGACAGAGATATTTGTCAATTTTGTTCAGTGATAGACTTTCATGACCCAGAATGGTGTTTCAATAAACATTTGGTAAATGAATGGATGAATGAATGAATGAATTTCCTGAGATGGATCCATTCTTGTTCAGTGTTCGTTCTCCAATTTAATTTGTGCAACTGTGCTTTCTCACCCATTGACTCATTTCTACCCTCCTATACTTCCACAGTTTTATCTGCCTCCCAGTGTCCTTACTGGAGACCCCAGTTCCCAGACTCTGTCCATAGTCACCATTTCAGCCATACCCAGGACTGGCCCCTTCAAAATGCCACTGGCCATTCCTAATCTCTGAATGATCAAGAAGTATCCCTTGCTTTAAAATGGCACTATTTCTATGAAAGCCAAGGTCCCAGCTGCTGTCTTTGATTTATTCCAAGGCTGGGCAAGGAAACTTGGAATGCACAGAGCTCCCCCTGGGAAATAAAGATGACACCAGTTAAATTCATCACCACAGATGGCACCCATCACTACATCCTCCTAAATGATCCCACATTTGGGCAAGCCATTGGGGCAGAATGGCTGGCTTCAAAGCCTTTCTGGCTTGTTAATGAGCTACTTGGCTTTATCTTTTTACCTTGAGGTCACTGGTTTGAAAACAGCCAGATTCCTGGTGATAAAAAGTGCTTCTGTTTGACAGCTGGGCTGCAGTGTGACTGAGAAGTGGTATGTTTTCAAGCCAGGCCCTAGTGAATAATCGTTTCTTATTTTTATGGTGAGGACAGACTCAACACCACGCCTGTCCCCTTCTTCTCTGTGGGCATGGTCCCTGAGGCAGAAGGCAGGAGCTAGCTGTTTGGAGAGGTAGCCTGGTATCCTTGGTTGGCAGATCTGAGCATGTCCATGTGTGACTGGAGACCTTAGGGAAATACAGAAGTTGGAGGGAGCATTATCAGATGAGGGAAGCGAGGTAGGAGGCAGGTAGCGGGGTCAGCAGAGTAGCGTAGAGCAGAGAATACCAGCTTGGTTTCCAGACAGGCATGGCTACAGATGATAATGCTGCCATGTACTCCCTATGTGATCTTGAGTTAGTTAAGAAAATAAATTTCAGGGGCGCCTGGGTGGCTCAGTCAGTTAAGCGTCTGCCTTCGGCTCAGGTCATGATCCCAGGGTCCTGGGATCGAGCCCCGCATTGGGCTCCCTGTTCGGCGGGAAGCCTGCTTCTCCTTCTCCCTCTCCCACTCCCCCTGCTTGTGTTCCCTCTCTCGCTGTGTCTCTCTCTGTCAAATAAATCAATAAAAAAAATCTTTAAAAAAAAAAAGAAGAAAAGAAATTTCAGATACTACCTTCCAAATCTGTAAAATGGAGATAATGATGTATACCTTATTGTATGGTGTAAATGTATGCAAGTTGATATAAACTGTAAAGTGCTACAGAAATGGAAATCAGATTATCAACTAGCTGAGGTCTTCCAAATTACTTTCTTTTTATCCAAATCCTACCTTCAAAGACAAGGTCTCTTATTGACTCAGACATAGAGAATTTTACCTGGATGTCATGTGATCTCACCAGCTGTGGTGATGAGGGGCTGCCATCTGGAGATGTCAGGTTGTTCCAGCTTATATATGCACATGGGTACATCCTGAAGAATGGCACATGCTAGTGTATGGAGGAGAACTGGAATGTGTTCCAACTGCTTTGGAGTCTAAAGCTTGTGAGCTTTCCCATATTTGTTTGTATTAGTTTCATAGGTTTGGTCATTCCCTCCCCAGGAATCTCAGGGAATATGAGGACCTTCTCCTCCCTAAAGGAGGCTCAATGAAATCACTTTCATTTCATTCATTCATGTAATCAGTCATTCAACAGATATTAGTATATGCCAGATGTTGTTCTAGGCTTTGTATTCCAAAGCCTACTGAATTAATCAAGGATGCTGCCTTCATATAATTTCCGGGAAAAAGGTAAAACATTTTCTGGGCACAGTTGTTTTTATCTTACGTGTAGTAGTAACCCTTTTGGGGGATTGTGGTCAGCTCCAGGTACTATCGTAAGAGAACTCTACTTCTAGGAATTTATTTGAAGAAAATAATAGTGCACAATATATATTTATATATATTTATAAGAATGTGTTTCACAGAATTATTCATGTTAGCAAATGAGCAGAGAACTATCTAAATGTTTATCAACAGGGAAATTTTGAATAAATTGGCAGCATAGCCACTGAATGGTACTTTATATCTACCATTGTCCAGTACATACAGTATGTTTCCAATCTGATGAAAAAATATGAATGTCTATGGGCAAAATAAACACAGGGAAGATCTATTAAAATACTCTGGCATAATTCCTCCAGCCTACTAGTGGTTTTCATTGGCTTTGTTGGGCAATGGTAGAGACTTGGGTTTGAAACCTCTTTTAATGGGTGTGAACTTTAGAAAGTAACCTATATCCTCTGAGTCTTCTTTCTTTTTTTTTTTTAAAGATTTTATTTATTTATTTGAGAGAGAGAATGAGAAAGAGAGAGAGCACGAGAGGGGGAAGGTCAGAGAGAGAAGCAGACTCCCCGCCGAGCAGGGAGCCCGATGCAGGACTCGATCCCGGGACTCCAGGATCATGACCTGAGCCGAAGGCAGTCGCTTAACCAACTGAGCCACCCAGGCGCCCCTCTTTTTTTTTTTTTTTAAAGATTTTATTTATTTATTTGAGAGAGAGAGAATGAGAGAGAGCACATGAGAGTGGGGAGGGTCAGAGGGAGAAGCAGACTCCCCGCCGAGCAGGGAGCCCGATGCGGGACTCGATCCCGGGACTCCAGGATCGTGACCTGAGCCGAAGGCAGTCGCTTAACCAACTGAGCCACCCAGGCGCCCCATGAGTCTTCTTTCTAAAATGGAAGTAAAGATGACGCCGCAGGGCTGTTGTGAATTTTCAATGAGATAATGTGTGTTAAAGTGTAACACAGTGCCTGGTTCAGAATTAGAAGTTAATAATGATCTGTTTGTCCACATAACTTTCTAAGGTGTCTACAATTGATACATATTACTTCATTAATCAGAAGAAAACCCAGTCAATATTATAAAGAGAAAGGGAGGGAGTGAGAGCCTAACAGACAGGTGCTCTGACAAGCAAGACATCAAAAGATCTTGCTGTATACTTATGCCATATAGTGGGTAATGAATATCAGCCTAACAATCATGAGATGACCATGTCATGGGAGGAATTGTCATAAGTTTTATTTTTCTAAATAGGAATCTTCAGAAGAGAGCCTATATTGTAAAGTCCCTCATGACCCACAGAGATTAAGATTAGAGGGCAGAGCTACCACCAATGAATACATTCTGTCAGTTCAGTCTAGGAATGCTAGGATATTCCTGCCCTTGTGATGAGTGAGCTCCTCATTGGCTGGAGGTAATCAGGCCGAGGTTAAGAGCCCATTCGTTGTGAGGTTGTATCAAGGCTTCCTGCACCGGGCAGAAGTTGGACTGGTTACCTTCCATCCCTACAATGCTATAAATTCATGAGGTATCAGAAGGGATTTTCCCCCCTTTGTATCTTCCTGGGAACTGCCACAACCATATCTGCTTCCTACCAATATACAAATGTGCCAAGTTTGTTTTTATCACTTCCCCTATTGTTGAATCCACCCCATAGGAGCTTAACAACCTCATGATGCCCTTGATGACTCTGGATGCACCTCTGAGCCACCCTGGAACGGACCCTCTGGTGGTATGTCCACTACTCCCATGTGGGGAACATTGCCTGGACTCTGGAATGGGAAAAGCTACATTTAGATCTTGACCCCTGTCCTCACAAGAGAGTTACTTGGGACAAGTTTTGCAAACTCTTTGAGCCTGGTTTTCCCCATCTGTAAAGTAAGAATGAGAAATCATTGATCACAGGCCTTTTTTGGAAAATGAAAGGAGGATAAGCTGGGAAAATATGGAAGAACGGTGCCCTGCACGGAAACGATTCTCACCCCACCTCTTCCGTAGCCTCTCCTCTTGTTGCCTCCTCTCTCCCGACTTGGCTTCCACATCGTTTTCCTTTTTGTATTTCTTCCCCTTCACTTTCCCTGATAACAATAGACATTTCTTAATTTTTCCTGGTCCCATTTAACTTGTAAATATATGTTTGGATGCTTTCTCAGCTGATCTGCGTCAAAAAGGAAAAAAAAAAAGAACAAGCTTGCAAAGAGCGAAGGGGAGAAAGAAGAAAGGAAAAAGGATAAAGAGGAAGCAAGCAAGCTAATGCAGGTGGTATTAGCTCAGCTTTACAGATGAGAAAGCCAAGGTGAAGAGAAATTAAGCAAGTCATCTGAAGACGCAGGGATGTACACAGGTACGTCCAGGGTAGTATGGACATAGACGTGGTCTATATATACACGGGAATATTACTCAGCCATCAGAACGAATGCAAACCTGCCATCTGCAAAGACGTGGATGGAGCTAGAGGGTATTATGCTAAGAGAAATAAGTCAGTCAGAGAAAGATAAATACCTTATGATCTCACTCGTATGCGGAATTTATGTAGACTCGGGGCAGGAAAGAGGCATGAAGGCTGGGCCGCCCCCTATCTTAGCCACTGAGGGGACCCTGGCTTCTCACATGTGTTTGTTGCTTTCACTAAATTTAAAGAAGAAAAAAATGATCAAAACAGGGTAAAATATCAAGTGCTACTTATTAAAAATAACTGCTTTTAAAACTGCTGCCAAAGTCCATGTAATGATTTATATATATATATATATTATCATTTGGAAAACAAGTTTAAAATCTGAATCTGAAGATCTTCTCAAACGTCAGGCTGAAGCCAAATGGCCTGTCACAACCCACCCCTCCCCTCTTTGGGCTGTGTTGTCACTGCAACCTAGCAGCGTGTTTGCTGGTCGGAAATCAAGTAAGAAGGAGGTGGCCAGATGCTTTGGCAAAAGGTGGCCAGTAGACTTCTCAATTAAAATAAATCACAGTGATGGAGTCATCAGATGGGCAGAGGTCTTGATGCAGCAAAAAGCAACATGCTGATGTGCTTTGAAAGGCTGGTGTCTTACCCCGGGAATTGTGCCACTGCCACTGTCCAGCGGGGCTGAGCCACGGACACAGTATTTTCCACTGGA
Source organism: Leptonychotes weddellii (assembly GCF_054177405.1). Lineage (NCBI taxonomy): Eukaryota > Metazoa > Chordata > Mammalia > Carnivora > Phocidae > Leptonychotes > Leptonychotes weddellii. The sequence goes on from NC_138372.1 coordinate 165,174,069, forward strand.
CCTCACACTGGGCAGCCCATTTGATTACAGTCTGGCAGACGCCAGGTCTCTGAAGTAATTCTGAACCTGCCCCAATCGCGAGTGACTATCAAGTCATTCCAGCCCCTTCTTTTTACAGATGGAGAAACTGAGTGAGGCTCATGGGAGCACAGGCAGAACAGAGGTCCGAGGGAACTTGCTGTTGGTCCTGCGGCTTTGGCCATGTCCCTGGGCCCCTTTGTCCTCATATGTAACATGATGAAAGAACTACCTGTTTCACAGAGTTGAGGGAAGGTGCTAGATGAGAAATCCTGAGCAGAGGGACTGACGTGGAGGGAAAATCTGATGTGTGGGAGGTAAAGTGACAGCCAGGGCCACACACACAGCTGGAAAGGGCAGAGCTAGGGCTGAGGGTGGAGGCTATGACTCCAAATCAGTGTTCTTTCCACTACCTCCCTTCACCTCACAAAATAAAACAACAACAACAAAAAAGCAGTATGACCCAGTTGGCATGACTTAGCCTGAGGACAAAGCACGGAGGAGGGATATGTCTGTAAGAAGAAAAGGTCTCCATAAAATTATTGAATGTGAGGCTCGGGCTGTTGGCTCCACGTCCTCACCTGACAAGCCCAGAAAAATGACTCAGTGGTCCACTGCCTCTGCCCACCAGCCCGACCCCTTCTCTTCTCCATGGACTCTGACCCTCTCCAGACCTGTTTTTGGGGAAGTACTGGATTGGTTCTCCTCACTGATACGTAGTTGAATGGTTATAGCTTTGGTGTGACCGCTCACAGGGGGACTTGCTTCTTAAGTTGGTTACAGCTTTAAGCTAGAAGAGTCAAATGCTAATGGTAGAATCATGGGCTTTAACTAATCAGCAAGACAGCACTTCTGAGGACGTGGCTCTGTGTCTCTATCCGAGAATTAGGTCAGCCTGGCCACTATGGTTCTTGTTAATCCTCTGGAATCTCTAATACCCTCTGTTTCAATAAACCCTAAGAACCCATTCATTTAGTGACTTATTTAGTTTATTCAGTTAGAATATACGATGGTCTAGAAGAGTCTATACACAGCCATAGGCCCAGAGAAGCAGAAGTATAAAATAGAGGACTCCAGTTAAAAATGGGTTATTCTGGGATGGAGAGGGTTCAGCCCTCTATGGGCACTTGGGGGCCCTGCGTGGCACCTGGGATCTCAGAGGAGGAGTTAAAGAGGAGGTAAGATGAGTGGGGACTCCAAAGAGGGGGTTTCTCAAGTGGCCCACAGGGGAGGTGACCCCAGGTGGAGATAGCCACCTGTGTAAGGAAGCGATGTTGTAATCTGTGTGGTATGTTTGAGGATTTTTAAGTAATCTCCTGATGATGGAGCATAACATATGCAAGAGTTTAAAATACTGAGTCATGAGAATTCACACCTGGCAAGGTTCACTAGGCCTTGAGTGATGCTTTTGGAGTTGTCCAATGGGGCAGCTCTAAGGCAATGCCCCCAAGGCCTGTGTGCTAAGGAAAAGGGTTTTTCCTGATGACAGAAATGAGATGTACGATAGCGTAGAGCGTAAGACACACTACCAGGGCTTGTATCCTTGTTTACTACTGTGTGGTGTGTACAAGTTACTTATCCACTCTCTGCCTTAATTTCCTCATCTGCAAAGTGGGAATAACAAAAGTATTCACTTCATAGTGTTGTTGGGAGAATTTAATGAGTTGGGTTATGTAAAACATTTAGAATCATGCCTTTAAGCTAGTCTGGCTATATTGTTATTATTCATGAGTTTTTAGAAGGAAAAGTTAGGCAAATGGACTTCTAGACAAATGAATTTTATAATAATGAGGATGATGAATTAGAAAGGGATGGAAAAGAGAACAGAGAAACCATTAATCAGCAGTTGCAATAATCCAGGGGAGAGAAAACAAAGATCTAAAGCTGACACAGGTGGTGGGGTGGAGGGAAAGAGGTACTAGTTTAACGATGGCCTCATTAACGGGGTATCGAGCCACACCATTGTCTCATTGAGGTATTATATTAGTCCAAGTTCTCCAGAGAAACAGAATTACTATTGAATCAATGGGGGACGAGAGAAAGAGAGACAGAGAGGCAGAGACAGAGAGAGATACTTACTCTAAAAAAAAATTGCCTGATGTTGGTTATGGAAGTTTCTCTCTACTCTACTGGATGATCTGGCCTAAGGGAAACATTCATTAACCAAGATGTTCAGTACGCTGACTGTTGAGGTGACTCTAATATTTACTTATATCTTTATAATATGAGAATATTCCTGAGATGTGCAGCACTCTAATTAATCAGTGGTCTGCAGGGCAATGCTTGAAAGAGACGTGACTCTCCTCATTGTATAACCATGACCAAATCCCACAAATTCTTTCAGTCTTATTTTTCTCAATGTGGGAAGTTAGAAGATTGGGCCAAATGTTATGTAAGATATTTCCTGACTTGTCTATTTTTTTTTTTTTTTAATCTTAAGGTCTAAAAAAATACAGCACGATTTCTGTAGCTGGTATTTATTTCATCCGTGCACAGTGTCATTTGCCTTCCTCTATTCTTGGCAGGAGGATTGGAGCTAGCACTGCAAAAGAGCCAAGTGTACTCCCTGGAGATGGGATTTGGCAGGAGCAGCTGTGACAGTGAGCTGGTGGATCCCTAGCCAGGAGGGAGCAAGATGAGAAGAGATTCAGGATTGTCAGAAATGCATAATGCCATGTGAAAGGGTTAGATGATGCCTCCTCACTGGCCCCAGGGCTCTGACTAGGCATTCCCTAGGATTCAGAATGTGTTTCTGAATGTGTTTACATTCAGAATGTGTTTCTGAATGTGTTTACATTCAGAATGTGTTTCTGAATCCTAGGGAATGGAGATTGAAGAAAAAGGAGAATGGGAAAGAGGAGATGGCAGGGACTTGGGGCACACCTCAAGTTGCAAAGACATAATAAACAATTATTTATTGAAAAACCTACTAATGCCAAGAGCTGACCTTGGCTGGAAGGGTAGAGGCTATGTGAGGAACATTATCTGAAGCAGACATGGTACCATCCTTGCAAGGACCTCATGGTAGAGACAACCAAGGAGGGAGCAAAAACGGAGTATTGGGAATCAATTCTAAGGAAAGGACATGTTGTAGAATACTCCAGCGTCTGGGGTTCAAATGGGAATACTAAAATTATAGTGTTTATGTGGCCCTTAAAAAATCTCATATTGTTTCTGTTCTTAGTATCAGTGTCTTGAATTGACCAGATGTATGTGAAAATAGGTTAACTTTATTTGCCACTGAATATGCTTCCACAATAAGATGGGGATTTTTACTCCTCTCTCCAGGAGGGGAAAATACGAAGTGAACAATCCCAGACTGATGCAGAAATAACTGATTAGTGAATTTGGGAAAAGAAACTGAGCATGTCCAACTCTGTGTCTCTCTCCTTGCTTTCAAATCTGTCTGTCCAGACAGAGGATGAGTTTTCCATTTATCCATGGAGCAAATGTTAGGGAGTAGGGTGGTATTTTGGTCAGGATGGGCTAGGGCATGCTGCAATGACAAATGCCTCAAAGCTTCTGAGGCTACAGGTACTAAGACACTTGTCCACCAGAGTCGGCTGTCTCTACTCCACAGGGTCTTTGCACCTGGGCCCAGACTTATTGAAAAGCCTCTTTCTGGACTGTTCTATTCCCTCCCAAAATTCATTGAATTTTGAAGCCCTGACCCCAGTGTGATGGTATTTGGGAGATAATTGGGTTTAGATGAGATCATGAAGGTGGGGCCCTCATGATGGGATTAGTGCTCTTATGGGAAGACACACCAGAGAGACTACTTTCTCTCTCTTTCTCTGCCATGTGAGGACACAGTGAGGAAGAAGTATGTCACCAGAACTCTACCATGCTGCCACCCTGATCTTGGACTTTCAGCCTCCAGAATTGTGAGAAATAAATTTTTGTTGGTTAAGCCACCTGTCTGTGGTATTTTCCTATGACAGCCCAAGCCAACCAACACTCTGGTCCTGTGGCAAAGTCCCTCTGGCATTAGAACTTGTACTCAGAAGTTTTACTTATCTCTTCTGCTTACATTTTCATTACTCCCAAAAGTCATATGGCCAAGCCTGAGGTCAAAGGAATGGGGAATTATAATCCTCTCTCAGGGCCAGAAATAGTTCTGAAAATTCCCTCAGTGTGCTAGAGTTGGGGTGGGAGGTCTTGGGGGTTCAGCTGTGCCAGTTGCAGAACAGATCTAATTAGCAAGCCCGATGTGGCCACCCATCTAAGCCACCTCCTCTGATACAGGTGGGTCAATAATTAAACTGATATTTGGATCTTCATTTCTGTATTTTCTATTTCGTAATAGGTTCTGAACTCAGGTGAGGAAGAAAAGAGCTCCCTGCATCCAGATACTGTGGTGCAAAAACTGAACAGACAACTAGCTTGAGGAAGGAGCGAGGATGAGGGAAGGGAAGAGAATATTTCTCTCTTGCATTTCAGCTGAGTACCCAGCAGTCTATATGGTGCTCTGCTTATTTCCTCCTTAGAAATCCCTACAAGGTGGTGTTACTATTTTCAATTTAAAGGGGGGAAATTGAGGCTCAGTGATTTTATGTCACCTGCCGAAGGTACAAAGGAATCCCAGCCTTTCTGTACCTATCCGAGCCTACATTAGCTGGTAGGTTAATCCCAGGATAAGGCTTAAGAATAGTGAAACACAGCAGTAGCACCCTGTTCTCCTGGAGACTAGATGCTGGAAGTTAGGTATACCTCAAGGAGAAAGGAATCTCACAAATTTTACTGCTCTTTCACTCCAACCTCCACCTATCCATTTATTCATGGTTCCACCCACTTATTTACCCAATCAACATTTATTGAGCTGCAGCTATATGCCAGGCATGGTGCCAAGTTATTGGGACATCACTGTAAACCAGGCGTGTGGATCCTGACTGTGATGACTTGAAAGATTCTCAGGGAAGTCAGATGCTGACCAAATAACTGCAAATGTGGTGAACACCATGAAGAAGGAGTGCAGGTGTGCAGGATTTAGTTGCATCTTGTGTATCAGCAGAGCTAGGAGGAAGTGATGTTTGAGTTGAAATCTGACTGGCGAGTCACAGCTGACTGGCCCAACTTCCCTTCAGAGCTTCCCTTGGAGAGCTCTCATAATGATTCCTAGGTCCTACCTCTGAAGATTCTGATTCAAATAGTGTGGGGTAGTCCCTGGCAGCATTGATTTTAAAAATCTGTCCATCAAAATCCTGGAGGTGAATGCAGGTGGCAACCTATTTGACCTCAGTTGTAGCCATTTCTTGCTAGACACATCTCCAAAGGCAAGGGAAACAAAGGCATAAATGAATTATTGGGACTTCATTGGGATAAAAAGCTTCTGCATAGTGAAGGAAACAATCAACAGAACTAAAAGACAACCTACAGAATGGGAGAAGATATTTGCAAATGACATATCAGATAAAGGGCTAGTATCCAAGATCTATAAAGAATTTATCAAAAACACCCAAACAACAAATAATCCAGTCGAGAAGTGGGCAGAAGACATGAATAGACATTTCTCCAAAGAAGACATACAAATGACTAACAGGTATGTGAAAAGATGCACAGCATCACTTGGCATCAGGGAAATACAAATCAAAACCATGGTGAGGTACCACCTCACCCTGGTCAGAATGGCTAAAATAACAACTCATGAAACAACAGATTTTGGAGAGGATATGGAGAAAGGGGAGCCCTCTTACACTGTTGGTGGGAATGCAAGCCGGTGCAGCCACTCTGGAAAACAGTATGGAGGTTCCTCAAAAAGTTAAAAATAGAACTACCCTATGACCCAGGAATTGCACTACTAGGTATTTATCCAAAGGCTACGATTCAAAGGGGCACATGCACCCCAATGTTTATAACAGCAATGTCCACAATAGCCAAAATACAGAAAGAGCTGAGATGTTCCTCAACAGATGAATGGATAAAGAAGAGGTGGTATATATATATATATATACACACACACCATGGAATATACATTATATATACATTCAGTGTATATAATGGAATATAACTCAGCCAGCAAAAAGAATGAAATCTTGCCATTTGCAATGACAGGGATGGAACTAGAGGGTATTATGCTAAATGAAATAAATCAGTTAGAGAAAGACAAATATCAGATGATTTCACTCATATCTGGAATTTTTTTTTAAAGATCTTTTTATTTATTTATTTGACAGAGAGAGACACAGCGAGAGAGGGAACACAAGCAGAGGGGGTGGAAGAGGGAGAAGCAGGCCTCCCGCCGAGCAGGGAGCCCAATGCGGGGCTTGATCCCAAGATCCTGGGATCATGACCTGAGCTGAAGGCAGACACTTAACGACTGAGCCACCCAGGCACCCCACTCATATCTGGAATTCAAGAAACAAAACTGATCAACACAGGAGAAGGGAAGGAAAAATAAAATAAGATGAAAACAGAGAAGGAGATAAACCATAAGAGACTCTTAACTCTAGGGAACAAACTGAGGGTTGCTGGAGGAGAGGGGGGTGGGGGATGGGATAACTGGGTGATGGGCATTAAGGAGGGCACTTGATGTAGTGAGCACTGGGTATTGTATGCAACTGATGAATCACTAAATTCTATCCCTGAAACTAGTAATACACTATATGTTACCTTAATTGAACTCAAATAAAATTCTTTTTAAAAAAGCTGCCCGGGATTCTTAAGTGCTTCGTGTTTGGGCCCACTGCCCCACTGTGACACTTCTTAGCTCGTATTTCAAGACCCTGCTTACTTATCTGTATCCTCCTTTGGACAGTAAGTTCCCTGCGGGAAGGGATCATACATTGTACTCATCTTGGATGGACAGAAGTTGGAACATAATATAGAGTGCACAGTAAATATCTGTCAAAAGCGTGGTGAATGATAAAGAGCGACACATTTCTCTAATGCTTACAATGAGACTGCTGTCCAGACTTTCCATGCTGAAGTCTTTGGGGTTTTCCTTGGTGTCCTCCCTCCTTCGTTTGATACTTGATCCCATCTCTAGATGCCATCTGGACTTTCAGTTTAGCTTGAACTACCCAAGGCCTCCAATCAAGGCTACCCTATTTCCCCTTCCAGAATTCTGCTCCCCCTAAATTTCATCTTGTATGGAAGCTGATGAGCTCATTCATATAAAGCTGAGAGCAGTTGGCAGAGTCTTAAGGACAGACAGATCTATCTGTCTATCATCTATTTCTGAGTTAGGGCTGCTAATACTCTGATTACAATCATGGCACCTATGTTCATGAATGAGATGACCTCTAACAACTTTCTTTCCTGGTAGTGTCTTTAGGGGTTTAGAACATATTAAGCTAGCCTTAGAATGAATGAGGTGTGTAACTTTCTTATTATTCTCTAAAATTTCTCTCTCTCTTGTGTATACATATTTCAAAGCATCAGGACTACTTACCAAAGGGACTTCAGATTGTGTGTGTGTGTGTGTGTGTGTGTGTGTGAGAGAGAGAGAGAGAGAGAGAGAGAGAATAGAAACTGTAAAGAAACAAAAGGTAGCTGAGGAACTAATTCTTTACTAGATGCTTCCACTTCCATTATCCGATACAATCCCCCAAGTGCCCAAAGACGTAGAAATGGACATATATTCTTGGGATGTTGGACCTGGGAGACACTCCTGGCTCAACAGTACTTTAGACCCGTCCGCTAACCCCTGAAACAGTATTCTCTTTATTAGCAAGTCCCCTCTGCTCACCTCGGCTTCCTGATCTATAAAATACTACTAATGAAGCCCTGCCCTGCACTCCCTGCCAAGTACCTGCGAGTTAGACAGTAAAGCACACAGAGCCTCTGCTGGATCTCAGCTTCCCTACTTGCTGCCGGCCAGACGTCAGCCCAGGGATTTAACTTCTCTCTGTCCCAGCTTCCTCATGGGTAAAATGGGGATAATAATATTGATCCCTGCAGCAGAAGGTGATTGTAAGAGGTAAAGGGGTTCCTGTGAATAAAGTTTTTGGTGACGGATAGATAGGCACAGAGTAACTGCTAAAATATTGCTCCTATTATTATTACTATTAAATTAAATGGTATTAATAATGCTAACATTACTCTCAGCACCATTAGAGCATGTGCATTAGCTTTGTTAGCTGCCAGGCAGCAAGAGCAGAGGTTTCTGAACTACAGTCCGAGTAGGCATGCTCAGCACGCTAAAACTGGCCCAGCAGATGTGTGAAAACTGTACAGTAATCATTAGACAAACACTTCCAGAAAGCAGGGCTAGATTGGGATCAGGAAGGCTGGACTTATTTCACCCTGCTCTGCCACTCATTTTCTGGGAGACACTGACAGTGACTTGCTGCCTTAGGGTCTCATCTAGCCTGGACATGTCTCTTCTCCTCCTTGCATGGCAGAGGACTTAGGGTCTAAGGACTCCTGCAGGGATTAAATAAGGCAACCGAGCAGGTGCTTAGTAAATTCTAGTTCCTTCCTCTCTACTAGGTGTGTGCACAGAACATTTTTTGTAAACCAGTAAAGCACCAGAGGAGATGAATCTGAAAGTGTCTTTCTCATATAATATGCTTGGCTTCCTGAGATGCCATTGTGCTTATGCAGCAGAGGCAGCTGGGGTTTCCTGAATAGCTGGAAATTTGGCCATGGAGGCCACAGCAGGGCAGATGGGACACGGCAGCCATGAATTAACAAAGGCATGAATGAGCCATGCAGCTGGGAGGGCGGTAGGCGGTAGAGGATCTGGGCTCACTTGTTAACTTTACCCAAAGGCTCCACTTCCTGTTACAGTTTTTCTGGGCTGACCGGAATCCCCAGGGGCTGAATAACAACAATGGGCATTTTCAAAGTTCACTGACAAAGATGAATGAAATGCTCTTAGAGTCATGGCCACAAGGATGACCAGTGTTCTCATGCAACTTAGAGATGATCCAGTCCCAGTGCTCCTCCCACCTCCCCAGATAAAACAAACCAACTAGATCTGAAAGATCACATGACTCACTCAGGGTCACACCGTGACTTCAGAATTTCATTCGTCTACAATCGACTGAGCACATGGTACAGCCCAGGTTTGGGGCTGGGTGCTGGTTAAAGGAAGATGAGCAAACCACTCTGTTCCTCAAGAGCTGCCACAAACAAGTAGACCCGGTGATGACAAGTGCACCAAACTATCTCCCAGTGTTTCATGCCATGCATTGCATCTGCCAGGTTGGCTGTGAACCACCTCGTTTTCTTCCTCAGTGATTTGGGTGAGGTCTGGTGTGATGGGTAACATGTTTGCTCTCCAATTTACTTTCTGCCCCAGGAAGCTGACTTCTATAGATTAGGTCAAATGACAATGGATTCAGCCAGTGGGAGCTCCAGTAAGACATGAGAGGAAGGAAAATGGTTCAAGTATTCACTAACTCTCCTGCTGAACAGTCACACCTCCATTGGGCTGTATCTTTAGAAGGAAGATCTTCTGGATTCAGACAATCATTCCTTCCCCTAATCCCTGCAAGCCTATGAGTGGTTACAAGCCTGGGGCCATGCCAACCTTGTGGTCTGCCCATGCCTTGCCTTCACCCCTGACATAGACCTTTTATTAAGCTGTCCTAAACTTTGCCTAATTTCAATGTGGCTTCTGTCTCCTGCTGGGACCCTTGGAGATGCAATGTGGGAAAAATCATGCTGGGATATTGGGGGACCCCTGAAGGTGATGGGAAGGAAAAAGAGAAGGAGAAGGAAAGTGGGAAGGGGGAACCTCTAGTTTAGAACACAGTTGAAGAGAGTAAATTAGGGGGTAGCATGGAAAGATCCACTGTTAATGCATACGTACATGTTATTAGCAGGGTTAGCAAGACCAGATCTTTTTACAGATGAGTGTTTAAGGAAAAACTAGTTTCATATAGCTAACCTCTTCCCTTGTTCCTGCTGTGCCTTGAGAATGCTTATTATCTATTCTTGGACCATTTATCCATCAGCTTTTGCTGGTGTGTATCTTTCAGGTTCTGGTTTTGGTTTTGAGGTAGTCGTAGGGGTCTTGCATTTTGAACTCATATTCCCCTGCAGGTATTTGCTACTCAGGCAGTTGGTGCTGGGAAAGGGTCTGAGGCCAGACTCTAGTCTTGTTCCCCCATTTAGAGCTGAGGGGAGAGCCAAGGGCTCAGGTCCTGCTTTCTCTCCTCCTTCGGGCACTTCTGAGGCCAGGGTTTACCTCTAAACCTGATGGAAGAGGCAGTTAGGGATGGGCTCCTAGGTGCTAACTCCTCAGCCTTGGAAGTCTGGGTAGGGAGGAACCAGGGGCTAAAAGCAGAGCTAGTCACTCTGCATGTCCCCACCCCTGCAGGTCTAGGAGCAATTGCCTTGTACTTCATGGATCCAGTATCTCTTATCTGAACTCTTTGAGAAGGGTGGGGATATGTTAAAAATTGTTTTCTGGATTTTAGGAAGGTGACACTGTGCATACCCTGGGTATTATGTATCACTCAGTGGGGTCAGAGACTGTACCCTGTAATACAATACCTGTAACTCTTTTGCAGTAAAATGTTAATATTCAAGTGAAGTCGGATTGTCAAGGCCCTAAATGGTCTCACTATAGTTCACGTAAGTTATTGCAGCCAACAAGTTCAGTACAGGTCAGATTTTTCCTGCAAATGTGTTACCAATTTTTTTGCTTTCAGACCTTTTCAATTTTGGCAGGACAATGTGGAATTTTAACCTTCTATCCAGAGAGCTAAAATCCAGAGGCAGCTTACTACAAACATACGATCTCCCTCGCCCCAAGGGAGGAGTGGCTAATGAATATACTGAACCTAAAGATAAACTCTTATTGGTGAGACCAGTGACTTGTTTATTAGCCTGATAAATACTGACAAAGAGCTCTTTTTGATAAACATCAAGGTATTCAGATATATGCCTGACTTTTAGAGATACTTCTGCCCTTGGTGAATAGGTTGTAAAGTCCAGCGAGGCCTGTACCCTTCACTGTCAGGGATACCTGGTGCTAATCCCTAAGGATCCACGTCCCACTGTGATTTTGGATGCTGTTGATTGTACATAAACAGAGCCCTGGACCTCGAGTCTTGGTGTTTGCCTCTCTTGAGCCTTTCATGCAGGGAGTGTTCATGGTCCCTGGAAGGGAAGGCCTGTTTATACAGATTTTATGAACTATTTTTGCCGTCTTTCCTACCAAGAGGTTATTTAATGATATCCAACTTTGTGATAGAATTTGGCATAAGACATGCTTTTGATATAACATAATAGCAAGATTGGTGGGGAGTAGCTAACCTTCATCCATCTCAAACTTTTTGGGGGATTGCCCATAGCCATGGATAATAGAGAACTCGGAGTTGTTCTCAGCCAGCTTCAATGACTTCCCAACAGCAGAGCAGATGGACAATCTTCCCTGCTGGGCAAGCACCCTGGACAAGTCCAAGTCTAAAGCCATTCTGTTCAGTCTTCCTCCCAAGAAGGAGTTGGGGGAGACTGAGGACCTTGGTGTCCAGCTACAGAGCATAAGAGCCTGAAGGCTCAAGGGAAAGTCTGCCAGGTTTGTCCCATGAGATTACCACTCAGCTCACACAGCCAACACCCAGTGCGGGACAACCAGACTGCACAAGAGGGAAGCCGGTGTGGAGATGTGGATGGGGAGGCAGGGCCACAGCTCTGTAGGAAAAAACACACACAGATGACATAGGAATATCACCTTGGCACAGAGCATAAAATGTGCTCATTATGTTCCGAGTGTTCGCAGACAGTATGTTCACGGCAGAGCCCGGGCCAGTGTGCGGGACGCAAAGGCAGAGCAGGAGGCCAGGGTGCAGACTGGGATCCGGCCGAGTATAGGCAGGTCTGAGACGGGTGTCCAGGTGTCCATAGGGGTTTCAAATTATAAACGAGGAACATGAGTGGTCTGTAGGAGAGGCGGTGCCCAATCCCAGAGACTGAGTTAGAAGAGCAGGGTGGATCCTAATGGTCACCAAGTCCAAGACCCACGATGTCCAGACTCTCCTGGCCTTGCAGGAGAGTTGCTGCTGATGCTCTTCTGGCTCTGTCCTGAGCTTTGGGAATCTGAGCCTGATGGTGGGGCCCGTGGGTATCTGTGGCTGGCTGGATCCCATGACTGCAGAAATAATATCAGATCTCTCTGTCTGCATGATTTGCTCTCAACTTAGTTTCTGATAAATCCCTGTCTACTACACATGTTGGAGTAATATCAGGTCCCTCATTTAAAAAGGAGGAAAATATCTTATGATGCAGTTGTGACTCGCACTGGCCTGGCACAGAGTAGGTACTCAGTAAACAGCCATTGTCTTTCTTTGCCTCCTTTCCCTGAAGACGATGATCAACAAAGATGCATTGGACTGAATTAAATTTAGTGTAAGCAGCTCATCTGCCTGACAGCCTCCCTTCTTTTCTTCCTGAGAATTGCCTGCTGCCTGCCATGTATTTATTTTCATCTGGGGTTTTAAATTTGACTGAATAAAAGGCATTGAGGGAAAGATGCTGCCCAGAGGAAACTAGAGGAGAAACCACTTGTCCACCTCAGCTGCCAAAGGAGATGAGAAGGTGGAGAAATAAAACATCTCTATTTTCTGAAATGTACACACAGAGGAAGAAAAATAAAGTTGTGTGAAGCCTATCTATAATAATTTTCAATCGGAGAGAGGTGCTGACCTGTAGCTGGCTAATATAATGGGAAAATTTGATTGTGCTGAATCTGGAGAGGTCCAGAAAAGCTGTGGGCAGGTGGGGATGGAGGGGAGTGTGGCTTCGAGGGGCAGAGGTTGCTGTCACACAGCAGTGTGGAGGGGTGAGTGACTGGACTCAGAAGTGCAGGCACAAAACATTGTCACTGTAGATTGGCTGGGTCAGTGGGACTCCCCAGAGGTGGCTCTGCAGGACTGAATCACAAAGCATGAAGGGAAAGGCAGGAGGCCTCGGCCACATAGAGCATCATGGCCAGGAGTCAGATGGACCCGGTTCTACTCCAACTCTGACTCTCAGGCTCCGGGCAACCATGAGCCAACTTTCTCACCTCTCTGAACTGTAATATCCTCAGCCAAAAAGTAGAGATTCTAAAGTCAGCCTCAAATTAGCTTGAGGTCAAATTTGATAAATCAAATAAAATAGCTTATTGCCTAGAGCACATAAAAGCTCAAGGAATCTCCATTTTAGAGTTCATTTATCAGGGGATCCTGGACTTTGTTTATCCAGAAGCCAGGAGAGAATAGGAATAAGTTGTCAATCACATTGAGTAAGGTGTGTTTCAGAGTCTCTGTTTGCCTGGCATGTGAAGAACAGATAAGGCTTCCTGGAGGGATTCCCTAGAGAATACGATGTTTATTGTTGGACACTTGTTGAGGTGAAGCAAGCTTTTTTCAGGCAAGGTGTAGCCTCTGTACCAGGCAAAGGAGAGGAGTCTTGGCTTGCCAGCTCTGCAGGCTGCATTTACAAGCCCATCAGAAGCTAGACTTCAGGAAATGCAGCAAGGCATCCTTATGTATCAGAAAGAGCCTGAGTGGTGAGGTTAGAAAGGCAGAGGCTTGGATCTGGCTCCCCATCTTTCAGTCTTAATTTAATACACATTCACGGAGGCCGGCCCAGTTCATGGTAAGGGGGGAGCAGCAGATGTGGGAGGGGGCATGCAGAGATTAACTGAAGCAGTCAATACTTTCATGATGATCACAGTCTATTGGAGAAGACGATCTCTAAGCAAACGCATATAAAATGCTGTGGAAGTTCAGAGTTGGAGGGATGCACAGGAGATTATGGGGTGTGCCAAGCCCAGCTTAAAATGCCATATCCTAGAAAGTTTCCTGAAAGGGATAATGCCTGAAAATAGTCTTAAGGGATGAAGAGGATTTGGGATTGGGGGTGGGATGATTTAAACAGTCAGAGGCTTTATCTTCTTGGAGACTCATTTCCCTGACTATGAAATAGAGATCACATCTATCTAACGGGGTCGCGGCGGGTGTGGACATTCTAGTGCCTCAGAGGTTCCGTTTTGCTGAACATCAGCAGCTGTGAGTGTTAACTGAAAAAGGTTTTGATAATTTCATAAATAAAATGATATTTCGGTGTGATTATATGAAGGCTTTTTTTAATAATTGGTGCAGTTAAATATTTTTCCTATACTTATTATCCATTTGTGTTTTTGCTTGGTGAACTTCCTGCTCTTGCCCTTGGCACCTAAAAGCTCAAGGTTCAGACATTGTTACAAGACATAGGACACTGATACATGATATGAACTAAAAATGGGGTGGAAGGAGGGACGCACCAGTAGTCACAGCTTAGATAATGAGAAGGCTTTCACATGCTGGACCAAGACATGTAGAGCCTAGTTTCTGTAAAACAGCTTATTGGTTCTGTTTTCCTGGAGAACTCTAATACAGGTGGATAACATTTCACTTAACTGGGGTTCAGGTTAGGGTTTTCTATTGTCAAATTGTTGATCAAAATGGTCATCTTTAAACACTGTTTCTTGTCTGAAGGCCTATAGAAATAGATAGTGGGCTGGATTCAGTCCATGGACCATAGTCTGAAGACCCGTGTTCTCGACACTAGAATGTAGATGTGAGTAAAATCAAACCGTTCCCTCCCTCGGTACTCTTTCATCAGGTGGCTCTCCTGCAGACACATGCACAGCACAGTGTTAATATTCTCTGTTGACTTGTTGATTTCATCATCTTTTCTCAGAATGTTTGATTCTCAGGGGCAGGGACCAGGCTCCACTCATCCCTTTATCCTCTTACTGGAATGGTTCCCTGCCCAAGGTGGGTGCTAAGGATTCTAAGGGAGACTACCAAAGAGGAGTTGATTTTGCATTCAGTAGGCAATGGTGAACCATCAAAATTGTTTTGTCTATTTTTGAAAGATACCATGAACAGCAAGATTTAGTACCATTTGTATAAGAGAAAATGGGGATAGTATGGGACTGATTATCTAGAGAAAAGAGTAGTGATGGTGTAGGGATAGTGGGAGGGAGGGTGCCATGTTGATAGCTGTCATATGTGACTCTAAGATTTTTGGTCTTGTGACTGGTGAGATGGTCATGTCACTTGTGACAAGTATTAAGCATAAAAAAGTCATAAAGGTGAGCCAGTTTGAGGGTAGAATGAAGAGTTTTCTAAAAAAATCTGATTCAAGGGGCACCTGGGTGGCTCAGTCAGGTTATGCATCTATCTGACTCTTTTGGTTTTGACTTGGGTAATATCTTAGGGTCATGGGATTGAGCCCCACATCGGGCTCCATGCTCAAGGAGAGTCCTTGAGATGCTCTCTCTCCCTCTCCCTTTGCCCCTCCCCCCACGCTCCTTCACTTGCTCTCTCTCTCAAAATAAACAAATAAATAAATCTTAATTTTTTTAATTTTTAAGTTCCAGTATAATTAACAGTGTTGTATTAGTTTTAGGGGCATGATGTAGCGATTCAACAATTCCATACATCACCCGGTGCTCATCATGACAAGTGTACTCCTTAATCCTCACTGCCTGTTTTACCCATCTCCCACCCACCTCCCCCCTGGTAACCATCAGTTTGTTCTCCATAGTGTTACGAGTCTGTTTCTTGGTTTGTTTCTCTTTCTCTTTTTTTTCCTTTGCTCATTTTTTTTTTTGTTTCTTAAATTCCACATGAGTGAAATCATACGATATTTGTCTTTCTCTGATTGACTTATTTCACTTAACATTATACTCTCTAGCTCCATCTATGTCATTGCAAATGGCAAGATTTTATTCTTTTATGACCGAATAATATTCCATTACGCATGCATACCACACCTTCTTTATCTGTTCATCTATCGCTGGACACCTGTGCTCTTCCATAAGTTGGCTGTTGTAGTTAATGCTACCGTAAACATAGGGGTGCATGTACCCCTTTCAATTAGTGCTTTTGTATGTTTCTTTTCTTTCGTGGTTTTTTTTTTTTGGAGGGGGGTGTAAATACCCAGTGGTTCAATTACTGGATCATAGGGTAGTTCTCTTTTTAACTTTTTGAGGAACTCTTGGTGGGAATGAAAACTGGTGCAGCCACTGTGGAAAACAGTAGAATGAAGAATTGTGTTTGGATTGATTAATTAGAGTAAGCCAAAATAACTTCACATTAATAACTGGCAACCTTTCTTTTTCAACACATTTGAGTACATCCCATGTAATGAATCTGCACATGGATTTTCTTCTATTCCAACTTACTGTCAGAAATGCTTGACTTTCACAAGCCGCTATTTTATTTTCTGGTCGGTTCCCACCTGGATGGCACAGTGGAACACCCAAATATCTGCCTCCAACCGGAAGCACCCCAACACTGCTCCAGCCCGAGTCCCCATCTCTTTCAGAATTCCCTTTGTGTCTGCGCTGCTTTCTTGGTAACAGGCTAGAAAGGTGACCTGGCTAAATGTTCATTTCATGGTAGCAAACTGAGGCTTTGATTTTTTAATTATCTTGCCTAAATCCCACAGGCTGTTGGTGGCAGAGCTAAGCAGAAAGATGCAAGTATATAGGTCCGGTCTTTCAAAACTTGGCCAGCCCAGTGGGCCTTCACTAAATGATGATGGTGATGGTGTTCATGTCAATGAAAATATAATGAGTAATTATTCCATGTGTCATGCACCATCACAAAGTAGGCTCCAGGCAGACAACTTTTTCATGTGAGATTATATATATTTTTTAAGGTATAAAATACATATGTTTAATCACATTGTGTGCAAGGAGAAGGAAAGGGGGAACTGACACTTTTAACCACCTGTTTTATATCAGACATTATGTTAAGAAAGTTACAGGCACCATTTTATTCTTACAATCACCCTGTGAATTAAGTATTATTCCTATTTCCAGAGGAAGTGAATGCTTAGCGGTGGTAATGAACTTCCCCTAGGTCATACACTAGCACATAATGGGGCAGAATAAGGTCTGTCATATCCCCAAAGCCTCTTTCTTAGATCACAGCTCCTCCGAGGTATCCCTCAGGTGCTAAGTAATAACCCTTCCTCTCAGGAGTCTGACAGAGGTCTTGAGAGAGGAATTCTTGTCTCTGCAGGTTCTTGTTTTGTTTCTGAGGCCTGTACTACCTCCTGCCGGTTTCTCACACTCCCGTTTGAGGGTATGGATCTGCTATCGCTTCAGCTGGTCTATAGCAAATGCAGGCTTCCTTATAATTGGGTTGGTGCCCCAAGACTTTAAAATCCTTCTTCTTCTGCAGGGACTTAAAGTTCGAACTGGAAGGTTTGTGGCAGCACCTGCCGTCTTTCAAAGGCTCTATGCCTGTTTGTGATACCACAGCCCTACACAAATACTGAGGAGGGGTGCTCCTTCATCGAGGCTCCTCTTTTGCCATGATGCCCTCCGCAGTGGCCTGCGTTGAAGCCCTGCCATGCCTCCTCCTCCGAGCTGAGGAAGTTGGGAGATTATTTCCGTATCCCTGGCTTTTGAGGCAAGAAAATTACTCTCAGCGAGGGTAACCCATGATTGTTCCCTATTCAAACGTTCTTCCCCATGATGTCCATTCTCCGTCACCTTCTCCCTGGTACGTCCCAAGTGCCTCATTTGGGTTCTGCAGCTTATATATGGGTTTTTCAAAGAACCTCAGGCATAAATATTTTTGCCAGAAAAGAGGAAATTATTTAATGAGTGTGAAATTAGTGTGTAAATGGTGGGGGATTGAGTTGCTATTGCTCCTGAGGACCAGGACCCTGGTCATTTACATTCCTCCCCAGATGTTGCTCTATAACACTTGACTGATGGGTTAAATCAGAGGCTTCTAATGTAATTTTGGAAGGGGCTGGTAGGTGAAATGAGAAATGGTGAATTCTTACCGAAGAACAGGATTGCCCCAGGAAAGAGGCACTGCCCACTGCGGCATTCAGACTATAAATACCAGTGGGCATTTGATTGCCAAGACTTGTGGTCACCATTGGCAGTATGATGCATGAGACCCCAAACTGCAACAAATGGGAAGAATATTGCAGCTTGCTTGGTCACCTGCAGTTGATAGTGGGGCAAGAGGCAACCTGGGGCATGGGGATGTTGAGGGAAGAGACACAGTAGTCACCTGTTGAAACTGGGAGGGTCTCTATTTGCTTTTCTTCTACAACAATAGAAATTGACCCAAGAATGACATCACAAACATCAGCACCAAATTGGAAGGCATCAGAAAAAATACCCAATTTGTTTATTTGCCAGTAGTGATTCACTGAGTCTTCAGGTTTCCAAGAAGTGACTTGGGAATACTTGTAGGGTTGAGGGAATGCAGGCAGAGGGGGCTTCAAGTGCCAACATTGTCAACTGAGCAAGCAGTCACTGTTGTGCTTCTGGTCTCTAGTGGAGACTGAGATATTGATCATGAGACATCATGGGACTGGGAAATATGCACTCAGAGCCACCGTTTATAAGCTGGATATAGTCAGGCCCACCCAATCATAAGTTCAGGTGGGCACATCAGCGATCCACCATTCTATGGAGATGGTACAATTGGGATCAAGATTGAACAGCTCCAGAGAGCAAGAGGAAGTTCCTGGAGAGGTGGCCCAGATCCCAGTCACCTGTTCTATTATAAGAACACTTATACCTTAAGCTCACATCCATAGTTTCATTTATGCGTGGCTCCCTGCAACTAACTGATAGAGGAGACAACTATTCTGCCCTGGTTCATGGATGGGTCAGCTCTGTACGTTTGTGTCATTTGAAAATGGGCATTGTAGATGATTTGCAAGACACCCTGAAAAAGAATAGTGAGGAGGCCAGGCTGCATACAGCACATCAAATGGACAAGGAGGAAAACATGGCCCGAGTTACAGGACCGTGCGGAATCCCAGCCAAGGAGAATGGTCTGGCTGGTTGATCAGAGGCCAAAAAGGAGCATGATTTGACTATCAGAGACAAGGACCTTTGGGAAAGGGGCAGGTGATGAGTCTATGGGTGTAGGCACATGCTGTTTCTTTGTCCACCAGACTTCATGTACCACAAAGGAGACCCTCAGACAACAGGAAGGCAAGACTCTTCCTGGATGTTGGCTCTGTCTTCTGTCCTCAGCTAGCCCAGCACCTGGTGCCTGCAGAATGAGCCTTAGGACTGCTCTGCATGGACCCAACAGAATGGGCTGCCTCTCACCAAGGCCGACCTGGGTTTCGATGCTGACAAATCTGACCTGTCACCTGCAGAGACCAACACCAAGCTCGTGCTACGGCACGGTTACACACGGAGACCACCAGCCACTGGTGGGACCTCACTTCCGTCGGAGTCCTCCTACTCTGCAAAGAGTAGTGATTTGTCATTCCTGGAACTGACAGGTGTTTACATTCCTTGCCTCTGTGTCTCTGACATTTACAGAAGCCTACACAATTTGCCTCCATCCATGAGACCCATCTAATGTCATGAAGGTGCCCCAATGGGCACATGGTTGTTGTAATCAATGGCCGTAATATCCTCTTCTTTGCCCAGATTAGGCCAAACTAATGAGCTAGGGAACAACTTACTAGCACTCACCTAGTGCCCACTTGGAGCAGGCACCCCACCTCTTGCTTTCCTCTCTTCCAGGATGTAGAATAAGGACAAAAGCTATCTGAGCCTAACGACGATTCCTTCACAGTGATACCAGTCTACAGGGTGATGTGATTTGCTCTATCCATTCCAAGCAGTCTGTGGGAAAGGATTGATCAAAAGGCATTTGGAATGATCCAAGGTGAGGGTTTGATACCCATTTGCAATAGCAACTCTGTCCTTGGCTACAGAAACCCGAAATAGTTTATTTTATCATTTTTTTCTCTTTTCCACACACACATATGTGTAGTCTATACAAAGAACACTTCTATTGTGAAAGATGATGTGCCAATGGTCATAACTTTGATAAATTGTGAAATGTCTCTCCCACTCTTCCTCAGTTCTTGTACACCCCCATCCGCCTCTCTGTTGTTGCCAGCCCACACGCTTGTGCCTAAGGAATTGCTCAGTGAGGGGGGTGACTTTAATGTATTTGGGCAGGCATGTATCTGCCGGTGGAAAATTAGGTGCTGGTACTTTGTCATGATGCACAGCAGTAAAAGCTGGAGGCTGTGTGTGATGTAGCAGAAGGGGAAGAGGAGGCCATGTGCTGTTCTAGAGGGGCCTCCCATCTGGAAATGAGGAGGCTCATCCTGTGGTCATGGGAAGTCTCCTCAGTCCTTCCAGACATCTTTTTCCTAATCTGCACAGCAGGAGATTCGGCTGGCATGATCTCAGAGGTCCCTTTGAGCCCTCACTTCCTTTGATCCTGGAGTAACAGAGCGTGCCCCTGACCTCCTCCCCAGACTCCAGCTTTATATTCATCACTTACTGTATAAAAAGCATCTGAGGCTTTCCAACGAATACGGTGCAGTTCTGGGCGCCATGCAAAGAGAGGTAGTGGGGAGCAAACAACCATTTGCACGGAAATGCAATCTGTATCCATTATTTTATTTACTCCACACAACAGCTTGTAAGGTAGGCAGCTGCCCTCAGGCTCCAGATACGGCCTGTGTCACCAGCTTGGGGCAAAAACACTGATACTTCTTAAATGCTTTGAGTTACTGCTCTAGGATCTATTTACCCTGATTTGCAGGAAAATTGGTGTCTTCCTCTTGAGGGCCGGGGG